>NW_026017213.1:856757-905988 GCF_020466585.1 Dendroctonus ponderosae
CCTTGTCAACCTTTTCATGTGCAGATAATTTTAACTTTCTACATCTAACATTTGTTTTGTCATACGCTGATAAAATGTTTTCTCTGTTTTTCCATATTGTTGCAACAGTAGACTTTCCAAGTGCTAATTCCTTACAAATGTCACTCTGCTTTACTCCACTTTTTATTTTGTTAATAATCTTGTACTTTTCATTTAGTGAAAAAGCTTTGCGTTTTTGTTTTTCCATTCTAAAACGATTTACATACATAACGCGGCAAAAACAAGTCACTGCCTGTCTCTCGCTCTCACTAATATAAACTCGCATTCGCACGATTGGTGTTACTGAGCGTGGAAGTTCGTTATAAACGGAAAGTGAATATACAACTAACCTAAAAAGTGATCGTTATATCCGGAAGTTCGTTATAAACGGGTTCGTTATAACCACTAAAAAAATACTTTGGTCTTTATGGACTACGTTTCAATTAAAGGAAAAAAGTTCGTTTTAACAGAAAGTTCACTATAACCGGGTTTATTACAAGCGGACTTTACTATATATATGAGAGATTAAATAAGTTTATACTATCTATCTATTGCTATTTTATTAAATATTTAATAAACAAATTCTGCTAAAATTCAAATTATTCATGAATCTCCAAAACGCAATCCTATTGGTTGTGACGCCTCTGGTCATATAAATGGCGGATTATTTACGTTCTGTCCATATAAGCTGTGTCCATAGTGTTTAGTTGTGTGGTTGTGCTTCATTAATTATTTTCTGGATTTAAATAATGTATAGTTTGTGTTAAACTAAAAAATGGCTTAAGGATTCCTTAAAGCGTCAACAAACAAATTTACCATTTGTACATATTTTTATGGCTACCGAATTTTTAAGAACGATCAACGCTTTAATTCAGCCGAATTTAAGGGTGTCAAAGCAGCAGCGTAAGTAACAATCCGTAAATTCATTATAAGTTACTCTCTCCTTAATATACTACTCTATCTGTATTGGCTTAAATTAGGTAAATAATATATAGAATTTCACTTATTATACTTAAATTAATCATGATCACATAATCACGAGAACAATATGGTGATAGTGCTATCGGATATGTAGAATTGAAACGCGAGGGTTGTTTGTATACTGTACAAGGAGAATTTGCCCAGAACCCAGAGTACGATCGAAGGCATATTCTGTCTGCCTCATTATTAACTTCTTGTTCGTACTTTCATTAAAATGATCCACGCAACAAAAAAACATTGATTTTGATTTAGGAACATCACGTCCAGCTGCTTTGAACCATTAAACTTTACGTGCATAATCATGGGGAACGGTTAGAAAGAGTTTCTTTGGAGCACTTATTGAGGTATTCTTGCATTCTGGCACAAAGCACCACTTATTTTGTGATCCATAAATGTGACTATATTTTTTTCCTTTATGCAAGATAATAATAATAATCAATAAAGTAATGATAATCACAATAACTTATATAATAAAACAAGGCTGCGAAAACAACAAAATAAACAAGAGACACTTTGTTGACATGACCTGCTACGTCACAATCGGGATAGGCAACCAACGATACGGATTCCGCGTTTTTGGCGGAAAATATCTAATTTGAGTTTGAATTCGCTTTAAAATTATTATGGAGACATTTTTTGCAAAAAAATTTATATCAGTGTAATGTTTGACATAACTACTTTCTATATATCAACATTTAAACAAAAGTGAAACACCCTATTGCTGAGGGCCACGACTGCAAATCCTCAGATTGAGGTTAAATTAGAAAAAAATATACCAAATTTTATTAATTATTGGTAGAACGATGAGCGGCGCGAAAGGAAAGAAGCAAAAGCAAAATTTGTATCACATTTTCACACTATTTGTGTGTAAGGGAAGAGCCAGCAGATGTCCTGAACCTAAAACATCAAAAAATAACAAAACGGACGATAAAAACGGTACATACAGAGTGATTCAAAAATAGCGTCATTCCTTTCAAAGGGTAACAGAGGCTCACTTGGAGAGTGCTAGAAAAATATTGACATTTTTTTTTCGATAATTTCTAGAAGATACTAAGAGTTGAAAATCGAATTTCAACTTTGTTATTAAGCATTATTTTGAAAGTGTTCCATGTTTAATTGGTAGCATATTAGAATAATTAAGCATTCAAAAAGAAAAATTACGATTATTTTTAATAATTACAAAACAACAGGTTTTAGCGTAATGCTAATTGGGTAGATTACCTTGAAAAACATTGTTGCCGTCTTTCTAATATAGTTTTTTGCAAATCTAAAAAGTTTTTATTAACAATTAATTTTTTCACTATTTTTCTGTACTCCTGAAAAACCGCCAGATAACACCTCCAGAGGAATGTCCCCAATTTTGAATCGCCTCGTATATTTGGGAATAAAAATGTCTGTTTGAATGTAGCGCCACAAAAGCAAGGGTTTGGTCCAAGCAAACATCAAGAAATGCGATGCTTAAAAATGTTCGTCACTCCTCTGGGGGTGTTGTCTGGAGGTGTTTAGGGAGTACAGGAAAAATAGTAAAAGAAATTGGTTCTTGTCAAAAACTGAGATATTTGCAAAAATATTTTTTCACAAATACATCAGTTTTGCTTAGATCTTCTAAATCAGAAGAACGGCAACAATGTATCAAGGCCCCATTAACCTAACTTAAATACCTGTTGTTTCTTTAATATCAAAAGCTCAAGTAACCATAGATCAACACAGAAAGTGAGGTGGAAATGAAATAAAATAGGTTAGGGTGAGGGACGTCAACAAAAACCTCTTGTAAACGGTTATGGATCAATGATCTATTCGATGTTCTGCCCGTTAAACTCCGAAGATGTTTGTGCCCGTGCAATCACGTTATTATACATTCTTCGCGCATTACTGGGCTTCCATTTTGGGCAGGTTCTATATGGTATATGATATTCGGTTAATAAACTCCTGCTCAATTTGTATCGGTGTTCGGTCGGCCAGAGAAATAATGTCCTGGTGTCTTGTGTATTTTACATACATGGTAGGAATGTAGTCCCCAAGTGTCGGTTGTTATGTAATGCTCCGAGCACTCCTGGCCCAGACAGCACAAGACGTCTTCTGTATGCCGTTATTACGTGTGAACGTCGTATGTCTCTTGAATATGTCTTTAAGACATCTTAAAAATGTCTACTACAAGATATCTTGTAAATGCCTGACACCGGACGGCTTTATGACATCTTAAAGATCACAAGACGTCTTTAAGACGACTTTTAAATGTCTACTACAAAACGTTTTGACGAACTTGCTCGAGTGCATCCGATTGCAGTGAAAACATTTAACTTATTTTATTAAATCGTCTATTGTGGTTAGTTATACACTGTGTGTAGCTGTTTAGCTTTTTTAAAATTTGTAAATTTACGGTTTATACAGAACCGAACATGTGCAAGTGGTAAGCTAAATAAACATTATATGAGGGCCACGAGAGCCACCGAAAGACAGAAACTTTACAATTCGTTTCAGTTTCACAGCCTGGGTGCAGCTCAAACAACTCAACGTTGCAGGTACAACAAGTGAACCAATCACTGAATCTTAATGTCAATGAAATAGTGAGTTTTTATGCCATAATTCGGATATTGATTCCATAGCAGACGACAATGTGTTTGAAGGTTATCCCACTTATGATAGTTTTTCCAGTAGTAGTAGTAATAATAACTCATTTGAAGCAAAGTTGGCAGAATGGGCAATGAAGCACAACATAGCCCATACTGCTTTAAATTACTTATTAAAACTAGTACAACCTATTTGTAAAGAGTTGCCTTTGGATGCAAGAACCTTGCTTCAAACAGTCAGGTCTGTTGAACTAAAATCAGTGATGCCCGGACACTATTACCATTTTGGGCTAAATAAGTGCCTCAACAGTATTTTGAACAGTTTAGGCCAAAACTCAATTAACACCTAGCATAATTCAGTAGGTCTTCTTATAAATATTGACGGATTGTCACTTGCTAAAGGTTCATCCAGTCAGGTATATACAATATTAGCCAGCATTTCTAGCATATAAAAACATTGTAGAAACGATGGGTATATACCATGGCAATCAGAAGCCACAACACGCCAATGCATTTTTGTCCGACTTTGTGCACGATGCAACTGCAGTTATCAATCAAGGTTTCTTGTATCGAAACAAAAATTTTGCAGTATATATCAAAGCAATTATTGGTGACGCTCCTGCAAAATCATATGTAAAATATATTAAAGGTCATTCTGGCTATTCTTCCTGTTCAAAATGTAATGTTGAAGGAAATTACTCTGACAGAGTGTATTTTTCTAACATCCATAACCTACGTATAAGGACAGATTGTGACTTCCGACAAAAAACAGATGACAACCATCATACTGGGAAGCCAATTTTAGAAAAAACTACCCAAACTTGACATGGCCAAATCTTTTCCGTTAGTCTATATGCACATGGTTTGCTTGGGTGTTACTAAAAAATCTTGTTATTATGGTGTTGTAGTAAACCTTTAACGAAATTAGCTGCTAACAAAATAGTTTGTATTTGATAGGCAAAATACAAAAAAATTATTAAATAAAAACATGTTATTTTATTTTACATTCCCAATAGGGAATTTCCCATAGAATATTCCTAACACTTAGTCTCTTCAAGACGTCTTTAAGACATCTCTTCCCCAGATAGCACAAAATATTACATAAATATTTACTAAATATTTACCAAATATTTATATGTTTGGTAAATATTTCATAGCAAAAGGAAATATTTTTTAAATATTATAAAAAAATATTTGAAATATTTGTTTTCAATATTTAATTAGCATGAAACAAATAAATTAATAATATTTTTTCTTAGTACATAATATTTTTTGTATCTATATGTAACACCATTAACACCCAAAAAGTTACTAATATATTATTTTTAATAAGTGTGAACAAACTTTAGAACATATTATCTCAATTTTCATTAGTCAATTAATGGTAAATATTTCATAGCAAAAATAAATATTTTTAAATACTATAAAGAAATATTTGTTTGTAATATTTAATGTATATCCACGGTATATACAAAAATTTGCCAAGAGTAAATTGGGTAAGGGAACGTAGAAATAAATTCGCTTTTACTACTAAAACCTGAGACCCTTATTAAATGCTGAAAATATAGTGTTTATTAAACCAGACTAACAAAATTTGTCAAAAATAAATAAAAATATCGTCTATTTCATATAACGGTATTACTTAACTGAATTAGAGTAATTCAAACAAATATGAAATTTTGAAGACAGCTAAGCCTATAAGGAATCAAATGTTTCCCTATTATGGGTTTGTTTTGAATCTTAATCTGATGATGGCGCTGTTGTCTCGCCCAAACGTTATATGAAATAGACGATATGAACATTTTTATTTCACATTTTGACTGAAACCTAGGAAGGAAAATTATAATAATCATTACACACAGCCAGAAAAATAAGTCAAAATTAGCGGCCATGATGGCCGAGGGGTCGGACCTACGGACTACCAACTTGAAGGTCCGAGATTCGAATCCCCAGCCGAGCAAGTGCAGATCAAAAAGTATCATCGAGTTGACAAAAATATTGCACTATTTAAAAAATCGACCTGCATGAATGCCCAAGGGGTGGGTGGTAGACATTGAAAAAAATCTAATAAAATTGTTAATTAATATTAATGAAACAAATATCAAATTTAAATGTCAAATAAATATTTAAAAAATATATTTTTTTAATATCTGAGTAAAATGTCAAATAAATATTTCTTAAATATTTAAGATCTGTCGGGTCAGATCTACCAAAAATATTTCAAAAAAAATATTACTATAATATTTGTGTGCTATCGGGGTCAAGACGTCCATATTTGTAACAACAGACGTCTAGAAGACATAGACAGACGTCTCACATATCTGAATTAGACATATTAAGACGTCTTTAAGATGTCTTTGTACTGTTTGGGGGAAGGCTCGGTTGCAATTATCTCGAATGTCTGGAACCCGAACACCTCTTGGTCGTCCACTACCTGCGCCAATTTTGTGAAAAATATTGAAGCTGAGTGCCAATTTGAGAAATGCTGGTTATTCTCGACAAAAGCTATCTAGCCCCTATAACCCCTTAAATGGAATGGCGCCAATTTGGATCACTCTGTATAGTATAGAATAACTCGTGACCACTCGATTTTTTAGCACGGATATGCCAATTACAATGCGTATTGTTTCAAGTGCGAACAATGCACTAGCTGATTTCACCAATTTGCAAGAAATATTGTTTGTAGCACATCCGGGCGCTCAAATAAGTGGAACAGGTGAATTTCAGAAGCAAAAGCCGATTAATCAAACTTGTGTGCCAGTTGCCCCCATTCAACCAAATGACTGCTGATGCGAATGTGTACCCAGATTGATATATTGATCGAATTGTTTTGGCTACAGTGGACTTTCTACGTAAATATCAACAATTAGAAGGAAGGAAAAAGCAATTTCAACTTACCCAAGCGAAATATGGTGAAACGCGTAAAACGGACGGTGAAAAACTGATGGTTCCACGAGGTTTGAGGTTTTTCAGTTGTGACCGATGCGTTTTCCCTTGGAAAATATTCAGTAGCTATGCTGGTGGTCATTCCCTAGGTGACCATAGCTCCATAGCAACATGTAAACAACAAATAGATCAACGATTTTATTCGGCAGCGTTGTCGAGTGAGCGCAAAATATTGAGTGGTTCAAAATTGGCTTCCTTGCAGGGCACGCAAAAAATACAAAATTGTATTATTTTCAATATATACAATATGATCAAAAGAGTACTGCGTATTCCTTGGACCAACGTGGGACGTAACTTTTATTAACAAAAAACGTCTGGCCTGGTAACAGGGTTTTGATATTATTTATAAGACTTACTCTTCCTGAATTCCACGATATTTTATTATTTACTAGTTATTAGATTTGTTTTCTTTTTGTCTTTAAAATTCAAAGATCCAGATTAGGCCTGGGGAACACTGTGTTGAGTTGCGCTATTGAGTTGTTGCCGCTCTCTGAGTTAACGAGTTCTGACTCATCGGTTAATGAGCTGACTCTAGCTTTACGAGACCCGAGACTGGAATTTTCGCATCTAAAAAAAAGGTCATCCACATTTTTTCTCAGTGTAAAATCGGCCTCATAATTTTTAGGCATAAAATATTCAGGTTGCCAGTATTTTACAGTAAAACGTTAGGAAAAACACGGTTTTTCTGTTTAGAGTCAGTGTTGTGACCCTAAAAGTGAAGTGACCCCAGTTTCCAACAGTTCTCCAAATAAATGATTATAAACATTATTTGCTGACGATATTTTTGCAAAGCGGTTAAGGAGGCGAGTGTTCCAATACTTACTTATCTTATTATTTTTATTTATTCATTATTACTTATTTTTCACAGAAAATCTGAAGATTGTCAGTATTTTAAGTAAAACTAAAAAATAATGCGATTTTTGCGTGAACAGAATTGCTTAATAGAAACTATGTTAAAACTGGAATGACCTGAAGATATCAAGGAACTTTAAAATTCTTCAGAGCGATGAGGGCGGCGCATTTTTCAAATTATTTTTTTTAAACTTTTGCCCTCTTGTCGTTTTTTCAAGATAATCCTATTTACTTTTGGTAAAAAGCGAAAGAAAATTATTTGGTTTTAGTGACAAATTCGAAGCAGTAAAAGGTTTCCTGTAAACTGATGAATGAGGCGAATTTTCGAGCAAAATTAATTTTGTCAATTTTGGCAGAAAAGACCCCATTATTGTCAGAAAATTAGAAAATCATCAGAAAATAATGTTTTCTGTCCTAGTTTTCTTCTAGCCTTTCCTGTGTAAAGTGTCAGTTGTTGTGCAATGCTCCGAGTACTTCTGCAAGGACATTTCTGGGTAGTCCGCTATTTTCTCCTTCTTCTTCATTCTTGATTTTAGGCGAATTGCCTGTTCAATTATCGTTCACTTGAGTAAGGATGTCGCTCCATCGCTTCCTGGGGCGTCTCTTTGTCCCAATTGTTGCGAGCGATTCTCACAAGTCGGCGGTGGTCCATCCTGCATATGTCCTGATTCCATTCCTTCTTCCTGTTTGCTACCTATTCATTGATATTCTTCATTATAGGCTGTTCTGATATCCTCGTTTCTCTCCCTATCCAACAGTGTCTCCGGTGATTCTACGGAGTATTTTCATCTCAGCTGTCTCTAGGAGTCTTTTGGTTTTCGCTGTTTCAGGCACGGTTTCTGCGGTATGTCATCATCGGCCTCACGACTGTTTTGTAGATCCTCGATTTAGTGTCTGTTTCCATACTATTGTTGCACCATATTGCATTTAGGCATATTGCTATTCTAATTGATTTTGTTGTTTGATCTCTCACATCTGCCTCAATATGACCAAAGCCCGGGAGATCCACCCCAAGGTAGTTAAATTTCATTTTCTGCTCGATTACTTTACCGTCAAGTTCCAGTTTGCATCTTAGAGGGTTTTTTGATGTTGCATTTTGTTTTGGTCGGTGATATTTCCATATTTAGAGACTTGGCTGTCGGGTTGAATAAGTGTAACAACCTTTGTAAGTCTTCTTCACTTTCTGCAATGAGAGCGGCATCGTCAGCATATCACACTATTTTGATTTCTGCATCCCCATGTTGTATCCCTTTAGCCCTCGAACACTTCGAACAATTTCTTCCATTATTAAATTGAAAAGGGTGGGACTCAGGGAGTCTCCCTGGCGAATACCGCTACCCGCTGGTATTGGTTCTATGAGGTCTTCTATTTGTGCTCGTATTTTATTGTTTCTATATATGTTCTCTATGGTTTTAATGAGATTGTGTGGGATTTGCCTGTTGTAAAGGAGATGCAGGACGTCTTTCTGCTGGACACGGTCAAATGCTCTATTTAGATCAACAAAGCAGCGAGCTTGTTGTGTTCAATCGATTTCTCCAATACCTGTCTTAATACGAACACTGCATCTGTGCAAGATCTTCCCGATCTGAATCCCTGTTATTCGTCCACCAGCGATGTAAGATTGTTGATTTTGTTCGTAATTACTTTAGTTGTTAGTTTTAGGGCCGTGCTTAAAAGGTTTATTCCTCTATAATTTGATGGTATTCTCTTGTCCCCTTTTTTGAACATTAGCACAGTAGTGCTAGTTCTCCATTCATCTGGGATTTTGTGCTGATGTATAATTTTCGGTATTAAAATATTTGAACAATTCATTTTATATACCGTCTTGCCCGGCGCTTTTTCTATTTCTTAGTTTCTGTAGTGCGTTTTCTACGACGGATGTATTGATCCTGGCATCTTCGGTAATAGTTATTTCTGGTGTTTGTCATTTTATATAGATCGGTTAAATATTTGATTCACCCTTTTCTATGTGGGTTGGTTCTAGCAGTTCATTGGCCTCCTTTCTGTGCGATTTTATGAACCGCCACATCTGCTTTTGAAGCCCGTAGAAATCACCTTCCAGGCGTTTGGAGAACATTTCCCAGTGATCGTTTTTGGTTTTTCTCATTCATTCTTTAGTTTTGTTCCTAACTTGCTTATATTCGTTATATGATTCCTGTTAGCAGAGTACAATATTTTAGGTAAGTTTTTCTTTTTTCTTTGCACTGTTCCTTGACTTCTGGGCGGAACCATGCTGTCTTGTGGTTGATTACTTGGTTCACTTTTACGGTTCGTTCTCCAAGTGCCTCCCTTGCTGAATTCTTGATTCTTTCCCAAGCTAGATTGATGTCGTTAGTAGTTAAAATCGGGTTTTCTTCGATTTTTRTYGGAWYCYAYWKYWGYATAGRTACTTTAGGAGTTTCTGTGTTGATATCATCGGTCTTGGTTGTTTTGGTATTCGTATTTTTAATCTAATTCTTCCGAGTAAAAGGTTACGATCGCCTCCTATATTGGGTGTTGGGGTACTTCGAGTTGGGTGAAATTGCCTATTAGTCACAATGTAAACGATTGTCGATGCGATAAAATGTGGGATTGGGGTTTTAATGGCTCTAATTTTCAAAATTCAAACAATACCTATTCTCCTTCCAGCTCGAATAAATAAATAATATTAAAGTTACATAAAAATATGTCTTAATATTCATATTACATGACAAAAATAGTATTTAACGTAAACACACGACGATGAAACGAGATTTTCCCTTCGCAGATACTTATTAATTATTTTTATCGTCTAGTAAAACAAACAACTATTTTTGAGGTTATTATTTACTATTACTATAATGCAGCCGAGAAACAAACAAAATACAATTTCAAAATATCTATCTGCTATTTGATAGACAAAATCAAATCTATTTGTTATACTTCGATTAAAATACATGGTCAGCAGTATTCTCAGAAATATCCTTGTGAGCTCTTTTGTATATATTTAACCCTTTTAAACTCCGGCTTTTATCTCGTGGTACACAAATAAGCAGCTTATCTGGCATTTTAAAAGTTGTACTAAGACACAGTGGCACCACACAGCATTTGTAATATTATTTCGGTGTTGCTTCCCTTAATATAGCACAGCACGAATTCTGAATAGTCAAACTCCCAGACAATTTAACGACAAGTCGTATTACCGTATTGCCTTTTGATAGAACGAACTAGCTCTATGACGTCACGACCATTCCCACGCGTTTAGTGTCGTCTTAAATGAATAGTCAACGGTCACAACTTTAATTGTTTATTGCAAATTAAATATTGCAATTTGAGGACTGATATTTAGTATCGGCGATTTCTATAGATAGCCAAATATATTAAAGAAATTAAACAATATTTCAAGTTCCCAAWTTCCGATAGAATTGGGAACTTGCCTTCGAACTTGAACTTGTTTTCGGGACYCAAAGCCTTTTGAYTTGTAGCAYTTTCAGAGCTGCCGGTACTTCTCCTTCTAAGATTGGGAGACCATTTGTTTTATCAATATTGGGTGGCACCGTTCTCAGATCATCAAACAGTTGTTYAATGTACTCTTCCCAGGTTTGCTTAATTTCCGGYTTCTTTACTATAACTCGATCTGGGTTATCCTTAAGTACATTAACTGTTCGTCTTTTACCTTTTCAACTGWKGTGCCATTTTCCTTACCTTCTTGTGCAGATYAAAGCTATCAAATTTGGCTTTGCATTCTTCGAGTTTCACATWTTTTTCCAGTTTCTCTTTTTCCTTAGCTGTTTTTATTTTCGCCCTTATGTATGTTCATGTATTATCTGGTTTCATTTTTAAACAACCTCCTTTTTCCATCAGTTCTAGGATCGCGTCTGTCATCCAAGATTTCTTCATCTGTTTGAGAGACTTTAAGTACTTTTCTTTGATTTTATGTATACTTCCATGGAGCATTTTAAGGTCTTTTTCTACATCTCCTTGGGTTTCTTGCTCTTCAGTCTCTGTCAAAAGATCATTCCATACCAGCTTGTTTGTGGCTGTGTCTTTTAGTCTTCTGAAATCGAATCTCCTACATGTTTTTCCTCTACTCTCTTCAGCCTGGTTTCCATTCTTCCTATCATCGGGTTATGATCCTATTGAACATCTGCTCCTGGATAAGTTTTCATGTTTCTGATGCTGTTTCTAAATCTCTTATAAATGAGTACGAAGTCTATGTGATTCCTTGTTTTTCCATCATTCGATGTCTACGTTTGCAATCTTCTAGGATGGTGTTGAAAGAATGTATGGTGTGGTTACAATCAGATTCTGCTCCGCTGCAAATGTACTCAAAGTATCGCCACGCTTATTTCTCTCGCCCAGTCCAAAGTCTCCAAAGTGTTCTCCTTTTCCAAGTTCTACCTTTTCCAAGACTGGCGTTGAAATCACCCATAATAATATTTATATCATGCTGTAGCAAGGTTTTGATGATATCTGAAAATTGCTTATAGAACTGGACTTCGTCCTCGTTGCTGTAGTCTGTAGTAGGGGCATAATTTTGGATGAGATTGACATTTATCTGTTTCATGAGTTCTACATTTCCAATAGGATTATTATTTTACGTACTAGAGTCACCCTGTATCGTTCTCATTTTATGGTATTCCCAGCAACGTCGCAAACGCAGACCATCTGAATCGAGACAATTTACAACAAACACTAGTAAGGTAGCGGGTTTAGCGGTGAGCAGTTGGTTCCGATGAATGGGTTGGCGAGCGAACCGCATTTCGGTACCCATAACCCATAAAGCCAAAGTCACAAAACAACTAATTAGTACTTTAGTAGGTCTGAGTCATTGACTTGCGTATACGTTCTTTGTGAATCCTTCGATGGTTTGTGATCAATGTGCTAAAGTAGGTGATGGTACCCATGGCAAGCATGGTAGGTTTCTAGATCAACCATTAATAGGTCTAATTAATACCGTCTACAGGGTGGCTGAATGGTGGAAACTTAACTTAGTAGAACGAATACCGATAGTAGATGATCATTTAGCTGCTGCACTTTGAACAGAAAATTATACAGGGTGATTTATTCAAATTCGGGCTTCCATCGGATAGTACCAAAGTTATTTGGATCGGAGCCTTGAAGCACAGCCAGTACCAAAAGTGACAATCACGTAAAATGCGCTCTAATGTACGTCAAAGTCACCCAGTTTTGGCACGTTATATCGACGTCATTATCACGACGCTGTGCCACAGCAAAATTTTGCTTGGCCACAAAAAGAAGACGGAAAGAAAAAGACAAGGTCAAATTGGGTTTTTTAAACAGCACATCCGGACATTCTTTTCATTTCTTGATTGAGCATGAAATTTATTTTTTATCGAACTTAAAAACCAAAGTTGGCGTCGGTGGTGCTTTGTGAAACACTCTTCATGTATATTGCAATGCAATGCATTCGATAAAACTGTTTTAAAAAATGGAAAGCGACTCGCGATTTCAAATTTTGCTGTTAATGACAAAAATTTCGCCATACAAATATTTCGAGGGAAAAAAATTGAGAAAATGGCCTAAAAATTCAATTTTTCAGACACTTTATGCATGTTCAAATCGAAATACTTTGAAAATTTAGTGATAAAACTGTTTTAAAAAATGGGAAGCGACTCGCGAGTTCAAATTTTGCTGTAAATGAAAAAAGTTTCCCAATACAAATACTTTGAGCGAAAAAATTGAGAAAATGGCATAAAAATTCCATTTCTCAGACAGTTTATGCATGTTCAAATCGAAATACTTTGAAAATTTAGTGGTAAAACTGTTTTAAAAAATGGAAAGCTACTCGCGAGTTCAAATTTTGCTGTAAATGACAAAAGTTTCCCCCATACAAATACTTCTAGCGAAAAAAATTGAGAAAATGGCCTAAAAATTCCATTTCTCAGACACTTTATGCATGTTCAAATCGAAATACTTTGAAAATTTAGTGATAAAACTGTTTTAAAAAATGGGAAGCAACTCGCGAGTTCAAATTTTGCTGTGAATGACAAAAATTTACCCATACAAATACTTCGAGCGAAAAAAATTGAGAAAATCGCCTAAAAATTCCATTTCTCAGACACTTTTTGCATGTTCAAATCGAAATACTTTGGTGGCCACCTCTTTCACCAGATTTATATTCTTGGGATGTTTTCTCGTTGGCATTGATAAAAAATAAAATATGTCAACTTATCTGTTTAGGCCTGGGTAACTCAGTGAATTTTGAGGAGTTGGCGCAGTGCTGCGCTAATGGCTTGGTGCGCCAACCCACCGCACCGGCGCAATAACGTTCTGTTGCTGGGAAAATGTTGATGACTTTTTTAACTTGTTTCAGATTTATTTTGAAGACCTTTTATTAATAATATTTTTTAAATGTCTTCAAATATCAGAATTTTACAGTTTTGCCCAAGTTACTTTTTCTTCTAAATGCTCAATTTTCTAGTTTCACTTAAAAATGCTGACAATTTTAAGGTATTTTCCACGAAAAATTATGAAATAATTTTCTAGTCCTTCGTCGCTTTGTAAAAAGTTTTGCAATTCCTTTCCAGCTTCGAATTTGGAACAAACACAAACAATTTTCTATCAAAAAACGAACAGATTAAGCGAAAGTTTATAACAGATTATTTGGAAATCTTGTCACCTCCATTCCTCTGAGGCTATTATAGAGTTTGTTCAAAAATGTGGTTTTTAGTTTTGACTTAATTTTTTTTTCTTTATTTTCTACTCAAATACGATCTATTTTGTGGAACTGACTGCTGACGATCTGGAGGACTTCCACGAAAAATTACAAGATACATTTATAGGTTTGTAAAATGGCTAAAAAAACTTTTTTCAGCGTCGAATTTGGGACAAAAACGAAAATACATCCCGGTTTTCCCCGAAAACCATTAAGGTTTTCTCCAAAATTGATCACAAACCTGAAAGTTTTTAAGCGAAAACGCAAAAAAGCATTGTTTTCTGATTATTTTCAGCCAAAAGTATTTTCAGCCAAAAATTAGAAAATTAATTTTGCTAGAAAATTCGCCTTATTCATGGGTTTGCAGGGAAGTTTAGAAAACCCATTTCAGCTTCGAGTTTGGCACAAAAAGCAAATAATTTTCCTAATAAGTTAAAGTTCCTTTAAGTTTTCAGGTCGTTCCAGTTTTAGCAAAGTTTCTATTAAGCAATTATTTCTACGCAAAAATCGCATTGTTTTTTTAGTTTTACATAAAATACTGACAATCTTCAGGTATTTTCTGTGAAAAATTATAAGATATATTTTATTGGAATACTCGCATCCTTAACCGCTTTGCAAACATTTTTGGAAAACTTTTTGCAGCTTCGAGTTATGGACAAAACCGTAATAATTATTTTTAGGTGTTTTTCCAAAAATATTTCCCCGAACTAAAAAAGCGGAAAGTTATAATCATTTATTTGAAAAACTCTTGGAAACTGGGGTTTCTTCAATTTTAGGTCAATGTTTCTRAACAACACTGTCTAACCAGAAAAAACCGCTTTTTTCCTAACGTTTTCCTGTAAAATACTGGCAAACTGAATCTTTTATGCAACAAAATTAGGATATTGATTTTACCAGAAAACTCGTCGACTTTCTTTGGATGTTACAGACAAAATCTAGATGACTTTTTTTAGTTGTTTGAACAAAGTAGTAAAACGTTACTGAGAAAAAATGTTGATAAACTTTTTTAGATGTGAAAATTCCAGTCAAGGGTCTCGAAAATTTTTAATAAATGATTTATAACTCATTAACCGATGAGTTATAACTCGTTTACTCAGAGAGCGGCAACAACTCAATAGCGCAACTCAACGCAGTGTTCCCCAGGCCTAATCTGGATCTTTGAATTTTAAAGAGAAAAAAAAAATCTAATAACTAGTAAATAATAAAATATCGTGGAATTCAGGAAGAGTAGGACTTATAAATAATATCAAAATATACAGGGTGTTTCATTAGTTTCAACAGAAGTCTAACTTTTTTGAGTATGCCTTTTTTTTGCCTACTTGTGTGACTTGTACTCTACAGATGATTATTTACTGAAAAAAGCCAAAAATGTACTCATTAATAAAGCAGCCTAATTGAAGTGGTACATTGGAAATCAGCAATTTTCCGCTTCATCCTGTAMGCATCTCGTGAACAAATTARCAAAAGAAAACATTAAGGAGCTCCAGTTTTCTTTCTCAGAAAACGAGCTCATAACACCGAAATAAATCACAGAAACGATMAATTTTKACCATCCTGTACATATCTAGTTCTTCAATGGTTTTATTACAACGCGCTAATTTTGTTTCAGATGCTGACCTGGAAGTTAGCAAGCGGAAATCTGGTAAGAAAAGACAATTAATTTCAAAGGCGAACATTAATTATTAATCATGCGATCCGTTCACACACACTGCTTTCACTATATACAGGGTGTCTAGAAAAGACGCGCCAAAATATCAGTGAGTAATTTCGCAAACAAATTTACACGAAAAACGTTCATATAAATACAGGGTGGTCATTAACCAGCAACCAATTTAATTTCCAAATCACGCTTAAAACGTAACTTAAGAAAATTCTCGTCTCAACCGTATTTTTCAGATAAGAAAATAAGTAAACTAGCCAAAATGGATCCTGGAATCGTATGTTTCCAGCATTGCGGCCCCAAAGTGTTTTGCTTCCTACTGCCCCAGACTTGCCCAGTATGCGGGGAGGACTTGGGAGCAGCCAATTTCTCCCTGCTTCCCTTCAGGTAAACGCTGCTAATAGGGTGTTTTGATTGTATCAAAAATTCCTACAAACTAAACATTAATTTATGGTAATATGTATATATGAAAGATTAAATAAGTTTATACTATCTATCTATTGCTATTTTGTTAAATATTTAATAAACAAATTCGGCTAAAATTCGAATTATTCATGAGTCTCTAAAACGAAATCCTATTGGTTGTGACGTCTCTGGTCATATAAATGCCGGATTGTTTACGTTCTGTGCATTTTGTTTAGTTATGTGGTTGTGTTTCATTAATTATTTTGTGGATTTAAATAATTTATACCTTGTGTTAAACTAAAAAATCGCATCAGAAGGATTCCTTAAAGCGTCAACAAACAATTACCATGTGTACATATTTTTATGGTTACCGAATTTTTTAAAAACGACAAACGCTTTTATTCAGCCGAATTTAAGGGTGTTAGAGCAGCACCGTAAGTAAAAATCCGTAAATTCATTATTAGTTACTCTCTCCTTAATATACTAATCTGTCTGTATTGGTTTAAATTAGGTAAATAATATATAGAATTTCACTTATTCAACTTAACCTAACTTATACACATGGCTGCTTAAAAGTAAAATGAACTCTTAAATTAGTATTTTGGGCATCACGAGAACAATATGGTGAAATCGGATATGTGGAATTGAAACGCGAGGGTTCTTTGTGCACTGTACAAGGTAGAATTTGCCCAGAACGCAAAGTGCGATCGAAGGCATATTCTATCTGCCTCCTCATTAGTTTTTTGTTCGAACTTTGATTAAAATGATCCTCGCAACAAAAACACATTGATTTTGATTTAGGAACATCACGTCTAGCTGCTTTGAACCATAAAACTTTACGTGCATAATCATGCGGAACGGTCAGAAAGAGTTTGTTTGGAGCACTTATTAAGGTATTCTTGCATCCTGGCACAAAACACCACTTATTTTGTGATCCATACGTGTCACTATTTTCCACTATGCAAGATAATAATAATAATCAATAAAATAATGATAATCACAATAACTTAAATAATAAAACAGAGCTGCGAAAACAACAAAACAATCACGAGACACTTTGTTGATATGACCTGCTACGTCACAATCGGATAGGCACCGACGATACGGATTCGGCGTTTTTGGCGGAAAATATCTGATTTGAATTTAAATTCGCTTTAAAATTATTATGGAGACTTTTTTTGCAAAAACAATTATATCAGCGTAATGTTTGCCATAACTACTTTCTATATATCAACATAAAAAGTGGAAACACCCTAGTCTTGCAGCATATGAATTTCTTACATTGACTAATTTCTAGAGTTCCTTATCCATTTATTCGAGCCTCCCAGTACCCATGTGCGGTAGTAATCAAGCCAACAACAGGGGACTTTTTAAAGTAACTGCATTTGAAATTAATATGCTGCAGAAGCGCAATTTAAAATTACTTTTAGCGATTACTACAACTCAATGGACCTGCATATCGGTGTCACGACATCCACCGGTACCATCGTTGAATTCGACAAACAAGGCCTAAGAAAACATCGATCAAACCATTGGAATCAGTGTTTGCTGCTCGACCAGGTACTCATTTGTGTGATTTTTTTGAATTTTTATTCTTTCGAGAATTTGTTACGCTTAGACCATTTTTCTGATGGAACAGAAATGAAAGAACTTTCCGGAAGAACTCCGTTCAGTTTTTACATGTGTTTTATATTATGTCATTTTTTTACTAACTCAATAGGAAAACAATGTGAGACAATTTTTTTATGAGCAAAATTTTTAAAAAAACACAAAATTAAATTCAAATTATTTTTTTTTGTTTAAAGTTTCGTATGGCTGTAGAGCTTGGTGTAGAGTACTATGCTACGGTAGCCTGGATATAATCGCTTATCTGATTTAGGTCACTTTGCCTTGGAGAGAACACTGGGACACCACCTTGTGGCAGGTATGCAAGCAGAAATGCTGGTCAGCGAAAACATACAGTGAAGACAACCATAACTGCTACAGCTTCGTGCTGACCTTCCTAGTTACGTTAATGTACAGAAACTTGAGCGAAGCTGCCCGGAACCGGACAATGTTTTGCGAAAAATTCATCGTGCCCAGAACGACGGCGGCAGGAAAATACATTTCCTTGTACAGGAAACTCAAGGAGTTCGGCTTCTACGTTCACAGGCATCAATGATTCTCTGGGCAGCTAGCTGGAAGCTTTGCAGCTGAATTAGACCAAAGTTTTAGTAGTTTTTTAGTTTTAGCTAAATAAAAATGTTATGATTGCAATTTATTGTTGTTTGTTTGTGCTTGTCGTTGAAAGAAAAATAATTTTCAGGCTTCAATTTTCAGTATACATATTATATTTAGAATTGTGTTACTTAGTCACTTATAACAAAAGCCCGATCTTTTACTGATCTGACCGCTTTTATTTGCATTACAAAAACCTTACTTATAATTTGATAAAATTATATGAAGAAAACCAAAAAAAATCCTAAAGAATCACATAATTATTGGCAAAATCAGAAAATATGTGAAAGTAAGAGTCTTTGTTTCAAAAAGAATCCTATCAATATGGCCGCCGTGACGTCACACTAACACTCACCACAACAAAATTAACTAGTTCAGCTCCTAACCTGTATTACGATTCTTCTGTCAGTGACTTTTCCCTTAACAACAATAACAACCAAGGTATTTATTCAATATATTTTATTTGCGCTTTTCCTTAAAGCTGGGAAAAGCCCAATTTGGCTCATTGTTGGAACGGCATTAGTATTTCCCATATTTCGTCACGCGATTTCCATATAAATACCGAAGAAAATTGATAAACCAACTCTAGTGCCAGGCAGAGCCAGATCCAGCTCCTTTCCCAAGAATTTAAATAAAAGGAGACCGTGTTTTAGTATGGTGGACGTGAAAGACGACATGACGAACAACGACACTGAGTCTTATGGAGCTGCGAATGCTGCTGATCCAAAAAATGTTCAGGAACTCACCCAATACGTACGTACCATGACTGAATACTGAACTTGCATTATATTCGTCTTGTTTAGGTTCAGAGCTTGTTGCAAACCATCCAGGACAAGTTCCAGAACATGTCCGATCAGATCCTGACACGAATTGATGAAATGGGCACTCGAATCGATGATTTGGAGAAAAACATTGGGGATTTGATGACTCAGGCTGGTGTAGAGGCGCCCGACAAATAAGGCTTAACATATCAGTTAGGTTAATTAAGAAAAGCATGTATTTTAGAAGGGTAAGGCGTTAATATTACTTTAAGACGATTACCTATATTCCCTAGCGGAACTTATTTAAGTTATGATATTCCTATCTGTCCTAACTTATTTAAGTTATTTAAAATGGCAGCGAAGAATAGTCGCCACTGTTTTGTTGTATCATTTGTGTTTAGTCTCTGTAAAAAAATGCGCAAACGTTCAAGGACTTTAATTATCCGAGCGATGTACTTTCTCGACATCTTTGCACATTTCCACAGAAGACTCATTCTCCTCAGCAGCATCGTCAGTCTATTATTTCCGAATCAGACCGTTTTACTCAGGCTGTATTTGATCCAATCCAAAATGTCCCCAAAAAGTCCCTGGTTTAACCAAATTGGGGATTTGGTGGTTCAGGCAGGTGAAAAATTAAGAATCGCACTTGTTTTAGAAGGGTAAAACTTTAATTTCCCTTAATTCAAATATATTCCCAAGCGGATCCTATTGAAATTATTTAAAATGACCGGCCGTGTTTTTCATTATCCAGGCAAATCACTGTTTTAATGCACTTTCTTGGGATCGTTTCGCATCTCCATAGAAGACTCATCCTCCTCGGCATCATCGTCACTCTCTATTGTCTCCGAATCAGATTCCTCCGTTTCGCTCAGGCTGTGCTTGATCGAATCCAAAGTGTCCTGGCTTTTATTTAACCGGTCCTTTGAGAATCGTTTAGTATGGGAGCTGGAGAAAATTGCTCCCAAAGACTGTGTRGATCGGAGCAGGRCGCTTCKCGCCCCTGGGGAATTTCGATGGGTAGTTTCAGGCAAACGCAGTGATTTTTTGAACTCCTGTAAAAAGTAGTTGTAGGCTTTAGAGTAGATTTTTAGGGAATCTGRCCTGGRCAGAGGGTCAAYTGAGCGGAATTGATTAGTTGATTCATTTTTTTATTCTRGGACTGCGCCAAATTGTCTGACCGCTTTAGACTGTGACMGTRAACCTTGTTGGTACTGTGAGGAATGATTTGTATGYAAAAAAAAASATTTTCTAAAAAACTWAAACCAATKGAAAACTTCTGAGCATGGCATTGAATAAAGGGGRAAATTTCCATAACAAAGTTTGTATTCACGGTKCCCCTGAAGTCTTCAATAAGCTGTAACTGACGGTACTTTAATTCTYCGTGAATTTTACAGAGATTTATAAAAGGTGACTTTTTGGCAAATCTTCAGTTTGCAGGTCTTGGAAGAAAGATCTAAATATGTCCAAAATAAGTAAAACATATAAAATTGACCTTCATCATGCTATAGTGGTACTTAAAATAGGCATTTTGTATTTTTACAGTAGGGATTCATTCACTAACTGTATATTGAAGTTAGACACTAATCTGAACTGGAATTGAAAGCAAATAGCCGCTCACTATATAAAAAACACGTTGWAATTGAAATGAAATATTKGTTTACCAAGTCCATTTTTCCTCTAGTTGTTTGAAAGTCCTTAGAAAAAAATKCYATYGTAAATTYAGAGTAGCARAACAACGAAAAACTTTTTCTTACTTCAAGRTCGGARTCCTCGTTGATTCCGTTAACCAATGAAAAAGCGYCTGTGAGCACTTCCAAACTGCGAGCATGGTACCCCATTTCGATACGGATAAAGTCCAGTAGAATCGCCTTTAARTCGTGCAGCTTTTSCTTCTCGAAAGTTGACGCCTTTTCCTCAATAGTGTGTACTGTTTTGGACAGTTCGGCTGTGGCCTTTGCCACTTCCGTTTCCGCTTGCATCTATAAAAAGGTACAATTAATGAAGATTTGGACTGCAGATTGGGTACCACGAACAATTTGTTGTCGGTTCCGTGGGTTCTTCTCCCTGATGCGGTCCAGTTGTTTCTTCCTCTGCATTTCACGCTCTCTGGCCGCAAAAATGTCCCTCACCTCCTCCCTGGCTCGTTTGCAAATGTCCTCGTATTTGGAAAACTCTCCCACCACTATGGAAAAACACACAATAATCGAGTTTTACTACTTAGTCCACACTTGATTTTCGGAGCCAGATTAAATCTACAACAAATGAAGAAGTTTCATTTGCTATGCTATCTTTACCTTTCAACTCCAGACCCCGTGTCCTGGCGTCCCCATAGTCACTAAGAGTGGACATGGACGCGGCAAAGCCGTCCAGTCCAATGGACAAGGATCGATTAACTGTTTCCCCAGCAGAGTATGAGATAACGGATTTGGATATTTCATCTCCTTTGTCCCGAACTCGGGCGGTTTTCCGTGCATACTGGCCAAAAACATCGCATAGATCTGCCAGATGTTTTTCCACCAGTTGAATGCGATTCTGCAAAAACTTTGCTTCTTCTTCGCTAAGGAGGGATTGTGATAAACTTGTGATTAAAGCGAGGTGACAATAATCTGCATATTGAGCACTAAATCAGATAACGGTGTACTGGCGATTTTGTCTTCCAACA
Organism: Dendroctonus ponderosae; assembly: GCF_020466585.1. Lineage (NCBI taxonomy): Eukaryota > Metazoa > Arthropoda > Insecta > Coleoptera > Curculionidae > Dendroctonus > Dendroctonus ponderosae. Next base: position 878,467 of record NW_026017213.1, read on the forward strand.
AAAATCAGATTCACGTTTAAATTCATAAAAACTAAATTTTAATTAAGGAAACTCGAAAGACTCTCATGCTCAACAAAGCATAATGATTAAATAGAGGTATTGCAAAAGGTGAATTCAATGGCGATTAATATAAAAACATGTGCTCGTGTAATCAATCTTATGTGTCTTACAAAAAACATAAATTATAAATTTCATCATTATTTTAAATAATTGCACCAAAACTTTGAAACACGCGTCAAAAAAACACAAAATTACAAAAATTACATATAACATTTCGGTAAATTCACGGTTCAGGACGTCGCAGTTTCTAACTGCTTTATTCACTGGACATTTGTATGCCAAATTTAATTTGTGGAACCTTCCTCCCACGCTTTTGGCAAAAGCTCTGGGAAGTTGGCCATTACGCACATTTAGTACATGCACGGCATTTATTTCCTTTGCATTATGCTCATATTTTGATTTTAATTATATGATTTGGGCATGGTGGTCTGTGTCGATTTTTCAAAATTGTGTAATCCCAAAGTAACAAACCACGAGCTGCCATTGGCCCCAAGTTTTGCAAAATTAAATTTCTTGTGAATAAGAAATAGTCAAAAATTAATAGATGTTAAGACTATTGTCGCAACCTTGATAAAGGAATGACTGAAATTCAAAGTTTGAATTAGACCAAAATCAGAATCACAAAAATAACGAAATAAAATATATTTGTTAAAAATATTAAAGGTAAATGCTTAAACCGGGGTGTTTTAGAATTTAACAACTTAAAAGAACGCAGCCTACAATCAAACATTGCTCTAGTCAAAAGTATTTAAAAGAAAGGACGAATTAAACGTTTATACGTACTTTTATGCATACAAGTTTTGCTCTTGTAATTATAGTGCTGTTTTTATGAGCCGTTGGCTTTTCAACGATATTTTTCAAATTTTGTTCACCCGCAAGAGTTCTGAGACGTTCGTTATTTTCAGCTGAACATTGTGCACACTTAGTGCATGCGCAACATTAATTTGATTTGTCCGATTTTTGGCTGTGGTGTCCAAAAACATTTGTCTCCGTCAATTTTCCTAAATTGTGTGATTTCTAGTCTAGAAGTACTAAACCATGCGCCGGCTCTAGTCCCAAATGTTGCAAAAAATATAGTCAGAACGTAAATTTCAGCTGAACCTCTTATTCACCTCAGAAGAAATAGTCAAAAAATAAGATGTTCAGACTCCAGTCTCAACCTTGAGAGGGAATGTCTGAAATTCAAAATTTGAATTAGATCAAAATCTGAGTCTCATGCAAATAACGAAATAAAATTAATTAAGAATTTATCAACGTAAAACAAAACATCCTGCAATATAGCATTCCTGCAGTTCAAAAGCATTTAGAAGAAAGCATGAAGTAAACGTTCATATGAAAATCAGAATATCACGAAAATATAAAAATAAAATCTCTTTCTTAAAAACATTAAAAGAAAATGCTTAAAACAAAACGTGTTTAAGAATTTAACAACTTAAATCAAACATCCTGCAATTTAACATTCCTCCAGCCAAAGGTGTCTACAAAAAGACGAATTAAATGTTAATTTTTTTATTATCAAAATATTTGCTCTATCGAAAGATTGCTATGATTTTAGTGCTGTTGGCTTTTAAACGAGCTTTTTTACGTTTTATTCAGCTGAATAGTTGCAAGAGTCCTCAGAAATTTGATATTTTCAACTGGCCATTGTGCACACTTAATACGTGCACGGCATTAGTTTTTATTTGCACAATTTTTGGCCAGATTGCGTGGTTCCAAAGTATTAAATCATGCGCCGCTACTGGTCCTAAAAGTAGGGCAAAAACGTAAATTTCAAGTGAATAACAAAACATGAGGACGGAAGACAAGACGTTCGGAAATTGGCAAAAATTAAGTAGATGTTCAGATTATTGTCGCAACCTTGATAAAGGAATGACTGAAATTCCAAATTTGAAATAGACCAAAATCAGAATCACAAAAATGACAAAATAAAATATATTTGTGAAAAATATTAAAAGTAAATGCTTAAAACAGGGTGTTTTAAAATTTAACAACTTAAGAAAACGCAGCCTACAATCGAACATTCCTCTAGTCAAAAGTATTTAGAAGAAAGGACGAATTAAACGTTTATACGTATTTTTATGAATAAAATATTTGCTCTTATAATTATAGTACCGTTTTACAATCCGTTGGTTTTTCAACGATATTTTTCAAATTTTGTTCACCCACAAGAGTTCTCAGACGTTCGATATTTTCAGCTGTGTGCACACTTAGTGCATGCATAATGCATATGCGTAAAAATATATAAATAAACTATTTTTCTTAAGAATATTAACAGAAAATGCTTAAAACAAAACATGTTTAAGAATTTAACAACTTAAATCAAACATCCTGCAATTTAACATTCAATAGTCAGCAAAGGTGTCTAAAAAACGAATTTACCATGTTTATCACTAAACAAGGTGAAATTGCCAAAAATTAAGCAGATGTTTAGACCACAGAACACCTCTGAACTGACTAAAGTCTTAACCTTGCTAAGGGAGTGTCTTAAACAGAGACAATCTGAAATCAAAAATTTGAATTACATGCATTTAGAAGGAAGATCGAATCAAAAATTTACACGTTTTTTTATGATTAAACTATTTGATCAATGCTGAACTAAGCAGCTTATTAAAAATAGAAAATCGACGAGAGAAATGAAACAATCTTTTTGAGTTCTCAAAAAAGTCTTGGTTTCAAGAAGTTTTAGATTTGCGTGTTTTTTTGAGCTGCAAAATTGATTCAAACACGACGTTGCTTTTTTGGCCCTCAGGCCCCATTTGTGCCACAGAATTCGTTTTGGCATCGTTAGATAGAGAATTGAAAATTCGATTTAGTCATCACCACAAGAGTGAGGAAATGCGAGTGATTTTGACYCAGAAAGCGAAATTTCAATATCATACACTTAGGTACAAAGATTATGWWAWWATTTCATGTTTTCCGTCCCGTTTTYGCACATTTCTCGAAAGCAAAATGAGCCAGAGGGCTCATCTTTACATCATTACAGAGAGCACTAAATGGCTTTTTTAGAAAGTGAACCATCARTAAGGAAATGTTGGCAGTTTTCTCAAARAAGTCTTGGTTTCAGGAAGTTTTAGATTTGCGTGTTTTTTTTTTGAGTTGCAAAATTGACTCAAACACGACGTTGCTTTTTTGGCAGTCTCTCAGGCCCCATTTGTGCCACAGAATTCGTTTTGGTATGGTGGGATAGAGAATTGAAAATCCGATTTAGTCATCACCACATGAGTGAGGAAATTCGAGTGGTTTTGACCCAGAAAGCAAAAATGGAATATCAGACACTTAAGTGCAAATATTATGAAAAATTTTCATGTTTTCCGTCCCGATTTTACTCATTTCTCGAAAGGAAAATGAGCCAGAGGGCTCATCTTTACATCACAAATTGAGAATAGGGTAGAAATTGGTAAATGGGAGAAAAAATAACCAGCGTAATGCTCTTTGTTGAAGAGAATATTAGTAAATTCTTAAGCCATGTAAGACGACAGGAGTTAGTTAAATTGGGCTACTCATCCAAATTGAGAAACCAAAGAAAGAACTTTAAATCTCAAGGAAATCACCAACCGAATTCCTATGTTAAAGGTCTTTTTTTGCTCGTAGAAATATATGTTTTGTTTATTGTAAAGTTCCTTATAACTTCAGATTAACAGTCACCAAATCTCTAAACGAAATTTCATACAGTGGGATATTTTCTAGTGATATTAAATATGAAAACTTAGCTAGTCGGAGAGGAACCTGTGAAATGTCTATAAAATTATAAGGGAATAAAAGCGAATTCTCAGGGTAGATTGATTCAAAGTTGGTTTCAGTCTCCTAAAGAATTTGTAAAAAATTGTGAATACAGAGTAACCAAACCATAATCTGAAAGAAATAACCAACCTAATTATCTTCGTTTTCAGATAAGTAAAGCCTTAAGGTATAGTCTTAGCCTTAAGAGGACTGTTGACATTGAAAAATTTTAATTTATTATTTTAAGTTTGCAAGTGAAATACAAAATTCAAAGTAGAAAATAATATCTAATATCAATGAATCACGTCTCTTTGTCAAACACACCAAAAAATTGTTAGGAAAAGGTTCAGCATTGATAAGGAATTGTTTCAGTTTCAAAAATGTTCTAAAAATTCAACTGACTCAAAGTTGAATTCTCTCCGTCCTTCAAAATTGTCTTTGTTAATGATAGAAGTGAATTCGTATCTTTGATACGGCTTGAAAGACAGCTTTGGAAATTCAAAAATGTACACGCAATGTTCATCTTATGGATCCGGATTACACTTAGTTACTCAAAGAAAACCCAAAGTTGCATATGTTGAACAAGTGAGCCGGAGATAGAGCACAAAACGATTAAAATCCGCTTGTAAACAGCAAAGATACTGGAGTCTAAACAAAGTGATAAAGATGTTTTCGGCCTGTTTTACAATTCTATTTAGATGCATGTGTAAACATAATCGGCGATAAGGTTGTGTGAATATCCGTTCACTTGTTATCATCCGAATGATGTTTTCATAAAACGTGTGCCCTAAATGTATTAAAATAAATAAAATACTTGCCAACTGGTTTTGGAGCGTAAGGAATTGAGCATTTTCGTTGACAATTGTCAGCAACAATACACACAAACAAGCAGCTGGGACTAGATGGGGGAGAAATCGATAAGCAGCTATTGTCCACGCATAAAGTCCTATTTATTACAAAAATAATGCATTGATACAATAATTACACATCATCTTAATTATAAAAATACTTATGAACAATAAAAAAGAGAAACAAGACAATGTCGAGACTAATTAAGGACTGCAAAAGAACTTCCGGTGCAGGCAAAAGCCAATCTAACGCTTCTGTTGTCCAAGATTTGCGTAGGTGTTCGCACCTCCTTTTTGTCGCCGGTACCGCAACCGCCATGCTCGTTCCAGCCCCAAGTGTACAGTTTGTTGTCGGTGGTCACAGCAAGGTTGTGCTCCGAACCCAAACTGAGCTGCCTCACCTTGTCCAAAGTACGGATTTTTTCGGGTTTGGATGGGACATCCCTCGGGGATCCTAACTGTCCGTAGGTGTCTCTGCCCCAAGTATAAACTTCACCATTTCTGGTGATAGCAGCGCTATGCGTCCAGCCAGCATAGACATTCTCCAAACCTTCCAAACAGAAGACTTCCAACGGGATGAAGCTGCTTGCGACATTGGGGGCAATCCCCAGTTGTCCAAACTTGTTTTCGCCCCAGCTCAGAACAGTGCCATTCTCTCTCAGTGCCAGAGTGTGATTCTGCCCACTGGCTACACTAATCACATCCTCCAATTCGGGTAATCTTGTTATACTCAAGTAGTTATTATCATCAAAATTGTCCCCTAAGCCCAGCTGGCCTTTGGCTCCTGTCCCAGCCACCAAAAGGCCGCGCTCTTTGGTGATCATGGCGGAGTGTCTCAAGCCGCAGCTCACCTTCTTGAAGCCAGTTGCTAATTTCTGAGACACTTGCAGTCTTGAAGGAATGCCCGTACATGTTATGCTTTTTGACAGCCCCAGCTGGGTGTACTGATTGTTGCCCCATACGAACTGTTTGCCGCATTCGGACACGGCGGCACTGAAGTCCCAACCGCAGGATATTTCCACGATTTTAAATTCCTTTAAAATCTCGATTTGAGTGAGCTTGACCGTATCGTCAGACAGGCCCAGTTGGCCCTTGGAGTTCCAGCCGCAGCAATAGACGAAACCATGGCAATCCAAAATCAAAGTATGACCAGCTCCTCCAGTAATGCACACGATATCCCTAGCATTCAATTCGCTACCTTTAAGCGAAATCTCCTTAGGGCTGATTTCTTCTTCCGACTTGTAGCCCAGCCCTAATTGGCCATAACTATTCGCACCCTGTAACAAAGGATTTGAATGAAATTCGCTGATCAGACCCAGGTTGAACGAGGAAAACTTACCCAAGCGTACAGACTCATAATGCACAGAGAAATATGTGAGAAAATCCGTCTTGCTAATGCACGCGTCCTTTCTGTGGAATTGTAAGGTTATAATGCCTGGACTGGCCTGGATTGGGTGAAAAAAGACGTCAAATGGATTTTGTTTTTTGTCAATTAATGCGCGCACATTAGTGGAAAGATGGCTTGTAGGCTGTTATTCGTTCACACCGCACTGCTGCACAATAAATCCCACGAATTAGCGACGTTAAACAGTAAAACCCATTGATATTTCGCAAAAAACAATCGGAATTATTTGTTACAAAAAACAGTTCGCTGACTCATCTGGGGAGACTGTCATACGCACTACTTTGGTTGGCAGAACTGCTACCGTTCGTCTGATGTTTTAATTTAAATTTTTTGCATTTGCATACATTATTATGAATTCTTATCTCTATTTTCGTATTTTTGATAACCCAACCAACTATTTGTTCGAATTTTAACAACAAAGTAAGTTTTCTAACAATTTCCTTTATCCTCAGCGCCCTCAGAGCATGCAACATTAGCTTAAATAAAAAAATATTTTTTTTATTGTTTTCTTGTGGCAAAGCTGCCAGACTGTCAGTCCCAAATCAAAATAAATGTCTGTCAATCAGCTGAAGTTTTCAATATTTTTATTAACTTTTACTAGTTAGTGAGTTGTTGTTTCTTTACGAATCGGACAATTAGTACGGTTTTGTGTAGTCTTCAAAGTGTCTGCTGCTTGAGGGCCATAAGTGAGCATTTTCCCAAATTTACCTAACCTCACTTGGGGCTGTATTTTTATGTAAGTCCCCTTTAAGTGGAATTTTGATAGGGCAATATTTCGATAGGGTTTTATTTAACTTATCTCGTTTTCTCAGAGAGTAAACTGTAGAAGATTGCCCCAGAATCTATGGCTAGTTTCAGCACTTCATTAGTATGCCTTAATCGGTCCTATTGTATGTCGTGGCGTTATATTTATGTTAATAGGTTTATTAATTTATTTATGTTAATAGGTCATAAAAGCGAGAAGTTCGATGTTAAGTTGAGTCATTTTCTCAATTTATCTTCAACAGATAAGCGTCGCATGCGAAAAGTGGGTTCCTACTAAAATAGCAAGTAATTAGCTAGTTTGGGCGCTAATGAATTTCGTTAATAGTTACTTACGTACGGTATGTATGTATTCTCTCATTACTGACACTTTCTTAATGCCGCTTCTTCCGCAAATAATATTTAAATCAGTTTTTGCGTTGTAAGTTTACCAGCTAACTTTTCTGCGTTTTTTCTCTATCGTAAGAAAAATGTTTATATCGGATCACCGTCTAACAAAATATTTACAGGCAGGAAAGTTAGAGATTATTTGAGCTATGCGTTAAACGTGCATCATACCTAGAGGAAAACCCTTAATTTTATCGAGGTGTTATAACGCATTGACGCACAGAGCGGCCTCAACACAAAAGTGCTACAAAACACAGTGTTACCCATGTCTGATATCCAGTAAACACCCAACCCACAATCAACGCTTTAATATGCGAGTCTTTTCGAAGATTTGGCGAATTCTTAATAGCTGGAATCCAGCAAAACTGTAGCAACCTAATTGAAAAGAAAAGTTTTTTGCATAAGAGTTGAACTGGCGAATGACCGATGAAAGTTTTCATTTGATCTGATTTTACAATTAGTTAGAACCTAACAAAATCAGTTCGTCTCTCCAGAAAAGATCGTAAAAATCCTGGTTGTGGGTTGTGTTCAATTTTGTGTCAGTATTCAAATAAGATTCGTCCTGAGAATGTTTTTTTGCAAAAGAACTTAAGAATCCCGTTCTCGAAAGGTGTTTTTTCGTCACCCCTCCGATACTGAATCGGCAGCTTCAACTAACTGCTGCAGCTCTGGGCAGCTAATTGTTAATTAGCCCCGACTCGCCTTGATATATTAATAATTCCTCCAAAAGCAACTCGGCTCAGAATATGCCTGGCTGTTTGCCAGATTCACCCAAGATCTTATGCCATATGCCAAGAATGTGTCGACATTCAGAAAATACTTTGTACCGTTCAATAGTGGCCGATTTTCTCCCGTTCCCGAACAAGTGCTTATTCGGTCGTGCATTTTTCTGGTTTTAAGGAACCTTTTTCCGTTACAGGTGTTGATGGCAGAACATGGCTGGAGAATCACTGGTAGTAGAGGCCCTGTATGGCTTTAAAGGCAGCAACAATGATGAGGTGAGTTACACAGAGTAGTGGATTGGTCCCAAAACTGTTCAGTTGTAACTAAACTAGTGACCCACCATAAAACATTCAAATGTTACATCTAATGGAAATCAATTGCGCTACAGGAAGACCCAATGAAAAGTGCGATTTTCTGTCCAACATACTCAGGTTAATGGATAATAAACATCATTGATTAATCATTAGCTAAATAAATGCTGCCTGCTTTTCTCATAGGTAAAGTGTGGAAAGTTCAGCACTTTTCCATGTCATCGCACGGGCTTCGAAAATAAACGCGCATTTTTTCAATTCACATCCCATTCAGAAGCGATTTCTATTTTTAAACGCCCAGTGTTGTTACTAGGGCTATCACCAGTATCATAACGCATTAGTCACTAATATTCTTGCTGAAAAATGCTGCAAAGATTTTATTTATTCCCTGGACTGGGGGGAATTAAGCATGCAGTTGTTTGTTTGGACTTTCCCGATTCCTTCCAACTGCTTTATGAAGTTGCGCATTTTGTTGTCCTGATCCTCACTGGAGTAAAATGTAATTTTAGGAAGAATTTCCATATAGAAAACTATTAGATTATTATCTAAGATTAAAGCTTCCTTCTTAAAGCAATGCTGATGATAACAACATCTGGTTATAATGATGATCGATCAACCATCAACCGATTGCTAGCGCACTTTACTTAGGTACATATTGAATTTTTTTAAACCCGCGATTTATTTAATTATTTGCGTTCGCGGCAGTATCGAATTGAAATGTCATAGTGTCTACATTAATTTGAGTTTTTTTCTCACAAAAATTATTATATTTATTCAAATTGTGGCGTCATTCAAAGCTTAGTGAAACGACCCATAACCTTAACGTCCGAAATTTCGATTTAACGAGTCCTTGCCACTCCAGAATGCATAAAAGTTCTAATAAAACCGGCTAGAAAATAAACATTCTAATGAAAATTGCTATTTGCTATGGTTAGACATTCTTTCAACCGCATCAATAATTTTAGCTTTTTACTAAGAATTCCAGTTTGTCTCACTTCAGTTTTCCATTAATGGATATTCCATTAGTGGTTCTAAGTCATCATTTTTGTGGCGCTCCTTTTATGGTCGATTTCCGATTTTCTGATCGTTCTTGCGAAAAAGATGTTCACTTCTAGAATGTTCGAGTTGCATTAGTTTTCGATTTGTACCTAATGCGGGATTCGCCCTCCAACAGTATCCATTTCCTCCATTGATAGGGTTGGGCAGTCTTTGCCATCGAACATACGGTTCAAGTCACATACAATTTTCACCAAGAGAGTAATTTAGTTAAAAAAGTCCCCAGCCTGGAATACCAGTTGTTTTTCCTCGATAACCATAAACTAATGCTAAGATTAAGCTTAACTTTCTAAAATTAATTAATCAATTAAAACCCAAAACGAAACTAAAACGTTTCGCATCAAGTTTCGCTCAAAACAAATCGCAAACGCGTGCAACATAAACAACTAATTAAGAAAAATTCGAAATGAAACGGAAAAATGTCCCCGATAGAGTATGAGAATTGCAAGTTGCCTCTTGCTCTAGATGAGAAGTTCTGATTTTTTTAAGCGTACGGTGCACTTGTGCGAAAAGGTTTATTTCTGACACAATATTTACTGAACCTTCAAAAATGAGGGTTTGGTTCGGATCGAATAAAGTTTGCGGAATTTTCAGATTCAATGGTTTTCTTTAGAGTCTGTGAATTGCAAGTTTCCACTTGCTCCAGATGAGAAGCTATTTTCGGGCCAATGTTTCCTTAGCCTGCAAAAATGAGGGTTTTGTGCGATTTGAAGGAAAATATCGGAGTTTTTTTATATTGAAGTGTTCTCTATAAAGTGTGTGAATTACAAGTTTCTACTCGCTTTAGGTGAGAAGTTCTGATTTCTGAAGCGGACGGAGCAGTTGAGCGAAAACGTTTATTTTTCGGCCAAAATTAACTAAACTGCCAAAAATGAGAATTTTGTCCGATTTTAATGAGATATTCGGAGTATGCAGCTGCAAGTGTCTTCTATAGAGTCAGTGAATTGCAAGTTTCTACTTGTTTTATAGGAGAAGTTGTGATTTGTTGTAGCAGACTGTGGCGTTTTGCGAAAACGATAATTTTTGGCCCAAACCTTACTAAACTTACAAAAATGAGGGTTTTGTCCGATTTGAATGAAAAATGCGGAGTATTCAGCTGGAAGAGTCTTCTATAGAGTCAGTGAATTGCAAGGTTCTATTTGCTTTATATGAGAAGTTGTGATTTTTTGTAGCAGACTGTGGAGTTCTGAGAAAACGTTCATTTTTGGCCCAAAATTAACCAGACCTGCAAAATTGAGGGTTTCTGTGCGATTCGAATGAAAATTTAGGGATTGACAGATTCAAGTGTCTTCTATAGAGTCTAATCTTTTGCAAGTTTCCGTTTGGTCGAGAAAAGTTTCGTTTTATTGGAGCGGGCGGTGGAGCTGTGTGAAAGCGTTTATTTTTGCCCCAATCTTCACTAAGCCTGAAAAAATGAGGGAATTATGCGATTTTATTGAAATTTTCGGAGTTTTAAGATTCAAGTGTTCTCTATAGAGTCTGTGAATTGCAAGTTTCCAGTTGCCCGAGATAAGAAGTCATGCTTTTTTGAAGCGGACGCTGCACTTAAACCTTTATTTTTTTTAAACGTACGTAAAAGGTTTAGAAAATTCTAAACCTCCAAAAATGAGGGTTGCTGTGCGATTTGAATGAAAATTTTGGGATTTTTAGGCCCAAATGTCTTCTATCGAGTCTAGTTATTTGAAAGTTTCCACTTGCTCTAGATGAGAAATAATTGATTTTTTGAAGCGGATGGTGAAGTTGTGTCATAATGTCTAATTTTGTTAACTTAACATTTTCCCAACCTGTAGAAATGAGGGTCTGTGTGCGGAGGGAATTAGATTTTCGGAGTTTTTAGATTCAAATGTGCATTATAGAGTCTTAGAATTGCAAGTTGCCTCTTGCTCTAGATGGAAAGTTATGATTTTTTGAAGCATATGGTGAAGTTGTGCGAAAAGGTTTATTTCTGGCCCAATATTTACTGAACCTTCAAAAACGAAAGTTGTGTTCGAATTGAATGAAATTTGCCATTTTTTTGCAGAAATTGCGAAATTTTCAGATTCAAGTGTTCATTATATGTAGAGTATATGAATTGTAAGTTTCCACTTGCTCCGAATGAGAAGTTTTGATTTTTTGAAGCGGACGATGCAGATGCTATTTTTGGCCCAATATTTATTTAGGAAAATTTCGGATTTCTTTATACTGAAGTGTTCTCTATAGAGTGTGTTGTGAATTACAAGTTTCTACTAGCTTTAGATGAGAAGTTCTGATTTTCCGTTTGCCCGAGAAAAGTTAAGTTTTATTGGAGCTGGCGGTGCAGTTGTGAACGCGTTTATTTTTGCGCCAATCTTTACTAAGCCTGAAAAAATGAGGGAATTATGCGATTTGATTGAAATTTTCGAAGTTTTAAGAATCAAGTGTCGTCTATAGAGTCTGTGAATTGCAAGTTTTCAGTTGCTCGAGATAAGAAGTTGTTTTTTTGAAGCGGACGCTGCAGTTAAACGTTTATTTTTTCTAAACCTCCAAAAATGAGGGTTGCTGTGCGATTTGAAAAAAGATTTCGAGATTTTTAGGCCCAAGTGTCCTCTATCGAGTCTAGTTATTTGAGTTTCCACTTGCTCTAGATGAGAAATGATTGATTTTTTAAAGCGGACTTTTTGTTAACTTAACATTTTCTCAACCTGCAGAAATGAGGTTTTCTGTGCGATTTGAATGAAATTTTCGGAATTTTTAGATTCAAGTCTATAGATTCTGTGAATTGCAAGTTTCCACTTGTTCGAGATAAGAAGTAATTATTTTTTTGGCTAGAACATTGCATTTGGAATAAAATTTATACCAAAAGCCAATGTAATGAATCTAAACGCTTGGGGAGCTGTTCGCCTTTGTCCATTCGCTGTGCCAACTATAATTGGTAACCTTAATCTGTAATACGAAAATATCAGTGATTGCATTAGTTTTGCTTTTATTCGCAGTCCAAATTGATTTATGTATTTGAATTGTACCGTCACTCAAAGTTTATTGCTACGATTCATAACCGCATCGACGAAAATTTCAATTTAACGGGTTTGCGCCACTCCAAAACGCATAAATATTCAATAATAAAATCGCTTAGAAAATAAACGTGGTAACGGAAATTAGCTGATTGTTATGGTTGTTCGGCATTGTTTGATTTGGTATCATTGCGGAAAATATAATTTTTCCCCACTTCAGTTTCGTGTCTCTGGTTAAAAGTATTAATTTAACTTTTTTTGTGCCAATTTGTTTGCAATTATACCTATTTTTTAATCATTTGGATGCATTTTCGGACTGTCAACGATATACGAATTTCGTAGGTTTCAAGGCTTTTCTCATTTGTGATTGTTTCTTGCTTTCTGATTATTTGACAAAGATACTGCAAGAATTTTGGAAAAATTGAACTCAAGTCCACCTAATATGCCGAAGCAGTGTGAAAGTTATTATGTAAAACAATTTGAATATGCATGTGTTAATGTTGGAAGCTGGATTGCGGATGAAAATGTCAGTTGATTACTTCACTTTGCTTAGCCGAAGAAAGATGGATTTTATCGATCAACATCTTAACAACCTTACGCCACTCTAAAACGCATCATGCAATCGCAGCAATGAAACGATCAGCAGTCTCGATTGAAAATAAATCGGTCATTTTTGCGTTTCTATTCCGCAATAACGACAAACAGGAAACCACTTAAATAATTTCGGTTACTGTTTACGACTCTAAAGATTCCAGAAAATCAGGCACTCTGAAGCGCAAAAATATAATTAGCAATAAAAGGACTGTGCCTAAATTACGTACGGTAAATTCTGACTATTTTTGGCAATTTAAATTAGATTTTCCATAAAAAACAGCATTTAAAAATGAAAATTGACGGTTTTCAGCTTTAAGCTCACTGTTAATGAATTTAACATTACTTCTGGGACTCATTGCATGCAGCCGGTCATTTAATTTGGAAATACTTTTGGATTTGTAATAATTACTTGTCTTATGCCGCTTGTGGTATTTGGAAATTGGAAAAGTAGTGAAACATGACGCGTTACGATTTTTGATTCAATTTATGCAAATAGATACATCGTCTTTTTCCGACAGTTTTATGCCAACACCTGGTTTTCTTTCAATTGTGTTTGCTTGAGTAAGCTATTTGAAGATACCGCGTTTTCTTCTTTTGGACGCGTTAGCATGTAATATACATATTTATCTGCGTAAAATATTTCAAGCTTTGTGAGGTGCATATATTATATAACGGCTGCACATTTTGGAGTACTATGCGGATAAAAATTGACTTTAGTTGGAGCAATGGTTAGACAAACGTACCTTTGAAGTACCTACACAGGAACGCAACTTATAGGGATTAGAGTTTGCATTTGATACTGCACGATAATACGATTTAAACACTTTTTTCATGTAATTAAAGCGCTGTTTTTGCAGAAATTGTCGTTTATGAGACAAGCAAGAAAAATGCAATAACCATACTGTACAGGGTGTTTAAACACTGACATGTTTTCTTGGTCAAAGTTTAAATCTGGTAAAACGGTTTGGAAGACTCGCACTAATTTTGACTTTTTGCATTAAAAAACGATGTTTGGCATCAAAAAGTGGGAAATTCAACGCTCTATTCTATCTCTAAGAGCGGTTTTCAAAACCTGCACTGATTTAAAATGTTGTAATTTAGAAAACCGATGTTTGATATTAAAGTGCACAATTTAACTTTCTTTCGCGCTGTAAAAACTTTCTCTTTCTCTAAATACGTGCCAACAACTAAAAGCGGTTTTCAAGAGCTGCATTAATTTTTGAATTTTTGCATTTAGCGTGAACACGAGAAATATTTCTAAAACGATGTTTGGCACAAAAATGTGCACAATTTAACGCTATATCAAGCAATGAAAACCGGAGCTTTATGGGTTAACCCGTTCTGAAAATTAGTGCGGGTCTGCAGACCCGCACTAATTTTGATTTTTTTTCACATGACGTGAAGACTCGAAACATTTGGTACTAAAGTGATGCAGAAAGTACGCAATTCAACGCTCAATCAAGCAATGAAAATTACAGATTTGTAACTCAACCGGTTTTCTAACTACAAGCCAACAACTCAAAGCGGTTCTGAAGACCCGCACTAATTTTGACTTTTTGCATTTAGAAAAACGATGTTTGGTATGAAAAAGTGCACAATTTAACGCTCTATCGACCAATGAAAACCACCACTTTAAAGTCCATGAAATAAAAGCAGCACTGAAATAGTCAACACCGTCGGCTGTTCGAAATTAAACAAAAATTGAATGATTTTATTCCACATTTTCATAATATCATAATGAGTGCATAATTTAACGGTCTATCGAGCAATGGAAACTGGAGCTTTTTATCTCAACCGGTTCCCTAAATACAAGCCAACAACTAAAGGTGGTTCTGAACACCCGCACTAATTTTGCCTTTTTTTCATTTAGAAAAGCGATGTTTATCATCAAGGAATGCGCAACTTAAGGCTCTATCTAGCAGTGCAAACTAGAGTTTTGTGAGTGTGGTGCAAGAAGTACTCAATTTAACGCTCTATTAAGCAATGAAAACTACAGATTTGTAACTCAACCGGTTTTCTAACTACGAGCCAACAACTCAAAGCGGTTCTGAAGACCCGCACTAATTTTTGCTTTTTGCATTTAGGAAAACGATGTTGGGTATGAAAAAGTGCATAATTTAACGGTCTATCGAGCAATGAACACTAGAGCTTTTTATCTCAACCGGTTCTCTAAATACGAGCCAACAACTAAAGGCGGTTCTGAACACCCGCACTAATTTTGCCTTTTTTCATTTAGAAAAGCGATGTTTATCATAAAAAAATGCGCAATTTAAGGCTCTATCCAGCAATAAAACTAGAGTTTTGTTACTCCGATTTTCTCACTACGGGCCAACAACTAAGAGCTGTTTTGAAAACCCGCACTAATTTGAAAAACGGTGTTTGATGTAAAAGTGTGCAATTTAAGGCTCTATCAAGACACAGAAGACTCGAGTTGTTTTCAAAGCCCACCTTAATTTTGAATTTTCGCATTTAGTGTGAGCACGATAAATATTTCTAAAACGATGTTTAGTAGAAAAGTGTACGCAATTTAACGCTCTATCGAGCAATGAAAACTAGAGCTTTGTGGCTCAATGTGTTCTCAAAATACGAGCGAACAACTAAAGCGGATCTGAAGTCCCGCACTAATTTTGATTTTTTTCATATGGTGTGAAGACTCGAAACATTTTGTACAAAAGTGGTGCAAAAAAGTACTCAATTTAACGCTCTATTAAATAATGAAAACAGATTTGTAACTCAACCGGTTTTGTAACTACGAGTCAACAACTCAAGGGGGTTCTGAAGACCCGCACTAATTTTGAGTCTTTGCATTTAGAAAAACGATGTTTGGTATGAGAAAGTGCACAATTTAACGCTCTATCGAGCAATGAAAACCACCACTTTAAAGCCCATGAAGTAAAATCAGCACTGAAATAGTCAACACCGTCGGCTGTTCGAAATTAAACAAAAATTGAATGATTTTATTCCAGCTTTTTCTGTTTTTTTTTATCTCGGATTATCTGCGTAAATGAACATTTTCTGCAGTGGAAATTCTTTCAGTGTCATAATATGGTTCGGGAGTCAAAATTCGCACAATCATTGCGGGTTTTTAACCATGGATTTTTCTTTGCCTCGATATTTCCTTCTCGTATCACCCTGCAGGAAACGCCGCACCTTTTAATATAAAAAATTGGACTCCAAAATCAAACAATGTCTAGCAATCAGAATAAACACCTAATTTTCTTTATGTTTATGTTATAAACTTGTGTATTGAGGATTTATGCGCCTTGGAGTGGGATAAAGTCGTTAAATTGAAGCGATACGGTTATGAATCGTTTAAGTAAAGGTTGAATGACGGCATAATTTAAATATATAAATATAATAATTTTGAAATTCGGATAAAAGTAAAAGTAATGGAATCAGGAATCACGGATATTTTGGTATTTCAGTTAACAAAGCGAACACGCCAACTTTATAGTCGAAAGGGACACATTATGAACCTTTAGTCGCCTTTTTATCAACATTTTTTAATGGAAACGAGGGTAAATTTAAGGAGAAAAACTCAGAAATTAGTCTTTGGGATCCGGGAAAAAGGCACTCACAAATGGCATGCGGTTAAGTTTCTAAAGTCAGATTTGTGGTAAGTGGGGCAAATTCGTTACATTTAAATAGGATTTAGATTAGATGAACTGAGCAGGTTTTACATGCGTTTTCCTGCGCACCATTTCTTTTAAGTGTAAAAGCTTATCACTATCGCTTATTAATTCCCAAACTACGAGTAATCGTCGAATGTATGAGTCCCTAAAGAATGTTTCTAAAAATTTGCTTAGAAACCTTGTGTTTCATGGAACAGCAAAAGCGCATTCATTATTATGCTAACAACAATTCAAAGCCGCGGGTATAATATTGAAAGTGTACGTAATCAATAAAACCTTACACTGGGACTTATTGTATCGTCTATTGTCTATTATTTTTAGTTGTGGTTTTTAAGCCCTTGATTTCGGTGCTTTCGTTACTAAATAAGTCCAATGATGATGGTCCTCTGTGGAGACTTTGCTATCTTGCTTTTTATCTAAGCGAGAAGCTTTTGTCAAATTTACGTCGCGTGCAAATTATCAGATAATGAGCAAAAACTTAGAGAGAATGTCGTCGGCTCGACATTCGTAATAATATTTTTTTATGGTTCAAATGTTCGATTAGCAGCATGATGTTAATAAGCGAGTCGTCACTTGTCCTTAGATGAAATTGAAATGAATAAATGCTGATAACCACGGCACTAATATTAATTGGCAACGAAATCAACCAGTTCCAATGCATGGTGGTTGTTAACTGTGGTTTAGTGTGCGGTTGTGTTTTGTAAATGAACTGTGCGGGCAAAAAACACAAACTGAAAAATTCCAATTTGTTTCAGCTGTGCTTTAAGAAGGGCGATGTGATCACGGTCACGCAGAAGGACGACGGATGGTGGGAGGGAACTTTCGATGGGAAAACTGGATGGTTTCCCAGTAACTATGTGAAGGAATGCAAAGGTAACACGAATTTGTATTTTATTCAAATACTGTTTTTATTCTCAAGTGCTGAAAGTAGATCTAGTTTTATGAGATTTGAATGACAAATTTAAATTTGAAATCGGCACTTTGGGAGTGTTTTTTTATTGCAATGTTGTCCAACAACGCGACCCTCACATGTAATTCGGGTGCGAATGGAGGCAGAATGAAAATATCGTTTGTACATAGCGTTGTGGCTTAAGATCAAGTTATGTTGGTCAATTATTTATGTAATAGCCTACTTTCTAAGCAAAAAGCGATCTGCCAACTGCATTTTAAAAGGATCGTCAAAATTCAGTACAACTTCTGATCGCATTGAAAATTGCTAGAAGTTTAGAACATTGAAAACTCTATTTAAGCATGTACCAAGCAACTCATTAGTCTAGCACATTTAGGAGGACTGAATTTTTGAAAAGTAATGCGTAAAATGTACTTGTTGACCCAGACGAGTTGATAGCCGCATTTTCAAAAATTAATCAGAAGTTATCAACACCTCTTTAAGCTCTATTTAACCAAGTTAAAGAGAAATAATTTTTCATAAACTAGTCTGCAAACTGAGCAGCTTGAAATATAAAATTTTTGTAGCATTTTAAAAAATTCGTCAAAATTAAGCAAAATTTGCTAGCGCTATGAAACTTTCAGAACGTGTAGACTAGCGACAGCTCTATTTAGACATGCATAAGAGAACTTTATAGTCTAACCCATTAAGGAGGAATTAATTTTTGAAACTACTACACAAAATGTACCAGTTGAGATTACCGAGTTGACACAGCCGCACTTTCAAAAGTTCCTCATCATTTATCAAAACCCATTGTCACATTGAAACTTTCAGCACTCTTAACAGAAAGACACCTTTAGTCATCCGTTCATCCACCATCGCCTTAGTCCTGCACATTTAAGAATAGTAAATTTTTGAAAACCAGTCTTCAAAATTTGCGGGTTGAAACAGACGATCTGGCAACTGAATTTCAAAAAAATCGTCAAAATTCAATAAAACTTCTGCTCGTATTGAAAATTACCGGACGTTTAGAACCATGTCAGCTCTATTTAACGATGTACCAAGCAACTCATTAGTCTAGCACATTTAAGAGGACCGAATTTTTGAAAAGTAATGCGCAAAATGTACTTTTTGACCCAGACGAGTTGATAGCCGCATTTTCAAAAAGTCATCAAAAATTATCAACACCTCTTGTTACATTGAAACTTTCATGGCTCCTAGAACAATGACGGCTCTATTTAACCATGCATCAAGCAGCTCCGCCGTTCGGCACATGTAAGAAAAATGCGTTTTTGAACACTAGACTGTAAAATATTGGACAGCGGTTTTTCAAAAATTCGTCAAAATTTATCGAAAACTCTCATGCCGCTGAGTTTCTCAGGAATAGTAGAGCAGGAAATTTTCAATTATGCATAAAGCAACGTTCTGCTTTAGAAGGTTAAAGAGAAATTGTTTTTCATAAACTGGTCTGCAAAATGAGCAGCTTGAAATATACAATTTTTGTAGCATTTTCAAAAATTCGTCAGAATTAAGCATCATTTGCAAGCGCTATGTAACTTTCAGAACGTGTATACTAAGGACAGCTCTATTTAACCATGCACAAGAGAACTTCATAGTCTGACACATTAAGGAGGAATGAATTTTTGAAACTAGGGCACAAAAAGTACCGGTTAAGATTGCCGAGTTGACACAGCCGTATTTTCAAAAGTTTCTCATTATTTATCAAAACCCATCTTCACATTGAAACTTTCAGCACTCTTAGCAGAAGGACCTTTAGTCAACCTTGCATCCACCAACAGCTTCGTCTTGCACATTTAAGAAAAATGAATTTTTGAAAACCAGTCCTCAAAATTTGAGGGTTGAAAATCTGGCAACTGCATTTTAAAAGGATCGTCAAAATTCAGTAAAACTTTAGCGGCATTTATAGTCACAAAAATATTTCCATATCAAGCAAAAACCGCTTAGTTAGATTTTTCTACGAATATAAGATGTTTGTTTTTTAATTTTTTGAATATATAGTTTCTAGTATCCATCCAATCCAAGTATTTTTGTAGTACCTACCGATTTGCTTGCGATCTAATAGCCTCGACCCATAAAAACGCAGCTAATTGCATGTATAATTTGCGCAGATCTCCCCAAACCTGTTGTCCAGCAAGACAACCAGTACAAAAGTATCGTGCTCAAGGATCTGATCGACTCAGAAAAGATCTACGTGGAAGAACTAGAGGGTTTAGTGTCGAACTACTTGCAGCCTCTGGATACCAGTAACTTGTAAGTGATGGTAACGAAACAAGAGACTGTGTTAAACAATGACGAAGTATTTGCTTCTAAAGACTGTCCCAAGATGAGTTCAAGCAACTCACTGGCAACATCAATGAGGTTCTGGATGCACATCAGCAGCTGCTGGCGCTCGTCGAACAGGAATGCGCCAAGCCTGGACCCGATCAAAGAGTGGGCAAGTTATTCCTGAATTGGGCGCCCAAAATTAAAGCGGTTCATCAAACCTACTGTTCTCTGCATCCCAGAGCGGTAGTCATCCTGGATAAGTACAAGTATGTGGTAACTTTGTGTTAACTTATGTGGTAACTTTGTTCTTCGAGTAACTTTAACTAATCCAAAAGCCAAGCATTTTAATGCTGGGAGCTGTTAACCGCCTTATGAAGTTTTTTTCGTGTTCTTCCATCGAATCAATTGCTGTCTACAAACCGTATGGTACTTAATCGAAACATCTCTGAAAAGTTGTCACTTAATTTAATTTTCAGAGAAGAACTCACACAGTTTGCAGATGCGAGAGGGGCTGCAAACCCCAGCCTTTTGGTGCTGACCACTCGACTAAGTCTGCCTTTCCGAAGGCTGGAACGGTACCCGAAAATTCTGCAAGAGTTGGAGCGCCACGTTGAGGAATGTCATCCGGATCGAGGTGATACGCAACGCTCTGTTAGCATTTACGAGGATATAGCGGTAAGTTTAGCGCATCCCAATCTAGTCATAACAACTCATGATGTCAATGAGTGAGGAAATTCGAGTAGTTTTGACCCAGAAAGCGAAATTTGAATATCAGACACTTAGGTGCATGATTGTGCCAAAGTTTCATGTTTTCCATACCGTTTTTGTTCATTTCTCGTAAGCAAGATGAACAAGAACGCTCATTTTTACATCATTCCAGAGAGAACTAAATGGCCGTTTTAGAAACTTCACCATCGATCAGGAAATGTTGGCAGTTTTCCCAAAAAAGTATAGATTTTAAGCAGTTTTAAATTTGCGTGTGTTTTTTGAGTTGCAAAATCGCCTCGCACAGGACGCTGCTTTTTTTTAAGTTCCTCAAGTCCCATTTGAGCCTCAGAATTCGTTTTGGCATCGTTGGATAAAGAATTGAAAATTCGATTCAGTCATAACCACATGAGTGAGGAAATTCGAGTAGTTTTGACCCAGAAAGCGAAATTTGAATATCAGACAATTAGGTGCAAGATTATGCCAAAGTTTCATGTTTTCCGTCCAGTTTTTGCTCGTTTCTCGGAAGCAAAATGAGCAAAAAGCCTCATTTTTACATTATTCCAGAGATAAGTAAATGGTCTCTTTAGAAAGTGAATCATCGATCAGAAAAAGGCAGTTTTCTCAAAAAGTCTTGTCTTGTAGTTGAGAAAAAGTCGTATGTAGGTTTTTCAGTCATAATAATATTACTTGAATTTGGAATTATATTTTTTTAGTTGCAGTTTAGAAGCTAGAAACTAGAATTGATTTGTTTGTTGTTGCAGACTACTTGTTCAGCCACCAAGAGGCAAAAGGAGCTGGAACTGCAAGTTTTAACAGGCTCAGTCCGGGGCTGGGAGGGACCAAATTTGACTAGTCTAGGTAAATATCTACTACTTATATTCTGATTTTTGATGTCCATTTATCCTCTTAAATATCGATTTATATTATTATTCTTATATAATATCCATATTTCGGTGAGGCTTGTTGGTTTGGGGTTTTGTAACATGAGAAACTTAGTTTTGATCTGGGTTTTGCTCTTTTTTCGCAAGAAAATCAATTCTTCTATCGTTTTAGTGTAAAAAAGGGAAATAAAATCGCTACGAAATCGATGCATGTGTTTCTCAAAAAGTCAAACTGTTTTGTAAACTAACTTTGGCTAAAAGTTTTTCGTTTTCTAAGGCACTTTTGATTAAGCAACCAGTCAATGACCTTTTCTAACTTTTGAATCTTGACATTAATCGAAAATCCATCTTTTTACTTCAACACTGTACATTGAAAAGGAATCATTTCCGGACCTTCTGATCTGGCTTCAGCTACGTACTGAAATAACGCCCTGGATGTTTTAAGCAAATATCACAGTGAACTAAGTAAAAGAAACCTAACATAAACTGACTGGAACCAAGTTGTTTGAAAAATCGTCTAATTTTGGATTTTATTTTTAGGCGAAATTATTTATATGGGCAGTGTGGCGGTGGGTCCTCAGCATCACGACCGATATTTCGTTCTTTTTCCTGCCGCCTTAGTGATTTTGTCCGTCAGCCACCGGACCAGTGGATTTATCTATGAAGTGAGCATGATATTTGCAATTTATAAACTTGTGATTTTATGTTTGGTTCAAAAAAATGCGCAATTTAAGGCTCTATCCCGCAAAGACAACTAGAGCTTTGCAGCTCAACCGGTTCTCTAAATATGTGTCAATTGCTAAGGGTGGATTCTATGGCGCGCATTACTTTAGAATTTTTGTTTCGGCGTGAAAACTCAGAACATTTCTAAAATGATGATTGGCAGAAAAAAGTGCACAATTTAAGGCTCTACCCCGCAATGCGCTTTAGAAATTCGCAGCTCGAGCGCCCATATAATCCCAATCTTTTTCTAAATAATCTTAGAACTTTTCATGTTCCTTATAAAACGCCGTAGAAAAGTAAAACGCGAAATCAATATTTCCTATTGGCCAGCAGTATGGCCCGATTAATCACCCATTGATTGTGGTGAAGCCTCGGTTTAACCAGTTGTCTACAAACTGTTACATAACAAGGAAAAGGGTCTGTGTGAGAAGGTATGATTTGCTTCAAATATACACCCACTGAACACGCAAATATACTGATAGTCCGCGTAAATAAAATAAACAGTTTTTAATCAGTTTAACAGTTTTAGCATAGTAATAGTATTAAGAGTGCCAGGGTTTTGAATTCGAGAAAACCTTCCTTTCCGGGGAATTTCTAAGCAATATCATCCGAAGTTTCCATAAGAAAGTTTTTTCTTGTTAAACCTTATCTGTTTACGTAAAAATAGTCTCTACAGCAGGGTTTCTCAAACTTTTCCGATAATCGAATACTTTGCAAACTCGGAAATTTTAACGGAACACTTGTTTTTTTTAGTTGAATTCTGCTGAACTTTATTTTGACCCCTAAAAAAAATTTGCGTAAAAACTAAAACCATTAACGAAATTTTCGTATGAAAAGTACACACGTTAAGGCTCTATCCGCCAGTAGCAAATAGAGCTTCGCATCTCAACCGGTTCACTAGATATGATCAAGAGATAAGAGCGGTTCGTAAGACCCGCATTTCTTTATTCGATTATCATTTCTTAGGTGATGTTCGGTATTAAAAAACTGCGTTATTTAAGGCTCTATCCCGCAATGACATTAGAGCTTTGCAGCTCAACCAGTTCTCAAAGTATTAGCCAAAAGTTACCAGATGTTTTCAAAATTCGCACTATTTTAAAATTTTTCGCTTTTAGCGTAAAAACGAGAAACATTCCTTAAATGATGTTCGGCATAAAAAAAACTGCGCAATCTACGGCTCTATCCCGCAATGAGAACTAGAGCTTTGCGGCTCAACTTGTTCTCGAAATAGGAGCAAAAGACTAAGAGCGGTTTTTCAAAAACTACTTTATTTAGGAATTTTTACTTTTGGCGTAAACACTAGAAACGTTTCTGAAATGGTGTTTGGCATGTAAATGGGCGCCTATTAAGACTATCCCGCAAACACTACTAAAGCTGCAAGCTCAACCGGTTCTCAAAATATGAGCAAAATGTTACAGCGGTGTTACAAATTCGCGGTATTTTTAAATTTTCGCTTTGTGCGTGAAAACTAGAAACATTCCTTAGATAATGTTCGGTACAAAAAACTGCGCAATTTAAGGATCTATCCCGGAATGGCAACTAGAGCTTTGTGGCTCAACTTGTTCTCGAAATAGGCGCAAAAGACTAAGAGCCGTTTTTCAAAAACTGCGTTATTTAGAAATTTTTGCTTTTGGCGTAAAAGCTAGAAACGTTTCTAAAATGATGTGTGGCATATAAATGGGCGCATATTAAGGCTCTATCTGGCGATGACCACTAGAGCTTCGAGCTCAACCGGTTCTCAAAATATGAGCAAAATAGAACAGCGGTGTTATAAATTCGCTCTATTTTAAAATGTTCGCTTTTTGCGTGAAAACTAGAAATATTCCTTAGATGATGTTCGGTGCAGAAAACTGCGCAATTTAAGGATCTATCCCGGAATGGCAACTAGAGCTTTGCGACACAACTTGTTCTCAAAATAAGAGCAAAAGACTATGAGCGGTTTTTGAAAAACTCCGTTATTTAGAAATTTTTGCTTTTAGTGTAAACACTAGAAACGTTTCTAAAATTATGTTTGGCATATAAAAGGATCCGGCGATGACCACTAGAGCTTCGAGCTCAACCGGTTTTCAAAATATGAGCCAAAAATTAACGGCGGTTTTCAAAATTCTCACATTTATTTAATTTTCGCTTTTTGCGTGAAAACTAGAAACATTCCTTAGATGATGTTCGGTACAAAAAAAAGTGCGCAATTTAAGGCTCTATCCTGGAATGGCAACTAGAGCTTTGCGGCTCAACTTGTTCTCGAAATAGGAGCAAAAGACTAAGAGCAGTTTTTCAAAAACTGCGGTTTTTAGGAATTTTTGCTTTTGGTATAAACACTAGAAACGTTTCTGAAATGGTGTTTGGCATGTAAATGGGCGCCTATTAAGACTATCCCGCAAACACTACTAGAGCTGCAAGCTCAACCGGTTCTCAAAATATGAGCCAAAAATGAACAGCGGTTTTCAAAATTCTCATAATTTTTTAATTTTCGCTTTTTGCATGAAAGCTAGAAACATTCCTTAGATGATGTTCGGTACAAAGAACTGCGTAGCTTAAGGCTCTATCCCGCAAGAGCCGTTTTTCAAAAACTGCGTTATTTAGGAATTTTTGCTTTTGGTGTAAACACTAGAAACGTTTCTAAAATGATGTTTGGCATTAAAAGTGCGAATTTCGCGGCTCTATCTTACAGTGACCACTAGCCATGTGTTCCTCAACTGGTTCTCAAAATATTAGCGAAAGACCGAGAGCGATTCTCAAAACGCGCTCTATGTTTTCTTTTTGCATTTTGCGTAAAATCTAAAAATATTCCCCAAATGGCGTTCGCTATAAAAAAAAAACTGCTCAATTTATGGCTCTAGTCTACTAAGAGCGGTTCTAAAAACCCGCAATTATTTTGAATTTTATATGTAGATATGTAAAAGTGTGTAATTTAAGGCTTGAGCCAAGGACCAAAAGCGGTTCTCAAAACAACTCTAATGAGGAAATTATTGCGCTATACGACCGATTTCGCTCAAAATGGATGAATGCATGCGTACAAGCAAAACCAAACTTCAATATAAACTTATCTACACCCACATATGGGCAGCAGTTTAATTCAAAAATGCCAT
The DNA here is from genome assembly GCF_020466585.1 of Dendroctonus ponderosae. Lineage (NCBI taxonomy): Eukaryota > Metazoa > Arthropoda > Insecta > Coleoptera > Curculionidae > Dendroctonus > Dendroctonus ponderosae. Next base: position 903,510 of record NW_026017213.1, read on the forward strand.
TTATTTCCAGGGCAAGATTTGCTTGAGCGGTTTGAATGTCGTCCGACTGGAAGACACCGAATTGTTGAAAAACGCCTTTGAAATCAGCGCCCCCATGATCGATAAGCGAGTGGTGATTTGTCAAAGCCGACAATTGGCTGATCAGTGGGTGGATATGCTGACGCAAACCCAGGGAAGTCGGATCTCAGTGAATTCCACAACCAGCCACAAGGCTTTGCCTAGTCAAGCGCAGCACGTGCTACAACCACCTCCCCACGTAAGTCACCGCAATAGTTTTAGAAGCAATTATTTCAATATACCTAGTTGACACTAGTTTGCATACCTGCACCGGGAACCTAACTAAAGTAGGCGCAGATCGCTGTTGTCTCACTTTCTCAGGTGGTGCTGTCAGAGTTCTCTTAGACTAGACACTCTAGAGAACCAGACCAACAGGGAGGTTCATTCTTTACGTACCTCGGACGGGTGTGGAAAACGCGATTTTGGATTGTGTTGGAAATTTGCGCACTTTTCTAAGCGCTCGTGATTAAAGGTGCGTCCACATCAATAMATATTTAGGAAATGATCAAGAAGAAAAGAAATATTCTCAGATGTTGATACTTCTGAACGAGAAGAAAAGCATCCTCCAGTTGGTATTGCTATGTTTTCGGATGCCTAATAAAATTGGGACAAATAAAATTGTGTTGAATTTCCGAAAGAGACAAATAATCTGCCATCTGACCATCGAGGCGCTAGATAAACTCAATCAATGGGCGACGTTAGAAAGGATGATGAAACTTTAGCGAAGAACACTATTATTATGCATCTTAGCGACAGTTTTGCATGTGGAGTTATGAATTGTTGATCCGTAAAACACGATTTTGCAGCAAATAGCACCGGACAGCTCTCTAGAAAACGCAAAAATAGACGAAACAACCACCACCAGTAAAATAGCACTACAAAGAGGAGTGCGACAAGGGGATACCATTTCTTCCAAACTATTCACGGTGGCTCTCGAAGATATTTTCAAGAAATTAGAATGGGACAAAAAAGGTATCAACGTGGATAGGTCTGGACTTAACCACCTTATGTTCGCAGACGACATAGTCATAATAGCCGATAACATCAATGAGCTAAGTGAAATGCTACAACAACTAAACCAAGCCTCGACAAGTATAGGTCTGAAAATGAACTACAACAAGACCAAAATAATGAGTCATGCAAATACCAATATATATAGATAACAATTTCATTGAACGCGTCGAACACATCCTGAAGAACTACACAATTCCTGTGAATTTGAGAGCTAAAGTGTATAATACGTGTGTCCTGCCAGTGAATACATACGCAATGGAAACCATATGCCTCACTAAAGCCTACGGCAAAACGCTCAGAACTTCTCAAAGAGCTATGGAACGAAGCATGCTTGGTATCTCACTTCGAGATAGAGTTAGAAACGCAGAGATCAGAAGAAGAACGAAGATCAGTGACATAGTCGAGCAAGTCGCAAAGATGAAATGGCGATGGGCTAGACACACGTGGCTAGACAACCCAAGGACAGATGGGCGCTTAAAATCACAGAATGGAGGCCGAGACAAACAAAAAGAAGCCGATATCAGAGAGGTGGCAAGTAAATGATGGTTGGACATTGCACAGGATAGGGAAAAATGGAAGAGTTTGGGAGAGACCTCCGTTCAGGACAATATCATTTTCGTGCATACACAGGTGGTTTTGGAAAAGCGAATTTAAAGTTTGTAAGTGTTTTTTGGCTTCATTGATGGACCATCCAGGATTTTTGACGCTGAAACTGCTTAAATTGCAGTGTTCTTTAAGGTGAAAATAGAAAAGAAACAAAAAATTTCGAGAGACTCAAACGACACGATGACCTACATATGAACATGAGAACATGAGTGTGTATTAAAGGTAATTTTTATCTCATTTTATGTCGCGCTTTGTTCTTCGTATTCAGTTATCAATTTTACAGTTTCTCTCCTTAACCACTTCTCCATTGTGGAATTTCTGCCGCAACAAATCCTGAGAAAAACCATAACGCTTGTTTCCTGCGAAACGAAAGCGCGACAAGGAAAAACTTATAGATAAGTTCTATATTGTTGAGGCGGATTCATTTTTTTACAAACTTCTTGTTGGGTATTTCGCCTCAAAAAGTTTTGTGTTTAAAAAAGACAGAATTTCCTCACGTCTTCTATTACAGATTGATAAATAGTGCTCCTATTTCGCAATAAGAACGAATTGATTTATCAAAAAGTAATCAAGAACTGTCACCTAGAAGGTATCCTGCGACACACTTAGGCTTAAGCTGTAAGAGAAAATTCCAATTAGAAAAGAAATTAATTTGAAAAATTACCTTGACGTTTCGATTGCTATTTTCTGCTATCGTTATCAAAAGTACCTAAATGAACCTAAAAAAGAGTATGTTAATAAATTGTGTAACAATAGTAGGATAATACAGTATATGAAAATTCGCTCTGATAATTCGTCTGTG
>NW_026017213.1:906987-913289 GCF_020466585.1 Dendroctonus ponderosae
CGATTTGAAATATCTTAAGCAATGCGACATTGTCCCCTTTGAGGTCGATTCTCACTAAAGTCTAGCTCACGGTGCGCGCATTCTCCAGCCAAAATGCTATTCAAATTTCAAATGGGAGCATTCACGTTTGGCGTTTCGCTCAAGCTTACGGTTTAACCCCCATATTTCTAGCTTCGGGAATCTTGAACATGAGCGAACCGGCGAACTCCCAGAGAGAGCCCACAAAACAAGGCACTGTTTATTTATGTGTCCGGCTACCGCGATCAGCTGGAGAACATTGGATAGGGACTTTTTTAGGTGGAATTTTAGGCAGTCTGTTAGGTCGACATAGCAAACTTGATGCAATTTTTTTTTTGAAAATACACTGATGGACAAAATTAGCGTATCATCTATACATTTTCGAATAAATAATTTTTTTGGTCCCTTTCTGTTCATTCCAATGCAAGTTTCTACTTGTGTTGTGTCATTTGCAATATCTCATCATTGTTTTCAGCAAGTGTGGTACTGTTTTCGATTCAATTTTCTTGTGTTTTTCCTAACTTGTGTGTGTAACTAAAGTGTATTCGCATTGAAATGTCCCCAGGAAGAAATTTAAGTGAGTTTGATGCGGTTAAATGTGTCACCTTGTTGGAAAAAGGGTATTCCCATCGTGATTTCTCCCGAAGGTTGGGTGTTCATCACACCACCATTGGTCGATGTCTTCAGCGTTTTACAGAAACAGGTTGCCATGCTAGACGGCCAGAGCAGGGCCAACCAAGATCCACAAACCAAGTGGACGATCGTTTTAAATGACTGCAAGCTTTAAGAAATCGGTTTGTTGCCGGAAATGAGATAAAAAATCGAATTCAAAATGTCCGAGTTGTTGCAATTTCATCCAAAACGTTAAGAATACTTAATGAATCCGGATTGAGTGCAAAACATTCCGCAAAAGGTCCTCTCTTAACCATAGCCCACAAGCAAGCTACGCTTGAGTTGGTTCGAGATCACGTGGACTTGAATTTGGATGACTGGAAGATAGTCTTGTTTACTGATGAAGTCAGAGTGGGTTTAAAATCTTCAGATGGGCGAGCTTTTATTTGGAAAAGACCAGGAGAAAGATACAGCCAAGCATGTGTGGTTCCTCAACTGGTTTTCCGTGGTGGCTCAATAATATTTTGGGGTGGCATTTCCTTGGAGGCTATCCGAAGAAGATCATTAACTTCCCAGAAGTACATTCAAGAGATTTTGAAAACCATGTCGTACCTTTTGCACTTCACATAGGCGATTGTTTATGGATGATAATGTCAGACCGCACCGAGCTCTGATCGTGGACAAATATCTTAATCTTAATGAGGTGGGCATTCAACGTTTAGTGTGGTCAGCGCATATTCCTGACGTTTTTCTTTCGGAAACAGTCTCATATTTATTTAAAAAACAGTAATTTGAATTTTGATAAAAGCATGTAGGGTTTATAATATTTTTTCTTTGAAATTTATAGATGGTGCGCTAATTTTCTCCATCAGTGTAGTCTTGCGCCTTCCGGTTCCTCGCTTCCATCCTCTTATGTCTTCTCATTGCCCTGGTTGTAGGTTTCGTTCCAACATGGATTTTTGTATTCCATCCATCGATGTCGGCTTGGGTCTCTTTTCTTTCTCTCTGTTGGTGTCCATCTGAGGGTTTGTTTGGGAATTATTGTGTCATCCATCCGCTGAATATGCCTGTACCATATCAACTTTCCTCGTTGAATTTTTTCTATCATGTCTGTCTTGACGTTCATGATAACTCTGATTTCCTCATTCGTTATCCTCTCCAACCTTGATTTCCCTGCTGCTCTACGCCAGAAGTCCATCTCCAGAGAGCGCAACCGCCGCTCTAGGTGGGTAGTAAGTTGCCAAGTTTCGCATCCATATAGCATAGCACTATACTCTTAAATATTGAGTTGTATAGGAGGTGTTTTCTTTCTCGGGATATACATGTTGAGCATAAGATGGAGTTTAGGCAGCCGACCACTTTGTTCCCTTTTATAATGCCTTGTTCTATTTCTTTCTCTGTGCGGCCTCCAGTCTCAATTTTTGTTCCAAGATGTACGTATTCGGTGCATGCTCCTTTGTTTCGTTTTCTTCTGGGTGTAGGTTCCCGATGTACAAATATTTTGTTTTCGGTCGATTCATCGACAGACCGCATTCTTCATACTCTTTAAATAATGTTCTTGTCATGAATTCCAGGTCCTCCTTGTCCTGCGCTACAAGAACCTGGTCATCAAGCAAAATGTAAAGTATACAGCGTTCTTCTTCATTTTTGATTTTAGGCGAATTGCCTGTTCAATTATCGTCCACTTGTGTGAGGCTGTCGATCCATCGTTTCCCATTTCCCAATTGTCGGGAGCGATTTGCACAAGTCGGTGGTCCATCCTGCTTATGTGCTAATTCCATTCCTTACTGTTTACTACCCATTAATTGATGTTCTTGACATTACAGGCTGTTCGGATATTCTCGCGTCTCTCTCAATCCAGCAGTGTTTTTCCGGTGATTCTACGTACTACGAGTATTTTCATCTCAGCTGTCTCTAGGAGTTTTTTGGTTTTTGCTGTTTCTGGCCTGTTTCTGCGGTATATGCCATCACCGGCCTGATCCTCGATTTAGTGTCTGTTCCTATACTCTTATTACACTATATGTATATATTTCCCTTCCTTTTTGCTCCTGTAAGTGCAGCTATGTCTATAGTCATCGGTTGCCTTCCCTTCACAACATCTTCGGATTTTCCTGTTAATCCCTGTACGTTCCAGGTTGCAATAATAACTTCCTTATCCTGTTGCGTGGTTGTTGTCGATATGGTCCGTCCTTAATCCGAGGCTGTCTGCGAGGTTTTTTAGCATTGGATGTGTTTTAAATGTTATTTTAACATTGGATGTGTTATAAAAGCTAGCGCATTGCCACAACCCCCAACCTGGAGGGCCAGAAATTCTTCCCCTAGCCTTTGATGATCCAATACCAATGTCCTCCAAGGCAGTGGCTTCGCCGTACCCTGACAGGCGTAGGGTAGGGTAGGTTCCAGCTTTAAGAAAAATAAATCATACTGAGCTAAGCGCCTAGTGAGAATCAACCTTGCTTTGCTTTGTGGGCAAAAATACAAATGCACATCTCCCTGTTTGGGCGTCGTTTGCCTTCCTGTTTGGGCCCGTGCACGTATGCAACGTTTCGGATCGGTAGGCAAAAACCTCCAAAACCGGCCCGGTAAACTCATAGTTTGTTGATTGCGCTGCAGCTGGCCAATTTAAATCACCGAGGCTACAGCAGTCGGTCCTCGATACTAAAGTATCATCCGCCCCTGAACTACCGCCCCACATACCCCCCAAGCAGTTATCCAGCGGCCGCACCCTACGCGGGTCTAACGAGATTCTTTGGCAAAAAAATCAAAGACCAAACGCTGAGCGCGCGATTGTTGCGCAACCTGCTCTACTCCGAGTACCTGAACAAGAAGAACATCACGCAGGTGAAGATCCGGCATCACAAAACGGAGGTGGTGATAATGACGAAGAACTTGCACATCCGAGATAGTGTGATCAATTGTGATAGTGGCGATTGCGACTCGGACTCGGACGAGGCTGGGAGCAGTTCGTCGAGCAGCAATCCCTTCGGGTATATTCGGTACTACAATCCGAAGAATGGGTCGGCGATGGTGCAGGAAGGCGTGCGATATGAGAGCTTTGTTGACTATGGCGAACCTTGGAGGAATCAGGCTCGGGTTCTGGAGGAACCGCCGAAAAAGCCGAGCATAGTGTTGACGTCCACTGCCAAGCTGAATCTGCTCCATAAGCAGTGCTCGGAAGACTCAGAGGCCAGCTCAGAAATGGCGCCGCGCCATCCGGGCATGGCATGTGAAAACCTCCTCACCCTGCCGGAGAGCTTCGAGCTGGAATCTCTGAATGTCCCGACAAGTTTCATGCCGATGACCAGGCAGAGCTGCCCTACAAAGCTTGTAGGCAACAAGTTCAACCAGAACAGCTTGACGACCGTTTACATTCCCAATTGGTCCAGCAGCGAGAACAACATCTCCTGTCGGACCAGGAGCCGAAAAAGCCTAAAGAGCGATTCAAGCAGCACTACAACGCACTCCAGTAGCCTGGAAGTGCCGGTCAATACTTTTCCGATTCCGGACAAAATTGCGGCGGAACTGATGTACGGGCAGTTCGCGAAAGGCGAAAGCACCGAGTCCGATGCCACGGAACAATCTCAACAGACTGTGATAAAACCGCCGTCGATCCTCAATGCTAGTGATACTCTTAGTCTTAATCTAGAAACGATTCCCTTTCGAAAGCACAGTATTAATTCGGACAAGCCGAGACGGCGATGCAGCATTCAGATTAACCCGACGGATCTCAGAAATAAGGCTCTGAAGCGCTGCGTGAGCTCGAAGTATGTAAAGATGAGGCCGTCGGGCGGCGACCATCCAGCTGAGCGATCGGGAAAGGCCTTCTGTAGATGCGGTTCGGAGTATTGCCACAGCCCCAGGTCATCCGACTCAGGCATGGCGGGCAGTTGCACGCTGAACAGCCCGGACTTGGCCAACAGCACCGATATTGAGCAGGAGATCAGTATGATGCCGTTGCTGGATCAGGAACGTTTGGGCGCTGGCATCACTTTGAGCGAAATCGAGGCGAGGAACTTCGAATGCGACTGCCCTTGTTCTTCGCCGTTTGGCTCGACGCCAAGAACTTCGAGCGAAACGAGCCACACTAGAGACTCGCTGCGCACCACTTCCGTCACCAGCATGGACATGCTGCCATCCCAATGGGGCACGCAGCCCCAAATGCATTCCAGACTGTCCAGTTCCTTAGGGCCCCAAAAGTCCAAGTCGACGAGCTCGATTCTCGATCGTTCAGATGACGCGGAGGATCTGGCGGAGCCCGATGAGGAGGACGAGGACTCCCCGATGTTCAAATCGGGCCTTTACGCACACTGGTGGTTAAAAGCCAAACTGCCGCCGGAAATTGTGAGGGCCATCTATGAGGGGACGCGCGAAAAGTCAAAAACTGCAGGCAAGGGCGCATGCCACGTGTGCTCTGTTTTCTTTTCAATCGTATGTCTAACATTGCGGGTGTTTTTAGTTTTTTTTTTCATTTCCGGCTAACTATGCTTGCAATTTGCCCGATAAAGCTGGAGCATATGGGGTTGACTGGTTCGATAAACAGTACCTACTCAGTATTAGCAACCCGAAGAAGCACACAGATTATCCCAAGCTTCTTGGCAGTGACGCCATAATTGCCGTTCTTTTTCTATCACTTGTCTACCGAGCGAGGCGGCATTGTCTTTCAACAATTGTTAAAAGTTTCAAGAGAGCTTTTCAAATTTCTATATTAAAATCATTGATTTCTTGACGAGTGTTGACAGTTTCTATAAATTTTTGCAAGTCATAATTTCTATTTATCTTTACGTGTTCTACTTGTGTATTACCGAAAGCGCTTAAGCAAGGCCTGAGCGCGAAGAACAGACCCTTTTGCTCATATTTTCACCACCTTCCTCTTGGAAGAGATTCGCATTTTCATCTCTTCTCTTTGTCTTCTCTCATACTGTCTTCATAATGGTTTACCACCAAGAAAATAAGACACACAGTCCCAGTTAACGCCAAGACTGTACAATTGAGGCAAATTAATCACGAAACTGAAGAAAGTTATTTAGTTACCCGATTTATCGTTTGCAGTGAGAAAATGTAACCTCACTTTTGGAGGTCCAAATATTTTCAATGCGATTTTGTTATGTATATTTAAGCAACTTTTGAGATTTGAGCCGTTCAATAGTCAGCAATCGCGTTTGTTTTCATGTTTTGAATTCTAACTTTTTAAAGGGAACTTCTCATGAAACTTAATCAGCAAAAGACGGTTTGAAGAAAGCTCTTTCAAAAATCCCCATTAACTTTTAGCGTATTTTCATCAGTTTTCAAGATTTGAGCTGTTCACACTTCGGCAATCGCGTTCGTTTTCATATGTTTCCTTCTAACTTTTTAAAGGGAATTTTTCATTAAATTTAATCAGCAAAAGACGGTTTGTGTGGAGCTCTTTCAAAAATCCCCATTAACTTTTCACATATTTTCATCAGTTTTCGAGATTTGAGCTGTTCACACTTTGGCATTCGCGTTCGTTTTCATATTTCTGCTTCTAACTTTTTAAAGGTTGGAAGTTTCTCATGAAACTCAATCAGCAAAAGACGGTTTATGTGGAAATCTTTCAAAAAGGCTCCATTACCTTTTCACGTATTTTAAACAGTTTTCGAGATTTGAGCTGTTCAATGGTCAGCAATCGCGTTTGTTTTCACATTTTTGCTTCT
>NW_026017213.1:914288-920320 GCF_020466585.1 Dendroctonus ponderosae
AAAGACAGTTTGTGTGGAGCTCTTTCAAAAACACCGCAGGGTTTCCACTATGTAGAGGAGTACTGCTTATAGAACAAAGCTAATTCACTTAAAAATAATCCACTAAGTGCCGAAGTTCAGCTTACTTTAGATCGTGTGCCTTAACGAGCAATTAATCGGTCTTGGCTTTGTGTTGTTCAGCCCTTGCCTGTACACTTCATTTATTAATCCACCATCGCAAATTGTCACTGTTCGCCGCAGCCACTTCTCAATTGACAAAATCCATCTTTCCATTACAGAAGTCTCCACTCGTATCGGCTCCAAGCCCTAACCTAACCCCCATTCCGCAGCTGAGGGGCTCCCGAGGGCCGACACCGCGCAGCTCTTCACCGCCCGTGCTGCCCCACGGCCTCCCTAGGGGCCAGAACTGGTCGGCAGTGTGTCTCCGCCCGACTGCGCCTTTGAGGCCCTGCTTAGCTCTGGGCGCCGCCCCTGGAGGCCCCTACCAGCGGTACAACAGTCGTCGAGCTACCACTTATAAGGAGGATGGCCAGATCCTGGATGTTATTGAGGCGTATTGTACTTTGGGCAAACCGAGGTGCACTTTGACTTCAGGTAAGTCTTTTTGGAGGAAACTGATTGACTTGTTGAGTTTTTTTAAGTGTTACAACTCAGAAGGGTGGACACCCTGAATATTCGGAGTATTTGAGCCTTGCAACACTTTAAAAAACCTCACGATATATAAGATTTATGAACGTCTGCTGTCTACGTCCTGCATATTAGTTCTTAATCTTAAAAGTTGGTAACAAACTCGGAAATGTTTCTCTGATGCATCAATGTAAAAATACTTAGATAACAATTTTCAAAACTCTTCGATTACCTCTAGTTGAAGTTCTGACCGGCGGAAATGTACAGCTGCCGAATAAGTTGATGTCCTCGCACCGATCTAGTTTAGAATTGATTGCGCAGCCTTTGCAGCCTAGGAGATTTCGACCCCACGGCCCCCCACGGGCCTCGACCTGGTGTTGCGGTTCTTTTGTTGCAAAACAACTGAAAAAGTCGCAACACTTGGAGTAAAAGCGTCCCCCCCGGAAAGAACGTTAGTCGCTGTTTTTTTTCTTTTTGGTGTTTTTGTGGCACCCCCTAACGGATTTGCTCTGCTTTAGTACTTACTAATCATCTTGGTTTTACCCCGATAACCTTTTGCAGTGTTTGCGTTATCACTATTAACATTTGCAGCTTTCATCTAGTATAGACGCACCTCAAAACGGCTTGTTTCATAAATGATTTTACGGAAAAATGGTACAAGAATTTATTTATTTTAAACCTCGAGGCTTTGGACTGGCGCTCCATCACTTCTTTTTCTTCAATTTGTCGTAGAAATTGAGTTCCGGCTGGAATGGAGAAGGTTGGAAAGAGGCGATTTTGGAGATTTCGGGGTTTGAAGAGAGCATCAAACAAAAAAAACGAGAAGAATTCTGGGACTCGAATAGCTTTCTATCGACATCAAATAAAGCATGTCCAGATTTCAGAGCGCTTCATCGCGGTGTCTTTCATATTTAGGTTCCACTTTACAAGTTTGAATGCTCGCCTATTTTAGGATTCATGAGGCGGGTTTGTCAACCTTCAACATACAGCGTGTCCCGTAAGCACATGATCAACATAGTACTACGATATTTTTATTAACAAAAATGTCTGGCTCCTCTGCTATTGATGGCCAAAGATCTTCAAAAAAATTATCTTTTCTGAATGTATTTTAGTGAAACTCGCCGTGAATTTGATCTGATATGACACTCATATTTTGGTGAAATAATCAACTTCAGCCGTTTTGGACAAGTGGTGACTTCTTTAGGTCGTGTTGAAAACAACCAGAACTTTTTAGTTGGTGGATGGAATCAACTCATTAGTTGATGCACTAGTCATTTATTCACATAATCACAAAATAAAAATCTGCGACGGATAAACTATAATTTTATTTCATTAGTTAATGGTTAAAATTCATTTCCTTCGGTGTTGCAGCGACAAAATTGAAACGTGAATTAACAATCAATATCTAGCTGAGAACTTAAAAAAAAAGATTTATAGAAAAATGAGAATTGCGATTGTTAACAATTACATAAGTATTACGATTAGAACAAATTAATCATTTTTTTATAAATTACAGGAGAAGAAAAAGTTACAAAAGATGATCGATATGTCCGCCATTGTCCTGGATGCATAGTTGGATCCTAGTTGAAATTTCTGGATTATCCCGCTTTGTGCTTATCTAGTTTTAAATTCTATATAATAGGTCTTGATGGGATTCCACAGGAGTGGCGTAAATTTCATCCTTTAAGGCTCCCCACAATAAATCTAATGGTTTTAATTCGGGGGACCGGGGAGGCCATTCGACAGGAACATCTTCCTTCCTTCCTGTTCACTTGTGTGAAAAAGTATTACTTGAGTGGCCCTAATGGGCAGCACTAAAATGCGGAAAAGCTCCATCATGCATGAACCACATTTGAGCACGAAGTTCGAGAGGCAAATCTTCCATTAGAACCGGAACAATGTTCTTCAAGAAATTTAGATAATTTTCGCCATTCAAGCGGCTTGGCATGGCATAAGGCTCGTTCGAAAAATTAATTCGAAATTCCGCCTGAACGTTTTTCTTCTGCGTAATGGTGGAAGTTAGGGGATATTAAAACACCACTTCTGGTGAAACTGGCTTCATCAGTGAACAAAACCTACTAGTGATGCCATACTAATAATACAAAAAATACAAAAAGAATTTCCTTAGTTCTGGGAATTTTTCTCAGGCAAAAGGGATTTGTTATACAGGGTGATTAAAAATTGGCGTCATTCCTCTGGAGGTGTTGTCTGACGCTGTTATAGGAGTAATTAAGTATAGAAAAATAAATTAATTGTTATTAAAAACTGAGAAATTTGCAAAAAACTATATCAGAAATACTAATAATAATCTGCCTAATTAACATTGCGCAAATACCTGTGGCTTCGTAATTATTTAAAACTCCGGTAACCATGGAATTATACAGACTGACAATAAGATAGACAAGGATAAACGGTAAATTCAACAAGATTTTTTGACGAAATGTCAACCTGTTCTCATAACCTCGAATATTGGTGTTTAAAAATAAACCGTACAACAACAAACATTTGAATGGTTAACTCCAAACAAGTTAGTGCCTGTGTGATTTCCTTATTATCCACTCTTATCAAGCAGCTTCTCGTATTCAGTTAATTGACTCCTGCTCCATTTGTATCTCCTTGTGCTATGTGTATCGTACAAACGTGGTAGGAACGTAGCCCTTCCTCGGTATTTCTTTGGTGTTTGGGAAAGTGTCAGTTATTGTGCTCTGAGAGTATTTAAGAATAAATATCAAGTAAAACTAGCATATAAAACAATTGAACAAACGTGACAAAGAAATTTCTCACGCTTGAAATGGTCCTTTATATTATTAACATTTATAAATATAGCTACATAATTACCTGAATTTTTACTTTATCGAGCGCTTCACGCCAAAGATACTTACCTAGCGTATAAACTTTGTCAAATACCTATTTAAATTAAAGCTTGAATTTAAAAGAATAAAAATTGAAGCAAAATTATGAGTTCAATTTTTTTAATTTAGTAATATACCGTTTTCAATAACCTTTTTTGTTATTATCACTTATAATTTTTTTTGAAAATTTAGTGCAAAACGGGGATTTTTTATGTGAATATCTGGGGATTTCGCACGGTTTCTTCGCAAAACCGTAATACTTTGACCATCTCGATCATTTCTTCATGATTGTCATTGTCATTCAGAATTTGTCTGATTGATTGACAAACGTCAAAGGTTTGACGATTCATTTCAAGGTTCCTCGCTCATCACGACATTTGCAGTTAATGTCTAACATTGTTCAATGACAGGAAGACAGAAATATTTTTTTTGCGCAAAAACTATGAATGCTACAAGATTTTACAAAGAGCGCAAAAATGTGAACAAATGATTAGTGCATCAAACTAAAATGTTCTGAAAGTTTTTCTACCATGACTCAAGAATTAACCACTTTTCCAAACGAATGAACTGGATTATTTCATCAAAACCTTACATAAGAACAAATTCGCAGCGAGTTTCACTAAAATACATCGTACCATTCTCCGGATATTTTAAAAAAGTGCATTTTTTGAATAACTGACCATCAATAGCAGAGGATCCAGACTTTTTTGATGATAAAAGTTGGAGATTAAAAGAATATTGCAATACCCTTTTGATGATGTGCTTACGGGACACCCTGTATAATCCAACACGCTTTCAATAATTACTGTCAAGTCAAATAAATATTTACGGTTTAAGCGAAGGTTTACGGGATGTATTACGCTGTATGGTTTTTTTCTGCTATCCATTGACCGATTAACCCAAGCACCTCAACTATCAATCAATCTTTTATTACTAATAAGGCAAACTGATCGAAAACGTTCGGCGAAGTTCTATGGGAACAACGGCTTGTTTGGTAGCATAATGCTTCATTTAAGCAATTTAACCAGACGGAAGCTTGTTTGCTCAAATCACCCCAAAGATCACTGATCTTTTACCCAGCGTGAATGTCGGCTCGACCCAATTGTTTCAAAATTCAGAATGCTTTTGGGCTGTTTAAGGGGCGGCTGTAGATATAATCACTTGGCGGGTTCAATTGCGTCCAATAGAACCATTTTCCACGTTAAAATTGAGAATCAAAGCAGAAGTTGTCATCACCACGGGCTGAAAAGTACCACTTGCGATAATGGACCCATTTTCAAGCTTCTTAAAAATCATGCTTTTCCATGTGACAATGAATAACACTGTTTGTGCAAAGCATGTGCAACGCCAGTTTAGGTTCAAGAAAACTGACGGATGTTTTTTCTTTGAATTTGCAGTGACAATGCCAGATTCGTCTAAGGTAGATTTTACCAAAACCTTGGCGGAAGCCGTCAACCTTCTCCAATCCAAGTACAACGTTCTGGAGTCGAAGATGGCGATTATGGCCGCCCAACTGAACGAAGAAAGGGAGGCCAGAATCGTCGTCCAGAACATCCTAAAGGAACAGCTAGCAAGTCGATCCAGTATTCAGTTAGATAGTAAGAATTAGCATTATTGAGGGTGCAGCTTAAGTGCGCGCAAGCATTTCAAGGTAGGCAGTATTTTTTGGAAATCTTGATTAATACTGCCAAACGTTGTTTTCACCCTGTAGCCGCCTTGAAGAAGTAGCAATAAAGCTGCCTTTCCCCGGATTTTTTGCAATTATTTCAATGTACTGTTTTCAGTAATTATAAACTTGTGCAATATTAACACACTAAATTTTGTTTAATTTCAAGATAGACGGACACAGTGCAATTAATGAGTTTGATGTTGAAAATCGGAAGAGGGATTGAAGACGCATACTGTTAAATTTGATTTAAAACAAGTCTGCATTTCAATGATTTCTCTTGTTTGCGCTTCTTTAAACTCTGACTCACTGCTAAGATGAATACGCATTAATTAGTACTGGCAGGTTGCTTTGTCCAATGGTGTCTATCTTGAATAAAATAAGAGTGTAGATAAAAGCCGATGTTGCAAAAAATGCATTATTTACTGTTCTTATTGTATTATCCCACATGACTGAATTGGTTGGTAACTTAATTTTTAGGAAAGAGATATTTTAGTAGATTTTAGATTTGGGTGCCTTGTTTGTAAAGGCACAGTTTACACTACTACCATAGCCATTGACAATCAATATGGATGTATTGAATAACATGCACTTTATTAATAAAGTTTGTTAGTTTTTCCTTCTGGGTTTTTAATATGCGACCTTACTTACCTCTCTCCCTTCGGTTTTTAGATGTATATACAATGTGGAAGGTTTAGACACAATACATATGCAGGGTGATTCAAAATTGGCGTCATTCCTTTTAAGGGGTAATAGGGGCTCGCTTGGAAAGTACGAGAAAAATATTAAAATTTTTTTCTCAAAAATTTCCAGAAGATTTTAACAGTTGAAGATCGAATTACAACTTTGTTATTAAGCATTATTTTGAAATTGTCCCATGTTTAAAA
>NW_026017213.1:921319-951364 GCF_020466585.1 Dendroctonus ponderosae
GAACTCAGATTAAGTGTACGCGCAAGGTAAATAGGTAATAAACTATAAACCTATATTACAATATACGTTTATTTACAAGTTTCATTATGCTAAAGGTGGCATGTTTAGCTGATAAGTCGCTAAAATGTAGAGTATTTTTAAAGGAAATTCTTCGTGAGGTACTTTTAAGAAAAACTGTTGAAAGATGAACGACGTCGAACTTTTAACGCTTATTTTGTTAGAAGAGGAGGAAAAAGGCGAAAAAATAAAAAAAAGGACTTCGCATCAGAGGGAACTGTCGAATGGCAAAACAACCATATTTCAAAAGTAGCTTCAGTTAAGGGAGCTACGCATCTTCCCTAGGGGTCAAACTTGATACCTTTTTATTTATTTCGTATTATTCCACATCTAAATATGAAAATAAGTTCACGT
Source organism: Dendroctonus ponderosae (assembly GCF_020466585.1). NCBI lineage: Eukaryota > Metazoa > Arthropoda > Insecta > Coleoptera > Curculionidae > Dendroctonus > Dendroctonus ponderosae. The sequence goes on from NW_026017213.1 coordinate 921,731, forward strand.
TAATTTTTTCTTTTGCAAACTGTGCACTCTGTGTATTAATGTTTCTTAAAATAAATAAATATGTTCATAATTCGTTTCAACTACAGTGTGTGTTAGGGATGGGAGAAAAATATCGATGTTGGATATTTTTTTCCATCGATGTTGTAAATTTAGGACATCGATAAAACATYGATGTTAGATCCTGAAATGAAAACATCGGATATTTAATGTGGATACTAGAYAGAAACATTTTCTGCGAATTCTTTGATGGTGGCGATACAAACGATACCGCGGCATAGCGACCCATTTCTAGCTGCACCCGAAAAAGCCTCTTTTTGCAGTAAGTTTACCGAAAAATGTGGCAACTATAAGTAGAAGAAAATTATTTAAGTTTGAGTTAATCAATTTGACATTTGTATGCAACGACAAACTATCAGATCGATGTTTCCTTAACATCGATATTACCTTTGATGCCAACATCGATGGCTACCATCGATGTTATAGGATCGATGTCCCATCCCTAGTGTGTGTCAAAAAGGTTGAAACGGAAGAACAAGAAAATGGTATACGTTTTTAAAGTTTTAAACATTTAAAACCATTTCCATGTTGTTGTCACGAAAAATGTAGTCAAAACAGTCAGTGACAAAGTCAAGCTATCAGCGTGCGTGGCGAAAATTATTACTTTCCAGACGGGATGAAAAAAATTGGCAATGGACAAAAGTGATGCTTTCGCCATCGAAAACAGTGGCGAAAGTACGTACTTTCCACCAGGGGATCAAGAAAGGAAAGTTTTGCACATCTGTACAAGCTTTTATGGGGTTGAATCTTGAAATATTCTGATAACCCCCCAACCCTTACTAAATGCTTACTTAATTTTTATCGAAAGCCAATTGGTGCCACTGGCGGAATTGGCACAAAAGAAAAGGAAATTGGGGCCTAAAATCCAAAAACGTCCAGAAGCTCGCTAATGGTTCACTTTAGCGGAAATGTTAATAGAACATGTTTCGTGTGCTTTGGCAGTGCATATCCAGTGGTGTGCTCAGGTGTCCGCTTTCGTTTATATTTTTGGCGATAATTCCGATTTTCGAAAATAGCGTTTCTGGATTTTTTTTGGAAAACGGTTCGAGGGAGCCTTTTGAGAAAATTATAGTTGGATAGGCTGTGACTAGGCAAGTATTTCATCAAGAGTACGATTTTCGCATTCAAGGAAAAAATTAAAATATTGAAATCAACCCAAATCCCAAGGTTTGTAACGAATTTTCAAGCGAAAAATTAAAAATGTATGTCGGGGATTTTTCCTTTACAGGTAGGCGCTCCATATGGACGAAATACAGTTAAAAATGGGTTGGTTTGTTTCGCAAAAAAATCTTCAACAGAGCTACGAGGGAAAATCTAAAAATCTTGTTCAAGCCCTTATGGTAGCGAATATTTGAGAATAAGAGAAGAATTTGTTTTGGAAAAAGTTCAAAAAGAGCAAGATTGATTGCTTTCGACCACCGGAGGCCTACTAGGTGAAGTTTTTCAGAAATATTGCGCGGAATTGCGAAATGGTCCATAACATCTTTATTAGTGAGTTTCGAAAAAAAACAATGTTTTTAAGATATTGTCCATTGCTTTTGTTTTTTCAGATATTTTGAGTTTCGTGGAAACTACCTTTCTGCGATTTTTCCGAAAATCACCTTCACTCGAGATCTGGACAAATCTTTATAAGATAGAGCCTGAAGAGGCCGCGATTTTGCCACGAGCGACATTTTTGTTAAGAGGCTTTTTGCAATTCTTCGATATGAACAAAATACCTGACAAACTGAGTAGGTTTATTTCGGAAAGAGTTCCCCCGATTAGCTATGGGGGAAGAATATATTGCACGTTCTTATGGAGACTGAGCCTTCAAATCTTTATAAAATGCCCAAACTCTTACTACATTTGTCCTTTTCACGCAATTAACATTACTTTGTTGCTTCTACATCTGGGAGACCAATTGGACCTGGATTAGGCTTCTTTAAGGATAAGCCCCATGCTGGGACACATTAGGCCCAAAATTCAAAAACCTCCGGTATATCTTTTATAAATTAGCAGAGAAAATAAACAGAACATTTTTTATTTGCTTGGATCCAGTGGAGTCTCCAGAAATATTTTATTGCTGGTAGTTGTCGAGATATTTAGTTTGAAAATAACGGTTTTGGAATTTTGAACAAAAACCGTTTCTTTGCTTAAAGGCTTCTGAAAAAAATCCTCGACTAGATGGGAGCCAGCCCAATATTCATCAAGTGCAAGATTTTTCGCTAGAGAGCAATATATGAAAATCGAATAAAATCCTAAGGTGAATTTTCGGGTCAAAAAACGAATTTTTAACAGACAGAAGCAGACACTAGCTGTACCACACTTTGTACAGCAAAGATGCTTTTACAAATTGCAAAAAAAAATCAAGGAATTTTGGACAATTTTTCAAAATTCATTGTTTTTCTCAGACCGGCATTATGCACGTTCATCTTCCGCATTTCGTGACTCTTGATCAAACCGACTTAAGAACTACTGGTTTTTTTAAATTTTTGGATCAAAGTTACCTGTATAACTGCCAAAAGTTTCAATTTTGCGGAGTTATAAAGACATTTTCGAGAATTTTTCAAAATTCATTGTTTTTCTCAGAACGGCATTATGCACGTTCATCTTCCGCATTTCGTAACTCTTCCGACCTAAGACCTACTGGTTTTTAAAATTTTTTAGAGCAGAGTTACCTGTGTAACTGCCAGAAGTTTCAATTTTGCGGTTATAAAGAAATTTTTGAGAATTTTTTAAAATTGATTGTTTTTCTCAGAGCGGCATTACGCACGTTCATCTTCCGCATTTCGTAACTCTTGATCAAACCGACCTAGGAACTACTGGTTTTTTTAATTTTTAGATCAAAGTTACCTGTATAACTGCCAAAAGTTTGAATTTTGCGGAGTTATAAAGAAACTTTTGAGAATTTTTTAAAATTGATTGTTTTTTTCAGAGCCGCATTATGCACGTTCATCTTCCGCATTTCGTAACTCTTGATCAAACCGACCTAGGAACTACTGGTTTTTATTTTTTTTAGAGCAAAGTTACCTGTATAACTGCCAGAAGTTTCAATTTTGCGAAGTTATAAAMAAATTTTWGAKAATTTTTCAAATTTCGTTGTTTTTCTCAGAGCGGCATTATGCACGTTSATCTTCCACATTTTGTAACTCTTRATCAAACCGAACTAGRAACTACTGGTACTTAAAAAWTTTTAGAGCAAAGTTACCTGTATAAMTRCGAGAAGTTTCAATTTTGCGGAGTTATAGACAYTTTTGAGATTTTTTCAAATTTMGTTGTTTTTCTCAGAGCGTTATTGTGTTTATCTTCCTCATTTCGCAATTCTTGAACAAACCAACCTAAAAACAATTGGGTTTTGATTATTTTATTACATTAAACGTGCTCAAACAATGCGACTAAAATGCACTTTACTGAATGGTAGTGTTTCACTTTCCTTCTTCTAAGATATGAAACATTCTGTAGACTTTCGGGCATCTTTCCGGAGCTCATGTAAACCCAGCTGTAACCCTAAACGCTCTAATCATCCAAGAAATCAAGTGGCAGTTTCTGCTCAGCTACATTGGTCCTTAAGTGGTGAGCTAGTTGATTGCAGCTGGATTTGTTCGGTAAGCAGTTGCCTTTCATTTTTGCTAATATTTATTATTTCATTAATATTTTCTTGCTTCAATTAAACATGAAAATATTTCCCTGTTTGCTTTGTTTTAATATCATTTTGCTGCCTTTGCGTTCTTTGTTACGGTGTCATTCCTAGCTTCTACGTGATCAGCCTCGATTTGCAAATACATTGGATAAATTCGTTTATTTAACGCTTGAACTTTCTAAAAAATATGCTGAGATTTCAGCAGTTTAGGTTTCAGTCTGGAAGGTGCCACGGGTACGATAATGCGAATTGAGTGGTCCGTCTACTAGCCGAATCGCATCAAAGTTTGATTATAAAAACCTGGATTTTTTCATTTTTGGACAACATTTTGGAAGTGAGGGATCTGTCCGGCACCACTCCAAGTCAAGGCCCGACTGCTCTGACGTCACGAAGACCATTATACTGTGAGAGTGAGTGAGAGCCATCGTACTCTAGTTCTATGGTATCTTACCGGCTGGGCCTACTGACGTGAGAGCAGTTGGGCCTTGCCTTGTAGTAGTGCCGATCTGTCTTGCACCGCACTGCTCGGATAAACGAATTGTTGTTCGAACTATAGCGGCAACTTCTGGACGTTCGGATAAAGCAAAGGGGTTTTACTGTATAACGATGAGCATTTTGAAGCAAATAATACTGGTTTTCGGACTGGTAATGTTCCATCCTTGGGACATCCTGCCAAGAGCAATTCGTCAACATTGAACACATTTCGTACGACCCTAATTGTCACTTGAACTGGGATTTAACTAGTTTCGTTTAAAGAAAAAAATCAACTTAAAATCGTTCTGCTTAGAACTTACCTCTAATAATATTGACGTTACACTTAAATACGGCGGTGCAGTTACACTAGAAATGCTATAAGAAAGCTTCTAATTGTTACGGCCTTAACAGTTAGGAAAGTTTGATTAATTTAGAATACGCATCGGATCGTTGCGAACGATAACTTACTTCTTGGATATTCGAACGTGTTCTGCAGACCACATGAAATGAGCCCAATTAGGAATATAAAATATCACAGTACCGAATCTATTACTATACATAAGAGGGTTGGTTTTCGAGCAATGTCGTCCGGGGTTCCACCACCGTGTGCATTTCTTTGGCTAAAACCATGTGAATATAGAAAATTAGCCGACCACTTTCCATGGATCAACACTTTTCGCCTTTGAAACTGTCTATCCGGTGATGCACGATCGTCTGTTGCTTCATGTAGCGCGCATACATCTGCCTGGCCTGATTCAAAACGCGTGTAACATCGTGCTTTCGGACCATTTTATCAAAGTGCATGGCCATTTCGTTGTAGTCCATTCCCATGTTTATAATGTGGTCGCGATGTTGCAGCAGCACTGTTAAGCAGAGGAACATTAGGAAGGGGTTGCCGCCTCCAAAATCGGCAGGCGGAGGCAGGAAGCTGGTAGTCTTCACTTCTTGAACCTCTTCGCAGGAATTGGTGAGCATTGTGGTCCCTAACGAGTTGGGAGGCAAAAATGTTGAAGCAATTGGAAATCGGGCTGGATGTTCGTACCATTTTGGCAAAGCAAAGAGTTCACAATCACGCGCTGTGGGTGCTCCGGTTTGTTGCTGGTGGGGTTGATTATCCGGATGGGAGTCACGGTTTTGGTTGCGGAGGTTTCGTTCACCATCGTCGGGGCGTCGTAGTCGATATCGATCTGTTCATCCGGCGTTTCAGTGTTGTCTGGAACATTTTTCGGGCTGGTTTGGTGTAGCGGGTTTTCCCAGATGAAGATGTCACCGCTGCTCGGCTTTCCCTGTGGAAGAAGCTGCTAAACAGTCATCTGCATTGACTCAAAGAAACCTTGTGTGTCCGAAGCATATACAGGGTGAGTTTTTTTCGATGATTAGTACAGGGGTCTGGGAAACTACAGCAGATACGAAAAAAGTTAAATGGACCAATAATTGCTGTTTTGAATGCTCTATTCAAAACCATTTGAATAGATTTGAATAGATTTCTGAAGGTAACTAATTTATAACAAATTTGGAAATAACTCAGTTCCGTCAATATTAGTCTGACACGAAAACATTAAATGCTTTGCAATCGCTCCCTGGTGGTTAAAATTATAACTACAAGTTAACTAGAAACTTGACACTTTTTTGTTGGCATGGGTGTCGCATTGATAAATTGCTCTGTTTTGTCCTAATCAACTTTTGCAAGCTCTTCATTTTTTGTTTGTTTTTTTCATTCATTTCATTCATTCACATTCATTTTTGTTACAATTGCAACTCTCACTTTTCGCTTGTTTACTAAGTCCAATAGACAGACAAGTTTGACAAGTCTGAACTGTCACTAGGCAACGAGTAATTTGAAGTTTCTCAGCGCCCACATCGGTAGTTGAACTCGCAAATTGCATTCCAAATTAAATGACATAAGACATTTTTACAAATTAACTATCATTTTTGACATATGACAGTTAACCATGGAAAATAAGGCAGACTACAGTATTTCCATAATAACAAATAACAAAATTTGAAACACATTTTTGTTCATAATTCGCGAGTTCAACTACTCATGATAGCACTGCGAAACGTCAAATTACTCGTTGTCGAGTGACAGTAGAGACTTGATTATTCATTGGAGTTGGTGACATTGATAACATAAAACAATTTGTCAGTTTAAATATCCAAACGCTCCCTCGTGGCTAAAATTATAACTACAAGTTAACTGGTAATTTGACTCTTGTTTTGATCTAATCAACTTGCAATTTCATTTATTCACATTCATTTTTGTTACAATTCACTTTCCGCTTGTTTACTAATTCCAATAGATAGATAAGTTTGACAAGTCTCAACTGTCACTCGGCAACGAGTAATTTGACGTTGCGCAGCGTCCCCATCGGAACTTGAAGTCGCGAACACTTACACACTTTTAGCAGAATAATTGAAAAAAAAATTCTTATCCACTGAAAACCATTATATCGAGGCACTTTGCGCCAATGACAACCAGTATCCATGGCGACAAAATTGAGGCAATTCAAACGTTGATGAATGTCAAACTGACATTCAAATTATGACAAGGCAAATGACACCAAGCTATTCGCGAGTGGTGGCGCTGCGAAACGTCAAATGACTCGTTGTCGAGTGACAGTTGAGACTTGTCAGACTTGTTTATTTATTGGAGTTGATGACATTTATAACACAAAACAATCTTACACACTTTTCGATCTGTTTCTATTTCTTTAAAAGTTTGCAAAAGTTGATTAGAACAAAACATAACAAATTAAAATCAGAGGTAAACGCCAATGTCAACAGAACAAGTGTCAAATTACTACTTAACTTGTAGTTATAATCTTAACCACCAGGGGGCGTCTGGATTTTTCAGCTCGCGAATAGTTTTAAAGCGTCAATAGCACTTGGCGCAAACACTTTTGTACATCGGTTCCTATATTCAAGTGCCCTCTACATTTTATTTTTGTATTTATCTGTATTTTTCCACCGAATAATTCCTAGCTGATTTCGAACTGTGGAATGTTCAAAATCAGCGTGTATATTTTAAAACGGCTCGCTTACCTGAGGCAAACCGTCGTTCCTAGTGACCACTTTTGAGTCACACTCTGGACTGGAAGGAGAGTCAGACAATCTGTCCACGTACTTGTCTCCAAACACCTTGCGATCCAAGTTCTCGAGCTCAAGCCTCAGTTCCCTGGTAACAGATGTGGTCAAAGGAAAATACTCCTGACTATCGTCCGGACTGTAGTCGTCGAAAGTGTCCGTGTCCTCTGTAGTGGTAGTGGAAGAATGCTTCGGCTTATCACTTGAACTGTCCGAGTCATCAAAACTCGATTTGGTCAGCATGATTTTTGGCTTGTCGTTGGCCTAAAATTGCCTCAACATCAAATTCAGCACAAACAGTCCAAACAGTTCCGTCTCACCTGTGAGTGTCCATGGGATTGATCGGTATCAGACACTTTATTCTTGCTCACTCCCGTAAAATTTAGAAACTCATTTAGGTTCTTTACCACTTTTCGCGGTTTTTCTTCTTCCTCCTTGATCATCTGGCTGGTGTCCAGCCGGTCCAGTGAAGAAAACAGTTTATGAGCAGCGATTTTGTCTTTCAGCTCTTTAAAGTGGCCGGCCTTTTTGCTATTGCGAATCAGATTCGACATGCTGGAGGACAAGCTGGCGCTTTTAGTTCGGAATGCTGTTTGATGAGCGTTTATTCGGTTGTTGGTCACAACTATAGCGGATTCAGACTTGGGTTCCAATGGAGATACTGAGCGGGCACGCAACTCGCCTCGAGATTCTTCTTTCGCATTTGCTGTTATATCAATAAAGAATTATTAGCTATTTGGATAATACACTGTTGGGCAATAGAGCAACTGACGCATTATTACAATATGGCAAGCGCCTCTTGGCCACCGAGATCACCGGACCTAACTTCCCCAAATTTTTGCCTTTGGGCACAAACTAGTTGATTACGAAAGTAAAGTACCAGTTCCCATCCTTAATGCATCAGAGTTCATTACAACGACTCATTGTTCGCTACAAGATCAAATTATGAACGCCCAAATCAGTGCACCGAAGTGTCCGAAGAAAGTTTGTGAAGAATTACTGTTATGTGCTCATAATAGTATGATTTATTTTCTTGGTTTTACAATATTTCTATTGCTTCTTTAAACATTTTTCAGTTATTTGTATTTCGGATTCACTACGCTCTCTTCAGTGCTTTAGTTTAAGCTCATACTCTCATACTAACCATGTTTGGGTGATTTTATATTAGAATAGCCACATTTGCTGGTGAGTACCGCGTCGTCCAAGCTCTGGTTTTTGTTCAGTTTTATTTCCATCCCAGAGCATCGGTTGATGGTCTCATCCAGGCTGTGATTCTGCCGTTTTACCGATACGGCTTTCCTGCTACAAACATAATTACTGAGCGAAATCGAGGAACTTTGTCGACGCAAAGCGCACACTTTGGTATAGGCGTTTTCTCGAGGCGTTTTTACCTAAAACAATAATGCTTAATTACTACATCGCTCATTTTAACTATACGGACACTAGTTAACTTTTCACATCACATTTAACGTAGTGAAATCCAGGCGGTTTACACTTAAAAAAATGCCCCCGTTTACCTATGTTTTGTACAATGGTGGCCGGCTTTGAATAGAAAAGAATGAGGAACAAGAAGAAGATCCCAGAGCAAGAAAAAAGTCGCCGCGAAGACCAAGATACTCTATTGAACACATTGAAGTGAATGAATGAAGAGTCCGGCTTCAGTTAGTTTTCTGGTCTGTTACACACTCAATAGGTTTCATTTTCTTCTTGAATGGTTGAATTAAAATCCTGAATTTATTGTTCCCCTATACAAGGAAATGTTATAAATTAAAACTAATTAGAAGCACATTTAAAAAAATATTCAACTTTATAAAAAAGATGAAGTATGGAAGTTTATTATATGTAGTATATTCTAAGTATGATCTATATTTTGTTTATATGTATATTGTAGTTAGTTTCAATCCGTCGAAACTGTTTCAGAAAACCCAAGAGAACCACCTGAAAGTGACGATGTAAAAAGAGAACATCAAAAATTAAATCTTCGAAAAAACTAATAAATTAGAAAAGCCTCTTAAAAATTAGAGCAAAATAATAATCAGGAAAATGTTAAATCTTACCTTAAAAGAATAATTTAATTTTTCGCAATTTTGCCAGTATTCAATTAAAATATAGAGCTGATCCGGCTCAAAATCTCATGACGATCCAGCAACCGGCTGATCCACGAGCCAATGTGAAAATAAAGTTAAATATTCCGGCGCTGTTATTGGTGCGAGCAAAGAAAAACCTTCACAAACCACAAGCTGGGCTGAGTATAGATCTGATTTTAGACATTTTTAAAAACTATATATACAGCTATAAAAGTGCAGAATTTAATGAAAATCTAGCAAAAGAGTCAAAGGGAAGCTCGTGTGAAATTAAAGTTAAGTTTCCCGTCGCTTTATTGCTGCGAGCAGAAGAAGGCAATGACAAATCATGAGCTGGGCTGAATATGGATCGGCCATTCGAGTGGACCTTATCCAACATATCAAGCTTCAAAAGTAAAAAAATTCAGGAAAATAGAGCAAAAGACCAATGGAAAAAATCTGGTCAATATCAAGTTACGTATTCCGTAGCTCGTAATGCTGCTACCAAAGCAGAATTAATAAATTATGCCTTTTACACAAAATAATGAGCTCAAAGGGCTCAAAAATTGAAACTGTCGTCTCAAGCAGGGGAGAATGGTTAACTTTCCATCGTCGAAAGGTCGTTGACAAGAACATTTTCGGAACAAATGTCGCTAAAAAAAGTGTTATTAAGGGGATAATCTACAACGGAAGTCACTTATCATCGAAATCCAGGGAGCCCAAAACCAGATAATTACTTTTTCCTTGCGGGAATTAAACACGAAATTAAACGGTTCTTATACACATTATCAATAAGAACAGTTCGAGTTTTAAGTCTTTTTGGCACAATCTTACCTAATCAAATTTGCCACAGTAGACTGCTTTATTAGGTAAAATAGGGGTGTTCTGATGCAAAAACATCTTCAATTATATTCAGAGCATAAATATCGCTTATTAGTGTTTTTGCGGTAAATTTCAATTTTTGCTGTTTCGAAATGTAATAGTACCACAGAGGGTAGGTGAATATATTTTTTATTACTTTGTGGAGGTCTAGCGAATAGCGCCTTAAGAGGCCACCAGTGGTCCTGGCGTCCTAATTTAGGCTTCGCGCAATTTTTCCAAGTTTCACACACTAACACACTGATTTTTTACAAAAATTCGTGCTAGGGATTTTCAGCGGCCAGGATCCCTCCGACTATTCCCGTTTTTTGGCTCTCCAGCACCCTTCAGGCTGTAAGTGGTCCAGATCAAGATTATAACTGGACTTGCGTCTGTTCTAAATTTAAGCGTTTAAATGGTATTGAGTATTTTTGAGGAAAAATATGAGTTTTAGGGAATTTCAGCGCTCTGGATCCGGACAGCGTTTTATTTTGAAATAAAGAACTAGATGACAAAGAGGGTTGTACCTTTTCTTTGATACTTGATGATTCTTTGATTTTATAGGGCCTTTTGCGGATTTTATATTGCGGTTTTCTTTAAATGAATCAGCGCACTTATTTTTGTCTTCTATGTACTTGTTGATTTTTTTTTTATTTTGCAGCTTTGAAACAGGTAACTCTTTAAAATGCTTTTATTTACTAATAACGACTTTTTCTTATAGATTTGATCCGTTTATTTTGTAGGATCAATTTTTCCCTATTTGTCATCACTTAGTCGTTAGTGAGAGGGCCTACTAGTACGCCGGTAAGCTCTCGATGCGATTAAGGCGATGCTAAGAAGACTCCCATGCAGCGTTTGACCCAGATTGGGCGGCAGCAAACAGTCTCACTTCTCCATGTTAGGAGCGGCTGATGCAAGCATTCACCAACACGCTCGGCCAGCGTGGCATCTTAAGTACCTGAACCTCTTAAAAAATGAAATTTCGAACCCTAAATTCGAACCTTGGAATCCGAGACTACAAATCTCACACTCACACACAAAAGACGGCAAAGTTTGTGGATTTGGGATTGAATTTACAATTTGAAAACGTTTTTTTCTTTGAAGCTAATTTTACTCGATTAATGTTTGTTCTGTTGTAAATTACACTTTTTGTAGCCTTGAATAGTAATAATGCCCTTGAATCCAGATCAAACGAAACAAAATTCAATAACTTACCAGCGGACTGATGGGTGGTGTTGCGCTGGGCGGAATGTGCTGAAACGGAATATCAAAGAGCTTTAGTTCAAGTTGCGGATGGTCAGCGGGCAATGAGGCCCAAAGAACCTCCAGCATTCGTAACGAGTCGCCAAATGCAAATTCACGCTTCATTTCCAAAAGCAGCCAACGGTAGCAAAATAGTAAATCGTCAGCCTAAAATGTGAAAAGAAAATTAAGTTAAATACTTGGAAAACTCATTTCCACTGACTATTCTAAATCAAAAAAGATCTATTAGATTGACAGGACTGAAAAATCAGGAAAAAGGCGACCCAAGTCGATGCTATAGTTTATGAAGGTTTCACATTATATCGCGTATTCTTAGATCTACAGGGTGTTCAAATTCTCTTAGAAAAAATCAAATTGAATTGAAATGAAGAACCCAAAAGCCTTGAATATGGGTATGAGCCTCTTCTCTTGAGAGTTAAAAACAACACGTAATTTGTGAGAAACCTTCCTGACTCGATTATACCATGGGGCAAAAGTACGTTTCTTAATAATTCTAAATGATAAAATTATTGAAAGTAATTTTTCTTTACATATCTCAGTGTCCGGTTATTCAGTTATTTTTGAGTTAATAATCAGTACTGATGGAATCTGAGTCACCCAACAAGCCACCTCAAATGATGTTTTTAATTTAGAGAAAAAATTTAATTTAAATATTTTCCTAGAGAAAAATAATTAATTATATGTATAACAATAACCATTTCTTCTTTTTTCCTTCCCGTTTCTTTCCATTTTAGTGCCTAATTTGAAAATTAGGCATTTGTGGTGGTTCAATCACTGGTCGTTATAAACTCAAAAGCAATTGAATATCGATATAGAACATTTTTATCGAATGGTTTGGTTTTAGCATATTGCAAATATGCATTAAAAATAGATCATTTCGTAACTTTGGTGAATTTGAGACACCCTATATCAACCAATACTATATTAGAATAAACTAGTCGTGAATATCTACTACGGTTGCATTTAAGTATTAATTCTAATAAATAGACTGCCTGAAAAGCCGAGAATTTTAAGCAAATTTAAACCGAAAAACAAATAAGTAGGAAAATCAATTTAAAAATAGAAGATGTCTTACCTGGTGCACCTTTAAATAATTATAAAACTCAGGATCGTAATACATCAAACCCTCTGCCAGATGAGTGAATTTCTGCGTCATGGCAATGCCATCGATCATAAAATTCGTCACTAAGCGTTGCATGAGCGCACAAAAGCAGATGTAGGCGTGAGCTTCATCGTTCATAGTGACTAAAAGTGGTGAAGCCAAATCGCTCATTCCCTGACAATAGGAAACCTTGGGATGATTTAACGCGTACCTGGAAAATTCACAAATCATTTTCCCAAAATATTCAGCAGATTTCAAGCAACTTACGTTGTCAGAATGTTGAACAATGAGTGGATGTTTTGGTTGTCATCACTTCCTGCGTAGAATGGATGATGGCGATCGGTTCTGAGCACGTCTTTGCGCACCATTCCAGTCGTGTAGGCCAGTTCTCCGGCGACAGGGCCCTAAAAACAACAAAAAACAGTTAAAGGTGACAAAGATCATATCCAAGCATATGGGAATTACAATAGCATCACGAATTTTACTGTCTCAGTCTGTAAAACTGACGTTTTTGAGTATTTTTTCGAAAAAAGCTGCATGTTTGCAAAAATATTATGTGATTGTAATATTAGAAGAAATATTCAAATATATCACTTGAAATTTACAGTATTGTTACAAAGTAAGCATTTGTGCCCTAACTTACAAGTGACTTGTCGGGACAGAGTTTGTCAAATACAATAAGTAACAAATTTACAATAAATTGGAGAGATTATTATGAAACACAAATCAAACTAACTTATAGATTAAATTTGCAAAAAGTAAAAGACTACAACAGACTTAATGGTTTACCCATATCTATTTATGTTCTAAATATTTCCTTATGTTAAAAAAGGTAAAGGTTTAGTAATACATTTTCATAATTGCACCTTATCCATTCAGTTATCCATACATTAAACAGTTTTTTCTTTAAGTTCTTATAATCCTTTGGTAAAAGATGAAAGATTCTTGGCCCCACATAAGAAATATGACGGCGACAAATTGTAAAATCCACCGTAGTTAAAAAATGTGTTCTCTTTTGACAGATCTAGTAATATTAAGGCGCTGGGGTAGAATCTTGTAAATGTCCTTATTTTTCATAAAGTTAAGGGTTTTCTAACCGTGAGAGCACCAATTTCCAAAAATAGATTAACTGTTGGTTATCTTTTTGGTTTTTTATTTATTATTTTTAGTATATATTTTTGTGTAATAACTAGGTTTGATAAGGTTGTACTGCAAACACTACCCCAAATTCTTATACCATAATTTAGAATGGAGTCAATCAGAGACTACACCACATAGCCATTTCCAACAACTCACGAGGCATAGAATCACATAGTTGATAAAACTTATAGATTGTTTTCCTTATCTTTTTAGTTAGGTAATCAATGTGCATATTGCAACTTAAGTTTTTATCCATATAAACTCCGAGGTATTTTGTGTACATAGCTGAAGAAATTTTAGAATCACAAGCACAATTTTCCATCAGATTAGCAAAAGAAGGATAAATATACATTGTAAGTTCCAGAGGTTCATCTTGATGGTTACTGTTATAAGTAGAGAAATTTATGAAGTGTGTTGTACGGCTATTTAGAGTTAGAAGATGCTGATCCATCCAAAGTTTAACCAATGTAATATATCCTTCAGCTAACCCTTGTACTTCTGACCATGATCCTACCTTTACTAGAATTACAGTATCATGAGCGTAACAGATAACAGAACAATCCATTTCAGGTAAAATTCTTGTAAGGTTGTTTAAATAGATTAAAAATAAAAGTGGCCCAGGACTACCCTGTGGCACACCACATTCAACCGCACCCATCTCTCCAACGAGGTTATTAATTTTTACTTGTTGTGTTCGATTACTAAGGTATGATTTAAATAGTGCTTACTCGGTATCTCGTACACCCACGTCATTAAGCAGTTGCAAGAGAATGTGATGTGCCAGTGTCAAATGCTCTTGCAAGATCTATAAAAATGCCCAAGGTCTTATGGCCTTCATTAAAATTATTTAATCCTTGTCTCAATTGTTGGATTGCATCCTCAGTACTCATTTTACTTCGAAAACCAACTTGACAATAATTTAATATTTTTTAAATGTATTTTCCATTTAATTTGAACGCACTTTTCAAGTAATTTATTAAGGTTTTTTCCGATATTACAATAACAGTCCAGAAACCTTCCAGATATTGACCTTTTTCAGTTATTTCCGTACCATTTTCAATTATCGAGTTTATATTTACATTTTTATTTACAGTTTCCTTGGTTGCCTCCCTGATAGCTTCCCATATTTTTTATTATTGTTTATTTTTGTATTTAATTCGTTTTTATAAAATAAATATTTAGCTCTTTAATGGACATTAAGAACTTGCCAGAATGCCATTTAGACATAATCGTTAAATATATCTGCCTATAACTAGACGCTCCATTGTAAAACATATTTTTTTAATGTGCCTTTTAAGAGCCGCACACCTTAGTCTTGGTCAAACTGTATTGCACCAATTTTATTAATTATCGTAAAACCAGGCTCTGATAGACTCTAGACAAACGATTGACGAATTTTAGTGGATGAACGAAACGAATGTTACCCAAATGGAAGGTCCATTTAGCAAAAAATAGTTGGATTTATTTCAGGACACCGTGTATGAGTGCACCGGAGCATAAACTTTACCAACCTGAGCAATAGCTTGTTTCCATGTGCTCTTCAGCTTCTCGTATTCAGCAGCTTTTTTCTTTATGTAGTCCATTCTTTCGCGTCCAGACATTCCCTCTGGATAAACGTTCAACAAATGCTTCCAGACAACTTTCCTAAAACAGAGTTCCAATTCCAATATTTTATAGGTTTAATATTTTGAACATTAAGTCCAACAACACTTTCAGAAATGCATTTTATGCAAACAAATAATCAACTTCAAAGCTGATTTAACGAAATGCTCATTAAAACAATACAACATTAATAAAATGCATACCTGAGACTTGGCTCAATGCCGCCGTAATAAATTACGGATCTGAGTTCTTTCGCGTGCACAATTTGCCCGACTGCGTCGCAAAATTTTCGAAACTCTCCATCGCTCAGTGCTGGTATTGAAGGCTGAACACTGGAGTTCATATCGTCTCCGAAGTTCAGCACTTTTTGCACCATGTTGAGGGTTTTACCCACCTGTAAAAAACAGAAGCATTGTTTATACTTATTTACACTTGATGGCTAGATGAACACTTTTTTAAACACTTTTTTGAACATTTTTCTGAACACTTTTTTCACAAGAGGCGAACAATACATTTAAAAAATGTGCGCAGGCCACAGAAAATACCTACATTTATACAGGGTGAGTTAACTGTATAAAAATACGCTCGGACTTACCGCAATACCACATCCAATCATGTCTCCAAACTTTATCCAATAATATATTTTTAGTTCCTCCCCGTATCAACCTCATTTTCCTCTCATATTTACGTAAGAAAGGTATTCTTATTTGTCGTACAATAACAAAACACAATAACGCAAAAAAACTTTTCTAGTTTAAAAGAAATTAATTGCACATGAATCACAACAAAATAATAAACTTAAATTAAACAATTTTAAATTCCTAAAGTAAATTTTCAATGATTGGATGTGGTATTGCGATAAGTCCCAAAATATAGATTTTACTACAGTTTCCTGAGATTTGTGTGAATTATTAAAAACTAATAAAATAAAATGCTAACTTTGCCACCCCCAAAACTGATCAATGATCTAATTACAATCACAAATACATATATGAAAAACATTCTGGGTTTGAAAAGAACAGTTTTGAAATGTGGACAACTCACAAGAGGTGTTCGAAGTTCCCGATTAACTCCATACATGTTTGTGCCAGTGTAATAACTTTTCGTGCACTCTTCGCCGCATTACTGGGAGGATTCTCGTATTGGGTTAATTAACTCGTGCTCAAAAATCTGATCAGTTGCAATCAGTAGTAACGAGTCTCACTCGTTTCAAGTTACCGACATAGTTTCTCACCTGCCGGAATTATTGGTGGAAAAAGTTATAATTTTACAGACCTTAACGCAAAACAAAATAACGACAAGTACACACCAGAAACATTCGAAAGGAAGAATCAACCGATAGGATAACGACTTGAAAGCGGTTGAATCAGCAACAGTTCCTCAGTTAAATAATGGTCTGGACTAGGTGGCAGAGAACACCTACATAATAAATCAGGCCTACACGGCAAATTCATGAAATAAGCGATATGATATCTGTAATTATGCAGCAACGTTTTTTGTTTTTCTGCCCGATAGTAGGTAATGAGTTGGAAATAGGTCTAAGCTGACATATAATGTATGCTGTTGAAGGTTAGTGCCTTGAAAGTGTTCGAACCAAACACTCCTTTTAGCGGAGGGTAATCAAAACTGATTGTCCTAGTTGGTAAACTCGCCTGATTAATCATGCCATGAAACCTAGACGATGGCTTCGCCTCCTGACTAGTAGGAGTCCGAATCTGAGCAATAATCGACACATTCTGCTTCTGCTGCCAGTCCTCAATTTGTTCCTCAAACGGTTTCAGATCAACTCTCAGACAAAGACACGGTTCCTGATTGGTGGCCACCGAAGTGTTGTGTGCCCTAAAATTGCCATAGATTTATTAATCGTTACTATAGTTAGACGTCACTGGCTAGTTACTTGAGAAAAGCCGCATCCAGATCCCAGTCGGAAATTAGGCGCATGTAGATCTCCTGGCCGGTCACATCATACGCCCGATAGCAGATGGCAAAGTCCCCTTTCAAGTCAAATGCCTTGGCCAGGATGCTTTGCAACACCTCAAAGGATGTGATTTGAGGGTCGACGCTGAACTTTCTGATCTCTGCTGGCTGATTGCCCTCACATTTCTAAATTAAATAGCTTTATTAACTCAAATAGGCATGAAAAACACGATTATTTACAGTCCGCTTAGCATCTACAGTGGTGGCAACTTTTCTGTATATAAAATCTACTTTTCATCTTAAAAGAGTRTCGTTATCGACGGTATCATATGCGTGGTTTAAGGAGAAAGGAGTGTAAAATGCATACTATGTTTATGCACTGTGGTTTTACAGGGTGGCCTGATAAAATCACACATTTTACCAGGTTTTATATTGAACTTCCCGATTAAGTAAGCTGTTTCTTTTATATTTAGCTCCACATTTGCATACAATCTACCCCTAGTGTTGACCCCCAGTGATTAAATCAATTATTGCTAATTTATCGTTRCTGTTAATTAATCAATYAATCATTTCGATTTCGAAAAGAAARAATTCAAGTAATTCAAAATTRATTTAAATAATAGATGTTTTCTGGAAAAGGGTTCATTTTATCGATATCAATCRAAAGTACCAAATTTTTTATAGTTTTTGTGTGCTATTATGATAAGGGGTGTTGATGTGAACAAGCTGGTTGGTCTTCGGGGCAAGCAAAAAACAAAATGAGTTTTTGCAAAACACCATTTTAAGGGCCATTAACTAGTTACTATCATATTAAAAAATGATCAAATTATGCCAGATGCTTTAAAAGTTATTCGACAAAACCGATGTTCAGTGGCGTCTTTTAGGGAACTATATACGAGGTGTCAATTTGAAAACTTCCCACCCTTAATATCTTTCTTGCAGTTAAAAATATGAAAAAAACAGAAAAAACACGGCAATTTTATTTCTAAGGGGGTCACTTTAAAGTATTTTTTAGCTTTCTTGTTTCAACCCTCTAGGAGGGGTAGATGTCACCCTGAGAATCTCAAATGGGAATGGGGGTCAAGTGACACATCGTTTTAAAGGGCTCTCAATTCTCTGTTCAGTGGTATCCAACTTTGTTGCTTGTAGTCCAGAAGGTTTCAGAATAATCGCGTTTCAAAGATGCAGAAACAATTAAACTTGCCTGCATTGAGACTTTGATTTTCAAGTTAGTGTTTACACAAAAAAAGTTGCATTTTGGGTCTCCTTATAACTTTAAGCTCCTTTAATCCTATATATAATATAAATAATCTTTATTTCCTATAGAAAAGACCCAATCGGTCTTTCTGCCCTTGTGTAGTACATATGCATCTTAGCCTAGCATATTCTAAAATTAATTCCTATTCCTAACACTCGTATAACCTAATCAGTAATAAAAAAAAAGAAAATTCTTGGCTTACAAAACAAACAGGTCTTAGTCGTTAGTTCAGTTGTGTTTGTAGGTGTTCTAGTAAAGTATCTATTGGGGTACGAAAACGGGAGTGTTTTGTCTGTTTTGTTAGGCAAAGGGGATTCAGTATGGTCCAGTTATAGGGGTTGTTTGTCCATTTTGTCTGTAAGTGTATTAGTCTTTCCGGAATTTATGTCATGTTTGTGCGTTCGTATAGTAGTTGGTTGGAAGGGTTGTGCAGTGGGTTTTGGCTTTAATCCTATTAAGAGTAGGTTACACCGTTTAAATCATTGAATGGGAGAAAGAAAATCTAGTTTAAACAATTGATTTCATATCTATTGGTTATTTYACTTGGAWAAAAATAACGTTTTCTTTACGAGATAAATTTCTACAATAAAACCCATTGRAAGAKWATTGAACGCCCTTTTAAGCGATGTGCCACCWGACCCCCATTCCTATTTMGGGTTCTAAGGGTGACACCTACCCCTCCTAGGGGGTTGAAACAMGGAAGCTAAAAATATTAATTCAAAGTGTCCCCTTTACAAWKAAAATTGACGTGYCTTTCCGATTTTTCATATTTTTAACTTCAACTTTCTTCCWKAATAKMTWTTAAGGGTGGGAAGTTTTAMAATCGACACYCGGTATATCTTCRTATGGAAGGCCTGCTWATAGGAACTTGCCATGTTACTTTGACTCCYTGTATACGCACGTAAGACCTGATTTTTKAATTATTCACGTGCAGTATATCAGAACSCTATAGCAGTAATAAACATATTTTTAAGCCTGRGAACTGAATTTTTGAGCGGATATCCCGAAAGCYGATAAGCTTAGGCACGGCAAAGGTTTTAGAAGTAATATACCTTCACTTTCACCCTGACAGCCTCCCGGCTATACCCAAAGACTCCTACAGACATGRTTTAATTATTTACTCGTCTGGAGCTTAGAGAAATCGATTTTCCATGGAAATTGGGGCACCTTCAGGTATCCACGCACAATTYTTTGCACAAACGATGCATCTTGAAGCAGGCACACACGTTTCAGTCACTAACTGTTTTTCAGTRCACGTTTTCTTTAAAAAACTGCATTTTCTCRTTAGTTTTTCCTTCCYTTGAGTCTCTACCTCTGGCAGCTGATTTTGACAACTAAACAGAGACAAAACTAAATTTACTAATATTGTATTTCCTATCTCGCTCCCCCTTTGCGCATTATGCTTTCTCTCTTTACGTTGTGCACTTTATTCTGCTCCGTTTATCATTAAAATGAGTAAAAAATATGCAAAATGTTATCAGTACAGTAGAAAAAGGAAGTTGCAGAGATAAATGGGGGTGTTATCGCCGCGACAAACAATTGTGACGATAAAGCAGCTACATTGGGTTGTAAAGTGAATTAATTAACGATTAGTTAATTTATTCTAAATTATCTCATCCAACCGTGTATATGCGGTAGACTGAAATCGTTTTTTTCTAAATTAATGTAATTTTCCTAAACACACCCTGAATATGGTTTGATGAAGATAATCTAACGTCCAGTTAATCAGTCGATTAAATCAGCTTATCTCTGTCTTTCTCATTGATCATTACAMTCGCATTTAAGTCTTCTTTCTCTTTGAAAAACGACTGATGCTTAAAAATCCAGCCACTGCGCCTAAAAAAAAGACGAGAACACCCATAGATGAAGACAACTAGAATGAGAGCACCTTCCCACAAAATATCCCCCCTAGGGGTATGTTCTGTGCACCTTCCTAACCTAAAACACTGTAAACATTGTTTTATTTCTGTCCAGAATTAATCGATTGGTGAACATTAAATTGTTTAACASAACATAGACATGGATGTAGGCGAATTGCTTGACTACAAAGTGAGTTTAGCTCAAGTTTGCACTTGTTTGACTCTAAAGGTCCYCGTTTAAGCCCCCGCAAGCTCTCAAGCGCCCCACCGAAGGCGAGGGCAAAGACGATGAGTCGGAAAGAGCGAAGAAAATGAGGAAAATCGCCAGAGCCAAGGCTCAGCAAATGGTCAGAGCTCCTTCTCCAACTCCGTCCCTCCAAGCATTGGATCAGATCAGTGAGGAGGAGAGGGCAGAGATTGTTAAGTATGTGGAAACAGAAGAAGTCCAGGTGAGCTTATCATCTATTGAGAATGGGATGAATGTGGTGTGGATGCGATACAACAGAGTGTTACCCATGACTATCATAATCCTTGGAAAAAATATGCTGAAACATTTTCCCCGACTGCCACTGCGCCAATTTAACTCCTAAATCACGTTCTACAGCTCACAAGTGTTTAAAAAATGACCCACTTGTACCACATGAGCAATCACGAAACTTATTAAATATTTAAGCCTTTAGATAAATAAATTATTTGTCTGACGATTGCGAGTTTTAGGGCGACGTGGTAGATTCGACAACGATTAAGAAGATAGTGCTAAATTTCGAAAAGCGTTCGCTAAAAAACCGCGAAATGCGTATCAAATTTCCCGATTCACCCGACAAGTTCATGGAGAGTGAGCTCGAGTTGCACGAAACGTTGCAGGAAATGCGCGCCCTATCAACCGCCCCCGACTACTATCCACTCTTGGTGAGATTGCAGGTGATTCCCAGCCTGTTGGAATTGTTGGCGCATGATAACACTGATATTGCTGTAAGTAGCACGCAACACCATTTGTAAAGGTTGTACTAAAACCCAGAGAGTTAGGTTGCGACCATTGAACTGTTACAAGAGCTAACTGATGTGGACATTCTAAATGAGTCTGAAGAGGGGGCTGATGCCCTTCTGGAATCCCTACTGGAGCATCAAGTCATAGCTCTTCTGGTGCAAAACTTAGATCGTTTGGATGAGACCGTGAAAGAAGAAGCTGATGGAGTGCACAACACGCTGTCCATAATCGAAAATCTCACAGAACTGAGAGCTGATATCAGCGTTGAGGCGGGAAAACAGGGTACATCAAGTGAAAGGAAACCAGCACTATTTTCTGAGTCATATGTTTCCAGGATTGCTGGCTTGGTTGCTAAAAAGGCTAAAAGTGAAGGCACCGTTTGACCAGAATAAACTTTATGTTAGCGAAATGCTATCCATCATCCTCCAAGACAATGAGAAAAATCGCACTTTGCTGGGGGAGCTTGATGGGATTGATACTTTATTGCAGCAACTGGCTTTTTATAAACGACATGACCCGTCTAGCCCTGAGGAGCACGAATTGATGGAAAATCTATTTAATTGGTAAGTGGCAAAGTCGTACCAATCAAAAGCTTCGCACTTCACAAAACGGTCTTTCAGCTTATGCAGTTCCCTAATGGTGCCACCTAACCGCGATCGTTTTCTCAAAGGCGAAGGCTTACAGCTGATGAACTTGATGCTGCGGGAGAAGAAAACATCGCGAAACGGCTCCCTCAAAGTCCTGGACTATGCCATGTCCGGCCTTCATGGAAAAGATAATTGTACGTTTCCTAAACCCTATTAACAAACCTGCCACTATTGGAGCTTTCCAGGTAACAAATTTGTGGACATTTTGGGACTAAGAACCATATTTCCGTTGTTCATGAAAACCCCCAAGAAGAACCGCAAGAAAGTACTCTCTTCAGAGGAGCACGAGGAGCACGTCTGCTCCATTATCGCCTCCATGTTAAGAAACTGCAGGTGAGAGTAGCAACTCTGTTTCGAGCGCAACTGGATTTTTGCTCATTCATACAGAGGCTCTCAACGTCAGCGGCTTATCAGCAAGTTCACGGAAAATGACCACGAAAAAGTAGATCGGCTTTTGGAACTACACTTCAAGTATCTGGAAAAGGTGGAGGAAATTGACGATCATCTGGAAGAAGGTGAAGAAAACGAGGACGAAAACTACTTGAAGAGGTTGGAGGGTGGCCTGTTCACTTTACAGCTGGTTGATTACATTATTGTGGAAGTATGCGCCGCAGGCCCATCGAGCATCAAGCAACGCGTTATGCAGGTAATATTTTTGCCTCAATTTCTGCGAAACTTTGCAACCCGATCAATTCTAATTGCTGCGGGCGATGATGTCTCAGTTAAAAGCGTTGTTTCTTTTTCGGTTAGTGCGTGTTTGCGCGAAAAACTAATGCTTCAGATACCGGTTCTACAGGGTGGCAAATGAAACAATGCAAAATTGGCGAAAGTTCCACAAGCTCTGGGTTAACAGACATTAAGATACTCGTATCTCAAAAAAAGTTTTTGAACCTGTCGCTCATTTCGTGTTTTTTCAGGGCGGTGTTTGGTTTAATTAACTTTTTATATATATACCTATATATACCGGATTGCATGAATGAACGAAATATTTGAAAGTAAACTTCATTTAGTTGAAATTATTCCTAAATCACATTTGAGTAATTTTTAATGCAACCCGTATATCGAATTTTCGTCTTAAATTATTTATAAAGTTTTAGCTTCAATATGAGCTAACGATCGTGAAAATCGGACAAAGATCAGAAAAGTTATCGCTGCAAGACCAAAAAGTTGACTTTTTGAGACCACCCTGTAAGCAAAAGAGATGGCCGAAAAATTTTACCTAGTTTTATCTTTATCTTTTCTTACCTACCTGTAAACTTTTGGTTTTGAGATCCCAAAAAACCTTTTTTTTTCCAACTAGGAGCGTGCCGAGCTTTGCGAAATTTTAGTGTTTTTTTCATTTGCCACCCTGTAGAAAATTTATCTGAGGAGCTTAATTTTAACCAAAACATTGACGAACAAAAAATAGATGCTTCAAACAGAAACCAAATCGCTTGAATCAATGAATTCTTCCACTTCCAACGTTACGGGAAATTTGGCTGCGTAACGTTCGTTTTGTTGAGCAGTTTATTAGATAAAATTTTAACCCTTTTTCAAGATCCTTAACCTACGAGGGGCATCTCTAAAGACTATAAGACACATAATGAGGGAGTACGCAGGTAATTTAGGGGAGGAAGGCGACAAAGACTGGAGGGACCAGGAGCAGCAGCACATTCTACATTTAGTCGACAAATTTTAAAGAAATAAATTCCATATAATAAGCGTAGTTAAATCTTACATATATCAGCCTTCCCAAGTGAGCCTAATTACGTGATCAGTCTTCCGTTTGGAGCTTTTTATGAATCCCAGGTATTCCAGTTCCGCAACTGCTTGGGTAAATCTTGCCCTAAATATTTGGTTAAGGAAAGAACAGTGTAAAAGGCAAAATTACGAAACAAGAAAATAAGGATACTGCACATGCGGGTCCACGACTTTTTTGGATTTGTCGCTTAAATCGTCCTCTTCTTGTGGGTCGACTATGCACAAGAAACCCATCAGCCAATCGTACAGGTTGATCATTTTACCCCATTCTAAATGCAACTTGTAGGCAATACAGATGTCAGGCATTAATGCTTTTACTGTACGTTTGTTCGATATGGCACAACATTTGCACTGCAACAGATTAAATTAATACTTAACCGGACTGGAAAAAGATGTGAAAAATTGACTATGGGGAAAAATTATTAGGGGGATGATTTATCAGGCGGTTTTAGGAAAAAGTTCATATAGGTAATGCGTCGTTTTCTAGATTTCAGTTTTTACAGATACAAACTAAGCATATTTCTCTACTATTGGCAACATACAATCCAGGTATTTCGACTTTTTTGCGATGGCATCTAGTTTAGTGAAAACAATTGCGCCTTTTGAGCTGAAACCTACAAGGCAGTGAGAATTTCTCCGAGAAATTGCAACTTTTGCAACATAAATGCATACATATATCTACTTTAAAATGTGTTTTAGTGCGAACAATTGTAGCTTTTCACAGCCAATTTTTTTACATTTTTACTGGATTCTAAATCTTGGTGTAATCTCCAGTGTAACGAAGCAGATTTTCAAGTTCACTCAATTTCGTGAAAACATTTTTTTCTAAACACCCAAACAAAGTTTACAATTTGTGTTTCTAAAAACCTAAAATAACTTCAAACAAAGAAATCAAATGCAAATTCATTAGTTTCCAAATTTTGCGGAAAAATCAAGTTTAGTGGGAAAAATTGTCCATTTTGCAGTAGAACTGGCAAACCAGTGAGATCAGGTAAAGTGTGTTTTTAGTGCAAGCATTGATAATTTTTTCACGCGGAAAATTTAAATCACTAGGCTTAATGGAAACATTTGGCCATTTGGCAGTGAAAACATCAAGCCAATCAGCTTTTCTTCGATAAAGGAACTTACTACTTTAGTGCAAATTGCTCATAGTGGCTTCCAATTATTGTACATACATTTTCACTGCATTGTAAGTTTCGTAGGTTTAAAATAAAACTGACTAACTTACTTGCAAGTAACGATGCGGATCGTTGAGGGCGTTGTGGATGGCCGCTCTATGGATGCCAATTATGTGGTTTTTAATCGAAATATCATCGAAAAAGAATATTTCGTAGAACGGCAATGTGCTAGGATGGACGAGATATTCTTCAAACTGCCCGGAAAGATATGCGAGGATTTCTTGTTTTAGTTTCTCATATTTGTCCTGCGTCTTTGATTTCTGTTTTGATCGAGAGAATAGAGCCTGAAACCACATTGTCGATTTTAACAAATGTCTGATCTTGCAGATTGCAGCTGAAATTAAGTCAATAAATTCAACCGCTCCATCTTACAAAGCTAAGAGTGGTTTAAACCACTTATAATAAATACAACTGGTGAGATTAGAGCCGATATTTTTAACCCCGCGTATGATAAACCCAATAAAATAATTTGTAGAAGGCTTAAACTAAAAAAATGTACAAACTTTGGTCAAATGCATAAACGCACCTGTTTTAACGCCTTTCTGTCCATCATCGCGCCCAATCCCTCTTCAAGGCTGATCTCGTCCTTTTCACTCTCTTCTACATCAGTATTCTGTAAGATTCTCACTAACCTATCAATCTCCACGCAAAAATCCCTCAATTTCGTTTTGCTACTCCCCTTATTCACAAACTGTGCCAAAATATCCGCAATACGCCTCAGTTTCTCTTGAAGCGCATCCTTGGATTGGAACTCCAGCAGCTGGAAACTTTCCCGATATTCTGCGGATTGTGTGATGCTTTTGGTCAGAGCAAGTGTGTATAGTTCTCTGAGCTAGAATAATATTTTCCAGTTGTGAAAGTCCAGCTGAACAAGGCTTCGGAATCTCTTACATTCTTGCCTAAAGGGGATCCTGGAAGATCATAAACTAAGGCGTGTAAGCATCGTAGAAATACATGCAGCCGCTTGATGTATCTTTGGATTGCCACTACTTTATCGCAAACCGCCTGCTTGAAGTATTCATCGTCTGTTATCAATTTAATTCTCTGCTCGTAAGGTTCAGATTCCACCAAATTTCTACAAAACAGTCCAATGAAATAATGTGCAACAGCCTGGGAGCTTTTTACCTAAAGGACAAAAGATGCCGAACATTTTCGCAGTCTTCGTGATTGAAATCCACTAGAACGTTTTTAATGGCGGTTTTCTCCATTAGGCATAACGCCATGGCGTTTCCGTGCGAGAAATGTTCCATCATAGCAAACTGGAAAATAAATACAATTTTTAAAAGGGTTTTGTGAAACTAAGTACACACTTTTGGCTCTGGCAACCAAACGGCCCTGGAAGGAAGAATAAATAAGTAAACAATGAGTAGCATGATGAAGAAAAGCAGTTATATTTGAAACGAAAGCAAGAGTGTATATATGAAGAAAATCCTACAGAGCACAACAAAATTATGGGCCGATTTGAAGCATCAAACAAAGGATGTTTTAAAGAAAAACTTCACTGTGAAAATGATCCTAAAGTAAGAGTGTGGAAATTGCTCTCAAAAAACAACCATGAGAGTAGCAATGGAGAAAGGACAACTCAAGCAAAGAAAACAAGCATCAAGACAGAAGAAAAAAAAATAGTCAAAGAACAAAAACCCGAAAAACTTTAGTTTTACCCAATAAGGAAAGCGCTCCCTTCTGATTGATAAAACTCCCAATCAAGCGCAATGTGCTAACTACTTCGAAATATCGAGAAACAATTTTTTTCTAGATTTTTCGGTTCCCATTTAAAGTTGTCGATGAATCTTCGAAAAATCTGGAAAACTTTACGAACAACCAAGAGGCCCTGGAAGGAAGAATAAAGAAGCAAACAGTGCGTAGCATGATGAAGAAAAGCAATTATATTTGAAAAGAAAGCAAGAGTTTAAACATGAAGAAAATCATGCAGAGCACAACAAAATTATGGGCTGATTTGAAGCAGCAAAAAAAAAAGATGTTTTAAAGAAAAACTTGACTGAAAAAGATCCTAAAGCAAGAATGTGGAAATTGCTCTCAAAAAACAACCATGATAGTAGCAATGAAGAAATGACAACTCAAGCAAAGAAAACAAGCATCAGGACAGAAAAAGAAATAGTCACAGAACAAAAACCCGAAAAAACTTTTCAGTTTTACCCAATAAGGGAAGCGCTCCCTTCTGATTGATAAAACTCCCTTTCAAGCGCATTGTACTCACGACTTCGAAATATCGAGAAACAATTTTTTCTCTAGATTTTTCTGTTCCCATTTAAAGTTGTCGATGAATCTTCGAAAAATCTGGAAAACTTTACGAACAACCAAGAGGCCCTGGAAGGAAGAATAAAGAACCAAACAGTGCGTAGCATGATGAAGAAAAGCAATTATATTTGAAACGAAAGCAAGAGTTTAAACATGATGAAAATCCTGCAAAGCACAACAAAATTATGGGCAGATTTGAAGCATCAAAGAAAGGATGTTTTAAAGAAAAACTTCACTGAAAACGATCCTCAAGCAAACGTGTGGAGATTGCTGTCAAAACAACAACCATGAGAGTAGCAATTGAGAAATGACAACTCAAGTAAAAGAAAACAAGCATCAAGAAAAAAAATACTCAAAGAACAAAAATCCGAAAAAACTTTCCAGTTTCACCCGATAACGAAAGCGCTCCCTTTCTGATTGATAAAACTCTCAATCAAGCGCATTCTGCTCACGACTTAGAAATATCGAAAAACAATTTTTTTTCTAGATTTTTCGGTTTCCATTTAAAGTTGTCGTTTAAAGTCGATGAATCTTCGAAAAATCTGGAACCCTTTACGAACCACCAAACGGCCCTGGAAGGAAAAATAAAGAAGCAAACAATGCGTAGCATAATGAAGAAAAACAATTATATTTGAAACGAAAGCAAGAGTGTGGAAATTGCTCTCAAAATAACAATGATGAGAGTCGTAATTAAGAAATGACAACTGAAGAAAAGAAAGGCAGAAGAAAAATCAGAATAAAAAAATGCAGAAATGGCAACCCAAGCAAATAAATAAAGCGGTTTTTAACGTTAGGTACCATTTTGGTCCGATTTATGTACATATTGCACACCACTATATTTACTTCGTTTCAATTTTTTTTTCATTCCTTTCCTGATTTTCTCCGCTTTCAGCCACCGCTTTCCAAAAAATTATACCGGGGTTTTTCAAATGTCTTTCTGAGCGCAGAAACATTCTAATTTCATAATAACACACTTGCCGTTGGCACATCGACGATTATTATCGAAAAAATCTTCTAAAATTTACAGCTGCCCCTATTAGTAAATAAAATAAATAATTCTTAGAAATATTTGTTTAAAATGGCACTTAGACCCTTTGAGAATACCACGCTGCAATTAGTAAACTTGACAATTACCTTGATGTTCTGCACGAAATTCTGCACTGAAAAGTCGTAGAAGAGGAAAATCTCGGTGAACAAGTCCAACACCTTCCCTCCCAGGTGGAACGGGCAGAAAATATCCAGAAAAATCCCTTCCAGCACCTGGTTTAGATAGACTATGGATGGTTCGCATTTGAATACATGAACGTTGATTTTCATAGTCACCTAAACCAATAACTTCACACTTTTGCGGGCTGTATTTTTAAGTACTTACATGATAGGGGAAGGAAGTGTGCAACGTGCTGATGCAAGTGGCGATCCCAAAAATGAACACAAAAGGCAGCTTTCCTAAGTGGGAACTGATGATTAGAATGAAGGACTGTAGTACTTTAGCGTTAAAGCTTTCAAAGTCGGGAATTATCACCACTAGTAGCTCGTTCTCTGCCTGCTGATACCAGCTTTCCAGCAGGGACATGTTTAAACTAGACTTCTTCAAAGTGTTCTTGACTAAATCGTCCTCGTACTCTTCTCTATCGTCACTTAGGCCGATAAACTGGCTGATCATAATTTCCATTAAACTTTTAACATTTCCACAATCTTGGCTGCTCAGAAAGGCTACATAAGGACTCACGTCTTCTTTCACTTGCCTTTTCAGACTGGCAAACTGGGCATCATGATCCGGCATGTTGATACCTAAGAAAATTCTCGGTCATAATAATTTAAAGAAGCGGTTCCCACACTTTTCCAGTTAGGTAGGCACTTTGCATCTTGGGCTTGGAATGATTCAGGCGACTAACTAGAAAGTTCTGCTTGTTTTTATGCCAAGAGACTGAAAAAATCAAGAGTTTTCGTTGTTACCTGTTAGTAAAGCAGCTGTTGGGATTTCGGTTACGTCGTTCTGGTGACTCGTTTTGACAAAGTTTAGCAGGTCTGAGGTCATAGACGTGAACATGCTCTCAGTCAAATCCTGAAATTTTTAACACGCTTAAAAAAGATATTTAATACAATTTGCGAAACAAAACGAATGTTAACAAAAATACGTCGCAAATATATTTAACAGAGCTAATTTTGATTGGGCTCCAAAAATTGCAAGCTGCAAAAACAACATTTTCTGATCCAAAAGTGACGATCAGACATGCTGCCTGTTCGCAATTAATTCGTGATTTACATGATGTTAGTTTATTCATGTTTTACATTAGTTTATTTTTCCTTATTAAAATTATCGTGTACAGTTAACTTACCTCAAAATCTTGGTTCAATCTAGTCCAGAGGCTGATGTAGGTCTGGTACCAACGGTTCTCGGAAAACAATTCATCTAGGGTGGTGTGTTGGGGCTTTTTCTTCGGTTTGAACACAAAAATTCCCTGCACACAAACACACAACTATTAGTGATATGTAATGCAAAGTGAATAGAAATGTGGGCCTTAA
>NW_026017213.1:951464-955910 GCF_020466585.1 Dendroctonus ponderosae
CTTTAGCATAATGAAACTTGTAAATAAACGTATATTGTAATATAGGTTTATAGTTTATTACCTATTTACCTTGCGCGTACACTTAATCTGAGTTCTTTTTAGATATTTTAGGCAACTCGGTAACTGAACTTTTAATCGAAGCATCATAATCAATAAAGTTACTTGTTGCGGATTTTTTTTTTCAAATATCGATCTAAAACTTGGTACATATTTTGAATTCCGCTTGGACTTTGATCTCTAAGGGACCCAAATTGGGGAATATAAAATTTAAAAACGCATCAGAAGAGCAGGTGTGTTTTTATGTTGATTTTTGTGCAAAAAATTGTAGTGTTGTCCTCCGCATCATTGTCATTGGGGGCAAGCGATCTAAAA
This sequence comes from Dendroctonus ponderosae, assembly GCF_020466585.1. NCBI lineage: Eukaryota > Metazoa > Arthropoda > Insecta > Coleoptera > Curculionidae > Dendroctonus > Dendroctonus ponderosae. The sequence continues at coordinate 951,837 of NW_026017213.1, forward strand.
TATTTTCAAGATGGCCATACTTTCGGTCATACCGGAAGTAGGTATCAACTTGCTAATTTTAAATGGAACATATGTTTACACTTTTAAATTTAAATTATAATTTATTTTATTTAAAAATTTCAAAAAGTTGCTACATTTTGTAAGGTGGCTATGGAAGTCAATAAATAAGTGTATAAGACTTTATCAAGATGTTGAACATCGCGCAATATTGTCCGATTAATGATTTACTGGCAAGTGTTGCAAATCGGGCTCAAAATATGCCTGATGATGACTTACAATGAGCAAAATTCCTCTAAAAGGAACATTGATGGAAAGCTAGTGAGCACTAAAAAATTCGTCACCTATTTTCTTCAAAGATAAAACGATGAATGCTGAATTGTTCTACATAAAAACTTTGTTGAAAACATTTTAGGAAAGTTTCTTCTAGAAGAACCCAATTTATCATGCGTTTCCTGCAATTTTCCATTTAACAGAATGCTTCTCAACATCCAAACATTGAGAGTAATTATTGAAAATGACCGGAAAACCTGCAATAATCTCGAAAAACGTATGCGGACAACACCAGCATAAAGACATCAGTTCAACAGATTGATCGAACAAATCGCATTGAAAGACTAAAACGTTCTTGCTTCGCACTGTTCTTTCTGATAGAGGTTTATTACAGTTTCTCGATCCTACCCACTTATATACAGGGTGATTCAAAAGTGTCGCATTCCTCTGGAGGTGTTTTGGGAGTACAGGAAAAATAGTTAAAAAAGTTCATTGTTATTAAAAACTGAAATATTTGGAAAAAACTCGATCAGAAGGATGGCAACAATGTTTTTCAACGTAATCTGCATAATTAACATTATGTAAAAACCTGCTGCTTCATATCATATATCATAACCTTGAATTGATGTGTACACTACACAAATAAATAATTTCAGTCTTGACTCCTGCTCAATTTGTACCGGTGTTCAGTAAACCATTGGTTTAATGTGTCCTTGTGCTGTGCGTATCTTACGTACCTATGTGGAAGGAATTATTTGGTGCCAGGAAAATTGTCAGTTCTTGTGCAATGCTCTGAGTACCCCTTGAAAGCTTGAAAGGAGCTTCAAAGTACATCACATTTGGAGAAATTGTTGACAAAGGCTATCTACCTGTAACTCGCTATGGATGACAAAAAGCATCATTGCCGCTTTGACTTTTCAACAAAAAATTGTAGAAGAGAACTTTTTTAATATCAAACATTTTCGTGTTTGAAGCAAATATCGTAATTCTTTTTTTAAACATGGGACAATTTCAAAATAATGCTTAATAACAAAGTTGTAATTCGATCTTCAACTGTTAAAATCTTCTGGAAATTTTTGAGAAAAAAATTTTAATATTTTTCTCGTACTTTCCAAGCGAGCCCCTATTACCCCTTAAAAGGAATGACGCCAATTTTGAATCACCCTGCATATGTATTGTGTCTAAACCTTCCACATTGTATATACATCTAAAAACCGAAGGGAGAGAGGTAAGTAAGGTCGCATATTAAAAACCCAGAAGGAAAAACTAACAAACTTTATTAATAAAGTGCATGTTATTCAATACATCCATATTGATTGTCAATGGCTATGGTAGTAGTGTAAACTGTGCCTTTACAAACAAGGCACCCAAATCTAAAATCTACTAAAATATCTCTTTCCTAAAAATTAAGTTACCAACCAATTCAGTCATGTGGGATAATACAATAAGAACAGTAAATAATGCATTTTTTGCAACATCGGCTTTTATCTACACTCTTATTTTATTCAAGATAGACACCATTGGACAAAGCAACCTGCCAGTACTAATTAATGCGTATTCATCTTAGCAGTGAGTCAGAGTTTAAAGAAGCGCAAACAAGAGAAATCATTGAAATGCAGACTTGTTTTAAATCAAATTTAACAGTATGCGTCTTCAATCCCTCTTCCGATTTTCAACATCAAACTCATTAATTGCACTGTGTCCGTCTATCTTGAAATTAAACAAAATTTAGTGTGTTAATATTGCACAAGTTTATAATTACTGAAAACAGTACATTGAAATAATTGCAAAAAATCCGGGGAAAGGCAGCTTTATTGCTACTTCTTCAAGGCGGCTACAGGGTGAAAACAACGTTTGGCAGTATTAATCAAGATTTCCAAAAAATACTGCCTACCTTGAAATGCTTGCGCGCACTTAAGCTGCACCCTCAATAATGCTAATTCTTACTATCTAACTGAATACTGGATCGACTTGCTAGCTGTTCCTTTAGGATGTTCTGGACGACGATTCTGGCCTCCCTTTCTTCGTTCAGTTGGGCGGCCATAATCGCCATCTTCGACTCCAGAACGTTGTACTTGGATTGGAGAAGGTTGACGGCTTCCGCCAAGGTTTTGGTAAAATCTACCTTAGACGAATCTGGCATTGTCACTGCAAATTCAAAGAAAAAACATCCGTCAGTTTTCTTGAACCTAAACTGGCGTTGCACATGCTTTGCACAAACAGTGTTATTCATTGTCACATGGAAAAGCATGATTTTTAAGAAGCTTGAAAATGGGTCCATTATCGCAAGTGGTACTTTTCAGCCCGTGGTGATGACAACTTCTGCTTTGATTCTCAATTTTAACGTGGAAAATGGTTCTATTGGACGCAATTGAACCCGCCAAGTGATTATATCTACAGCCGCCCCTTAAACAGCCCAAAAGCATTCTGAATTTTGAAACAATTGGGTCGAGCCGACATTCACGCTGGGTAAAAGATCAGTGATCTTTGGGGTGATTTGAGCAAACAAGCTTCCGTCTGGTTAAATTGCTTAAATGAAGCATTATGCTACCAAACAAGCCGTTGTTCCCATAGAACTTCGCCGAACGTTTTCGATCAGTTTGCCTTATTAGTAATAAAAGATTGATTGATAGTTGAGGTGCTTGGGTTAATCGGTCAATGGATAGCAGAAAAAAACCATACAGCGTAATACATCCCGTAAACCTTCGCTTAAACCGTAAATATTTATTTGACTTGACAGTAATTATTGAAAGCGTGTTGGATTATACAGGGTGTCCCGTAAGCACATCATCAAAAGGGTATTGCAATATTCTTTTAATCTCCAACTTTTATCATCAAAAAAGTCTGGATCCTCTGCTATTGATGGTCAGTTATTCAAAAAATGCACTTTTTTAAAATATCCGGAGAATGGTACGATGTATTTTAGTGAAACTCGCTGCGAATTTGTTCTTATGTAAGGTTTTGATGAAATAATCCAGTTCATTCGTTTGGAAAAGTGGTTAATTCTTGAGTCATGGTAGAAAAACTTTCAGAACATTTTAGTTTGATGCACTAATCATTTGTTCACATTTTTGCGCTCTTTGTAAAATCTTGTAGCATTCATAGTTTTTGCGCAAAAAAAATATTTCTGTCTTCCTGTCATTGAACAATGTTAGACATTAACTGCAAATGTCGTGATGAGCGAGGAACCTTGAAATGAATCGTCAAACCTTTGACGTTTGTCAATCAATCAGACAAATTCTGAATGACAATGACAATCATGAAGAAATGATCGAGATGGTCAAAGTATTACGGTTTTGCGAAGAAACCGTGCGAAATCCCCAGATATTCACATAAAAAATCCCCGTTTTGCACTAAATTTTCAAAAAAAATTATAAGTGATAATAACAAAAAAGGTTATTGAAAACGGTATATTACTAAATTAAAAAAATTGAACTCATAATTTTGCTTCAATTTTTATTCTTTTAAATTCAAGCTTTAATTTAAATAGGTATTTGACAAAGTTTATACGCTAGGTAAGTATCTTTGGCGTGAAGCGCTCGATAAAGTAAAAATTCAGGTAATTATGTAGCTATATTTATAAATGTTAATAATATAAAGGACCATTTCAAGCGTGAGAAATTTCTTTGTCACGTTTGTTCAATTGTTTTATATGCTAGTTTTACTTGATATTTATTCTTAAATACTCTCAGAGCACAATAACTGACACTTTCCCAAACACCAAAGAAATACCGAGGAAGGGCTACGTTCCTACCACGTTTGTACGATACACATAGCACAAGGAGATACAAATGGAGCAGGAGT
>NW_026017213.1:956010-960478 GCF_020466585.1 Dendroctonus ponderosae
CTTTAGCATAATGAAACTTGTAAATAAACGTATATTGTAATATAGGTTTATAGTTTATTACCTATTTACCTTGCGCGTACACTTAATCTGAGTTCGTTTTAGATATTTTAGGCAACTCGGTAACGGAACTTTCAATCGAAGCATCATAATCAATAAAGTTACTTGTTGCGGATTTTTTTCTTCAAATATCGAGCTAAAACTTGGTACATATTTTGAATTCCGCTTGGACTTTGATCTCTGAGGGACCCACATTGGGGAATATAAAATTTAAAAACGCATCAGAAGAGCAGGTGTGTTTTCATGTTGATTTTTGTGCAAAAAATTGTAGTATTGACCTCCGCATCATTGTCATTGGGGGCATCCGATCTAAAATATTTTCAAGATGGCCATACTTTCGGTCATACCGGAAGTAGGTATCAACTTGCTAATTTTAAATGGAACACCCTATATATGTTTACACTTTTAAATTCAAATTATAATTTATTTTATTTAAAAATTTCAAAAAGTTGCTACATTTTGTAAGGTGGCTATGGAAGTCAATAAATAAGTGTATAAGGATCTTTATCAGGATTTGTAAGATGTTGAACATCGCACAATATTGGCCGATTAATGATTTACTGGTAAGTGTTGCAAATCGCGCTTAAAATATGCCTGATGATGACTTATAATGAGCAAAATTCCTCTAAAAGGAACATTGAAGGAAAGCTAGTGAGCACTAAAAAATTCGTCACCGATTTTCTTCAAAGATAAAACGATGAACGCTGAATTGTTCTACATAAAAACTTTGTTGAAAAGATTTTAGGAAAGTTTCTTCTGGAGAACCCAATTTATCACGAGTTTCCTGCAATTTTACATTTAGCAGAATGCTTCTCAACGTCCAAACATTGACAGTAATTATTGAAAATGACCGGAAAACCTGCAATAATCTCGAAAAACGTGTGCGGACAAAACCAGCATAAAGACATCAGTTCAACAGATTGATCGAACAAAACGCATTGAAAGACTAAAACGTTCTTCTTGCTTCTCACTGTTCTTTTTGATAGAGGTTTATTACAATTTCTCGATCCTACCCACTTATATACAGGGTGATTCAAAAGTGTCGTCATTCCTCTGGAGGTGTTTTGGGAGTACAGGAACAATAGTTAAAAAAAGTTCATTGTTATTAAAAACTGAAATATTTGCAAAAAACTCGATCAGAAGGATGGCAACAATGTTTTTCAACGTAATCTTCATAATTGACATGTAAAAACCTGCTGCTTCATATCATATATCATAACCTTGAATAGATGTGTACACTGCACAAATAAATAAACATTTCAGTCTTAACTCCTGCTCAATTTGCACCGGTGTTCAGTAAACCATTGGTTTAATGTGTCCTTGTGCTGTGCGTATCTTACGTACCTATGTGGAAGGAATTTTTTGGTGCCAGGAAAATTGTCAGTTGTTGTGCAATGCTCTGAGTACCCGTTGAAAGCTTGAAGGGAGCTTCAAAGTACACCACATTTGGAGAAATTGTTGACAAAGGCTATCTACCTGTAACTCGCTATTGATGACAAAAACCATCATTGCCGCTTTGACTTTTCAACAAAAAATTGTAGAAGAGAACTTTTTTAATATCAAACATTTTTGTGTTTGAAGCAAATATCGTAATTCTTCTTTTAAACATGGGACAATTTCAAAATAATGCTTAATAACAAAGTTGTAATTCGATCTTCAACTGTTAAAATCTTCTGGAAATTTTTGAGAAAAAAATTTTAATATTTTTCTCGTACTTTCCAAGCGAGCCCCTATTACCCCTTAAAAGGAATGACGCCAATTTTGAATCACCCTGCATATGTATTGTGTCTAAACCTTCCACATTGTATATACATCTAAAAACCGAAGGGAGAGAGGTAAGTAAGGTCGCATATTAAAAACCCAGAAGGAAAAACTAACAAACTTTATTAATAAAGTGCATGTTATTCAATACATCCATATTGATTGTCAATGGCTATGGTAGTAGTGTAAACTGTGCCTTTACAAACAAGGCACCCAAATCTAAAATCTACTAAAATATCTCTTTCCTAAAAATTAAGTTACCAACCAATTCAGTCATGTGGGATAATACAATAAGAACAGTAAATAATGCATTTTTTGCAACATCGGCTTTTATCTACACTCTTATTTTATTCAAGATAGACACCATTGGACAAAGCAACCTGCCAGTACTAATTAATGCGTATTCATCTTAGCAGTGAGTCAGAGTTTAAAGAAGCGCAAACAAGAGAAATCATTGAAATGCAGACTTGTTTTAAATCAAATTTAACAGTATGCGTCTTCAATCCCTCTTCCGATTTTCAACATCAAACTCATTAATTGCACTGTGTCCGTCTATCTTGAAATTAAACAAAATTTAGTGTGTTAATATTGCACAAGTTTATAATTACTGAAAACAGTACATTGAAATAATTGCAAAAAATCCGGGGAAAGGCAGCTTTATTGCTACTTCTTCAAGGCGGCTACAGGGTGAAAACAACGTTTGGCAGTATTAATCAAGATTTCCAAAAAATACTGCCTACCTTGAAATGCTTGCGCGCACTTAAGCTGCACCCTCAATAATGCTAATTCTTACTATCTAACTGAATACTGGATCGACTTGCTAGCTGTTCCTTTAGGATGTTCTGGACGACGATTCTGGCCTCCCTTTCTTCGTTCAGTTGGGCGGCCATAATCGCCATCTTCGACTCCAGAACGTTGTACTTGGATTGGAGAAGGTTGACGGCTTCCGCCAAGGTTTTGGTAAAATCTACCTTAGACGAATCTGGCATTGTCACTGCAAATTCAAAGAAAAAACATCCGTCAGTTTTCTTGAACCTAAACTGGCGTTGCACATGCTTTGCACAAACAGTGTTATTCATTGTCACATGGAAAAGCATGATTTTTAAGAAGCTTGAAAATGGGTCCATTATCGCAAGTGGTACTTTTCAGCCCGTGGTGATGACAACTTCTGCTTTGATTCTCAATTTTAACGTGGAAAATGGTTCTATTGGACGCAATTGAACCCGCCAAGTGATTATATCTACAGCCGCCCCTTAAACAGCCCAAAAGCATTCTGAATTTTGAAACAATTGGGTCGAGCCGACATTCACGCTGGGTAAAAGATCAGTGATCTTTGGGGTGATTTGAGCAAACAAGCTTCCGTCTGGTTAAATTGCTTAAATGAAGCATTATGCTACCAAACAAGCCGTTGTTCCCATAGAACTTCGCCGAACGTTTTCGATCAGTTTGCCTTATTAGTAATAAAAGATTGATTGATAGTTGAGGTGCTTGGGTTAATCGGTCAATGGATAGCAGAAAAAAACCATACAGCGTAATACATCCCGTAAACCTTCGCTTAAACCGTAAATATTTATTTGACTTGACAGTAATTATTGAAAGCGTGTTGGATTATACAGGGTGTCCCGTAAGCACATCATCAAAAGGGTATTGCAATATTCTTTTAATCTCCAACTTTTATCATCAAAAAAGTCTGGATCCTCTGCTATTGATGGTCAGTTATTCAAAAAATGCACTTTTTTAAAATATCCGGAGAATGGTACGATGTATTTTAGTGAAACTCGCTGCGAATTTGTTCTTATGTAAGGTTTTGATGAAATAATCCAGTTCATTCGTTTGGAAAAGTGGTTAATTCTTGAGTCATGGTAGAAAAACTTTCAGAACATTTTAGTTTGATGCACTAATCATTTGTTCACATTTTTGCGCTCTTTGTAAAATCTTGTAGCATTCATAGTTTTTGCGCAAAAAAAATATTTCTGTCTTCCTGTCATTGAACAATGTTAGACATTAACTGCAAATGTCGTGATGAGCGAGGAACCTTGAAATGAATCGTCAAACCTTTGACGTTTGTCAATCAATCAGACAAATTCTGAATGACAATGACAATCATGAAGAAATGATCGAGATGGTCAAAGTATTACGGTTTTGCGAAGAAACCGTGCGAAATCCCCAGATATTCACATAAAAAATCCCCGTTTTGCACTAAATTTTCAAAAAAAATTATAAGTGATAATAACAAAAAAGGTTATTGAAAACGGTATATTACTAAATTAAAAAAATTGAACTCATAATTTTGCTTCAATTTTTATTCTTTTAAATTCAAGCTTTAATTTAAATAGGTATTTGACAAAGTTTATACGCTAGGTAAGTATCTTTGGCGTGAAGCGCTCGATAAAGTAAAAATTCAGGTAATTATGTAGCTATATTTATAAATGTTAATAATATAAAGGACCATTTCAAGCGTGAGAAATTTCTTTGTCACGTTTGTTCAATTGTTTTATATGCTAGTTTTACTTGATATTTATTCTTAAATACTCTCAGAGCACAATAACTGACACTTTCCCAAACACCAAAGAAATACCGAGGAAGGGCTACGTTCCTACCACGTTTGTACGATACACATAGCACAAGGAGATACAAATGGAGCAGGAGT
>NW_026017213.1:960578-962003 GCF_020466585.1 Dendroctonus ponderosae
TCAGAAAACAACGGAGCTGAATTTAAACACAGAACTTCCACCGGGTTTAACTAAGACATCGAGCCTCAAATGGACAATGTTTCACTTAAATCCAAGCAAAGGCTGATTTTTTCGGAGATTCTAAACGCTGCAGCTTAAATTTACAATTTTCATCAAATGTCTGTCCGCTTTTAAGGAATTAATCTGAAAACAACGGAGCGGAATTTGTACCCATAATTTCTACACGGTTGAACCAAGACATCCAGCCATAAAAAGGCAAAATTTCACTCAAATCCACACAAAATCAGATATTTTAGGAGATTGTCTGAAGCTTAAAATTGCAGTTTTTGTCAAATTCCAGCCCACTTTAAAACATTTCGTTGCTTTTAGGATAATAGTGGTGTGTAGAATATTTCGAAGAAATAATAGAACCCAATTTGTATACAGTGCTACTATTTACTTCCCCACTTATAAATACAACGACGCCAGATTTGTTAATATTAAGTACTATAATTATAACCAGTGACTTTAAAATACTCATGATGTAGAATATTTCCGAACTGTTTTCGCAATTAGACTCGTAATATGAACGTACAAAATAACATCAGATTGATTTTTAAATTATCATTTAGTACCGCACCCGAAGATCACCATAAGAATATTCGCCCTTCATTTCTTGAATGTCCCTCCACCGATTTGTGAGAACACTGTTTGTTCTTACAATGTGTATCCACATCTCGTCCAAACCGCGTCCGCTTAAAAAAATGTGTCCAGAAAAGTTGATATGTTCCTGAACGTAAACCTGCAATAGATCCACATATCTGCAATGTTCTTTCAAAATATGCAAATGAAGATCTTTTAGTATCCGAAAATACTCAATTAAAATTATAGTTTTTCGTGGCTTAAGCGGACCAATAGTTTTTGGAGTTAGGAGAAATATTGGTGATTTTCTTCAAAAATTGGATTGAATTGAGTTGAAGAAACTCAAAAATCAATTTCCGGTGGCGCTTAAAGAATCCGATGTTCTTTGCCTCGGTTTCTACATGGTTTTTTTGCAACAAACAAGTTTTTCTCGTTGTCGGTTTCTCAAATTCTTTTCGATCTTGTCATTTAATTACGTCGATCTTCCATCGTAAATATAGGATTTCTCTTTCCTTCATTTTTATATTATGTTTATTTTCAAGTGTTAATTTATGTTTTTTCTGTTGCTCTTTATTATCGTATTCTATAGTATTATTAGTTTTAATAAATGTTTGAGCGATGCAGGGAACCATGCCTTGTACGTCCGTCACCTACTTATTGTACCTATAAATCCTTAACCCTTTCGCTAATTTTATGCTTTGCCGAGCGCGAAGACTTTTTAAAAAACCAATTTCTTAGATTATGGACTTTATTACAAGACTACGTTCGTACACGACGGTTAGTTGTATAAAGACAAAGTTTGCC
>NW_026017213.1:962904-978182 GCF_020466585.1 Dendroctonus ponderosae
TAATAATAAATAATAATAGATAAATATATTGATAAAACTGTAAGAAACGATGTCAGTTTCAGATGTTCTTGATCTCAACATTAATTTGGAGAAGACACAAATTTTGAATTATTTTCCATCGGTTTCGTCAAGGACAAATGAATAGAAAAATGTTAATAACTAATTTTAAATTATTTTTTAATGACCAAGACCGTAAAAACCATTTGCTTATATCAACTAAAACCGACCATTAATTACAATTTAGCCTACTTATGCTCATATTTGAGCTAATTTCTTAGATGCGTAGTAAAGAACTTATTACTTTTAAATACTGGTAAAACATTCACGGCTATACATAAATAATTTTTTAAAACTCGAATAATGTTAAAATAAACGTGAAATATAAAAGTAAAAACAGTAATGTGAGTAATTGTCAATGTAATTTAATGTTTTCACATGGCTATTTTGTCGCATCTTATTTTCAATACTGTCACTCTCAGTTGCTATGATGAAAGTGACCATTTTTAATTCAATAAAATGCCAAAGGAATACTTAAACCTGTCAGTTACCTTTTGAAAATAATTATTAATCATGATCAGACGCTGAAATTATACAAACGAAGATTATTAAACTTATTGATTATTTATAGAGAATATGATAAAGTTATATCAAGAATACTAAATATTTTTAACATAGTCTATTTTATGTCAGCAAATATTAAAAAACTATCACCATCGAGCCAAAACAAGAAGGTCCGGTATTCCATTCATGGTATCATTTACGCTACTTTACTACACATTCCTTGGAAACCGGTATTCAGGCGCATCGAAACGGATTTGGAAGACTCCGACGGTCGCGTGGTTTCAAATTCCTCGGGCAACCCCGCTTCCTATTGGCTCAAGTCGGATTCCACGCATTCCGACGAAGGTGTAGCATTCTTCGGGTCTCCCCAGAGACAAGAAATAATTATCTCTTGTCTCTGGGTCTCCCCGTCTGCTATCGGATGAACGAAAATTCCACGAACTCTTCAGGATATTCTTCACGTTTTAAATGGGTTTCGGTTAGAGACCCAGATTTGAGGTGTCATAGAGTAAATGCCAAAATGACACGATTTAGCCACACACAGGGTCTTTTTCCCGCCCAACTCCAAATTTATTTAATTAATTCGCTAATTTTTGTTGAAATTCAGGCATGCACAAAGTCAATTTTTGAAGGAAATTTGGGAGATTCTAAATTCAAATATTATAACTCATATTATACTCAAACTCTTATAATGGTTTATTTCAATTAATATCATAAGCTACTTTATTATTTTACCCATTTTTATGCCCATTTACCCATATTTTGCCAATACCCATTTTTCACGCAAGATAAAACACAAAACGTTATATTTTTAATACTATGTCGCCTCTGTCCCAGATAATCACATCCAAGTGACGTGCCAAAAATGATGATTTTAACGTCAATTAACTCATCTTTTACACGTCATCATCACGTGACCTGCTCCTAAACTCTATCATTCCCGTAAGAATGGCCCCTGTAGTAGAAACAACAATTATCTTTGATGGAAATGAAATGAAAAGTATTTAAGTACACCATAATAACAACATTGCCCCATAAAGATAACAAATAATTGCTCCGCCCCTGTACACAGTGCAATCACCTGATTGTATCATGACGTTTGCACGCGTGCGTCATAACCTCAAACTTCTCGAACGAGAATAGTAAACAAAGATTAGTTAGTTATGTGCAACATCAATAAACTATATAAAGTTGAGTAAGTGAAAAGAGCCAGTTAGCAACCGTTTTACGACCAATTCATAACTGGTGAATGACACCCAAGTGAAACGCCAATATTATGGACTTGACGAAAATCGCGAAACTAAGCTGCATAGTTTTATGTGCAGTTGCAGCTGCAGTAAATGGCAAGTTGCACCCGGTGGTGTTTATTCCTGGAGATGGCGGTAACCAGTTGGAAGCCAAATTGAACAAGTCAGATGTGGTGCATTATATCTGCCAGAAAACCACCACCGACTACTTCAATATCTGGCTGAATATGGAGCTGCTGGTGCCACTTGTGATTGATTGCTGGATCGACAATATCAAGCTGACCTACGACAATGTTACTAGGACAACACGCAATCCTCCTGGGGTGAGTTTCTTTGCATATTAATCGAAGATTAAATCATCGATGTTGTGTTTGTTCTTGTATTAATTGGGTAATCAGATGATCGAAGATTAGCAATCACAAACCAAGAACTTTGTTTGTTTTATTGAACATCAATAATAACAAAAACAAGTTTGACACTGAAGAGTGTAGTAATAATAAAAACACCAGTTCACTTGGTTACCGAAGCTTCAACCAAGTATACAACAATCGAAAGTTCTAACAATTTGAATCCAGTTCAACCAATGCAAAACTCACATTTAGAAATGTTTTTCGGGCTTTGAAGCCGTGGTCCATGGGAATTTCTTCCTGACGTTTCGTCCACAACTGCGCTGGACATTATCAAAGGCGATGAGGTAGCGGGCAAAGTGATCTTCCGTGCTTTCCGACAAAAACTGGTTCAACTACTGTGTTGGAACATATTTATTTTCAGCTAAGTTTACATACTTCTCACTGCTACTTATTCTACGGATCCTTAGTGCTAACATCGTTAGAGTGTCTAACACTCTATGTATCTTAAGATATATCATCATATGACTTAATCTAAGTTAACCTAACAAACCTAATCTAAACCTAAACCTAACAGCCTCTCTTGCTTCCTATAACTAACTTAAAGTTAGCCCATGGTCCTTGATGGGTTCAACTACTGGGTCCCCTGTCGTATTAATGCGTCCCGGCCGTGTGACCTCATGCGTGAGGAGTGTCCAGGGCTTCAATTGTTTTGGCCCACACATAAATACGACAGGGGATCCAGTAGTTGAACCACTACCCCTAACCTTCGTTCAGTTTGTGGCAAATTTTCTCCACGCGAGAAAGTTTTTTATAACTCTGTATGAAACAAAATCCTCCACCCGATCTATAAAAGCAGGAGTCCCAGAGGGCGCCCCGCTTTCCCCAACTCTTTACAACCTAAACACAGCTGATGCCCCAAATAGCCCCCAGTTCAAAGTTGCTCTGTTCGCCGATGACACGAGCCTCTATCATTGTAATAAAAACATCAACTACATTATCCCACCTTTACAACGACACTTAAACACTTTTCAAGCCTGGGCCGACACCTGGAAAATCAAAATTAACTCTGAAAGAACTAAAGCCATGATAATAACTAGAAGAACAGTCAACACAAACACTCCAAAACTAACACTGAACGACACGCAAATCGAATACACAAAGGCAGTGAAATATCTTGGCATAATATAGACTCTAAGCTAAATTTCTCTCAACACATAAACAAAAGCATTAAAACAGGAATTCAAACTGCCGCCTACCTACACCCTCTTYTTAACCGCAAAAGCAYACTCTCACTACAAAACAAAACTCTAAKCTACAAACAAGTGATCAGAGCACAAGTTTGTTACGGGGCACCTGTCATCAGCCAAATATGCAAATCAAACATAAACAAACTCCAAACATTCCAAAMCAAACTCCTACGTCGAATTTCACGCGCTCCTTGGTATATTMGAAACACCCAAATCCACAAAAACCTCGAAATGGAAACGATTCAAAAATTSATTTCKAAACTACACAAGAAGTTTAAAAGCAGAATCCTCGACCACACCAATCCCCTAATCCAAGAGACTTTTTCCCGAACAATCCCAAAACTCCACTTCAAATCTTCCAATAGTCTAATGGCAGACCCCCGTTGGGAACRCCCACCTTAAGCAAAAACCCGGYTTAAAGAAAAACTAAATTTAAACGCATTAAAAATAAATAAGGCYAAACCACAGAATCTTTCTTCCAAATKASSCMAAACTTACTTTTTCTTTTTCASWGRATCTATTTTTATTTTTTTGGTTTACTCATTAATCTCAGGCAAATWATCCCCTTCCTCACCCMGGMTCACTCATGGGCGAGCACTAAAGMCTAGAAGCCTTAACTGKYTAAGTCTAAAAAACGTTCAACACACGATAGTTGAACCAGTCTTAGTCGGAAAGCACGGGGGATCACTTCGCCCACTGCCTCATCGCCTTTGATAATGTCCACTGCAGTTGTGGACGAAACGTCAGGAACCAACTCCCATGGACCACGGCTTCAAAGCCCGAAAAGATGTCTAAATGTGATTTGACCGGTCGTGAAAGCCTTCACAGTCTGATACAATGCAAAACTATTTGCACGGTTCCTTTTGTTCCAGGTGGACATCAGAGTTCCCGGATTTGGGACGAGCGAAACTGTTGAGTGGATAGACCCCAGTCACGCTGTTACTGGATCATATTTCAAGGATATTGCCAATACTCTGGTTTCCATGGGCTACACTCGTAACGTTAGCATTAGGGGCGCTCCGTATGATTTCAGAAGAGGACCCAGTAAGCATATGCATTTTATACATATTTCACGACTACTTGAAAGAAGGTCACATGCAAATTCGATGAAAATTATATAAATTTCCAGACGAAAACCAGGACTACTTCGTCCAACTGAAGAAGCTCATAGAAGACACATACGAAGCAAACAACCAGACCTCGGTGATGCTAATTGTACATTCGATGGGCGGGCCGATGTCTTTGTTTTTTTTGAACCAACAAGCACAGTCTTGGAAGGACAAGTACATCAAACGCCTGGTGGCTTTGAGTGGAGCTTGGGGGGGATCTGTGAAGGCCATTAAAGTCTATGCAATGGGTAGGAATAGCTGGAAGGCCCGCTAAATTCTTCGAATGTCTGGTCTCAGATGAGAATCTTTCCAGGAGATGACTTGGGCTCGTACGTACTCAGACCAAGCGTGATGCGGCCGCAACAGATCTCCCAGCCCAGTACTGCCTGGCTCTTACCATCCCCCCTATTTTGGAAGCCCGACGAAGTCCTAGTTGTAACCGACAAGAAGAACTACTCGTTGGCCAATTTGCAACAGTTTTTCCAGTAGGTTGTTTCATGGGCAATAGGGTTAAATTTAATAAAATCCTTGTTGTGGTTCCAGGGGAATTTCGTTTCCAGACGGCTGGGAGATGCGGAAGGACATTGAGCCCTATCAACAGCATTTCAAACCACCGGGAGTCGAAGTGCATTGTCTGTATGGAAGCGGTGTCAATACTGTGGAGCAGTAAGTAGCAAAAAACTGTAGTTTTTGTTTTTAAATTGCCCTATTTGCTCTGTTGAGAAATGTGCAGATGTTTCTAAATACGCTACTTAATTGTGAATAATTTATATTGCCACGTTTGATCGGAATATATTACGATCAATATGAACGCCATGCGAACCAAAAAAAATGGAAAACAATTAATTACTCTAAAAATCACTAAAATGAGAATAATCCATTGTCCCATTTTTCTTATCAGTACTAATAGCCAGGCAAGGTATCATCGTCTCAAGCCTATTGGCAGTGACGTTCTTATTTGAGACGTGTATTGAAAATTACTCGTCTGATTAGTTCAAGAGATTTTCTTTCATAAGCCGTGGTTGCAAGCTTGAACGTTTTTTGCCGGTGGATGTGATTAAACCAAATCCAGATTTTCGATTGTCCATAAAT
This sequence comes from Dendroctonus ponderosae, assembly GCF_020466585.1. NCBI lineage: Eukaryota > Metazoa > Arthropoda > Insecta > Coleoptera > Curculionidae > Dendroctonus > Dendroctonus ponderosae. The sequence goes on from NW_026017213.1 coordinate 968,511, forward strand.
TTAAATGTATTTTTTAAACTTTTTAAAAAAATCAATGCACTTTATACGGCGGTTTGGGTTAAAAAACGCAATTTTAACTCATTAGGGCTCAAAGTTATTAAAAAATCATCCTACCAGTAAATTCCAATCCCCAACAATCTTCAAGCAGCCCTTTGGACTTGCGCACCAAATTCACAGATTCAGTCCAGCAGGCGAATTTGCGCATGGCTTTATAGTTGCTGTATTTTGGCAGTAAACGTCAGAATAGAATTGATATTCAAAGTCCGGTATTTTCGCAAAARYCACTCTGCCRWTCAGGAAAATWRCACAAAACGGTAGAGAAAAAATTCTAGTTTCGGAAAAYCAGAAACTTTCATCAGAATTTGGGAACTTCCGGRAAATATTTGGAAAAATTCAGGGAGCGATTTGCAAACGGCCTCACTTATYAAGTTGGAAGATGGTACGCTGATTGTGACAATGAGCGGCGAAGCGACGTGACTTGCTCCACATTAGAGGCCAGTTGAAACGAAAGACGTACGTCTGAGTTTGATTTGCTAGGATTTTAACCAAATTTGTTAGGTATGTAAATGTCATGGAGTTGGATTTTTCGGGTTTAAAAACGCTGAAAAACAGTGAATACACAGCCAATAAATAGCAAGACCGACATTTTTTTCATTGAATGATTTATAGTTAAAAATATCAGCATTAAGATCGAACAAATAAGGATTAAACTTACTGAAATCACCGCAAATGTTCGAAAACTCATCCATTGGTTTCAATGCACTTTTGCCATCTTTTTCGAACGGATTTTAAGACATTCGTTATGCGTAACGGTTTAATTTCTGCAATGAATTGTTGGGTTAAAATTACTTCTTGGCAAATGTTTCCAGCATTTTTTTCGGTTACTTGAAAAGATTGGTTTTGATTAAATCAAATCCAGATTTTCAATTGTCAATAAATTTAAATGTATGTTTTAAACTTTAAAAAAATTAAATGCACTTTATACGGCAGTTTGGGTTAAAAACGCAATTTTAACTCATTAGGGCTGAAAGTTATTAAAAAATCCTCCTACCAGTAAATTCCAGTCCCCACCAATCTTCAAGCAGCCCTTTGGACTTGCGCACCAAATTCACAGATTCAGTCCAGCAGGCGAATTTGCGCATGGCTTTATAGATGCTGTATTTTGGCAGTAAACGTCAGAAACACAGCCAATAAATAGCAAGAACGAATTTTTCGTCATTGAATGGTTTATATACTTAATCTAAAACTAAAACCGTTGCACGTCATCAACCGTCAAACTGACCCTGTTGCCAAGTTGTCATGAAAATCTTTTGTTTTTGATAAGGGATTATTGAATTGGTTTTATATCAATAATAATCGCTAATAGTAGAATATCAGTACAAAAATTGCATTTTTAAACGTACTAAATATAGCTACCATAATTTTATTTATTTTAAAGAAATGTAAGGGATTGGTTAAGTATAGGTAATAAAATAAAATGTATTTCTTTCATTTATCAATCACACAAAAACATTGATCACTTTCGAAGACTTTAAAAAACTCAAAGCTAACAAATACGATTGAGATATGGGAAAAATTAGCAAAAATTTATAGGCAAAAATAAAAACTAACCAAACCAAAAACTAATCGACAAATCAAACGTCAACCTAACACTGTAATTCGCTACCAACTTATAAGGTTAAAAATTCGTTCAAACTGAATCAAACAGTAAAGATTCGTCTATTGACGGAACATATCGGCGATTAGGTCTATCTCTCTTTAATGTACTTTGCTATAAGTAAAGTGAACGTGATCGTGACGTATAACGATATATAATACTACTTTGTAATTATATTAGTAATATATTTTGTTTGTGTGATGTGAAAATTACTAATTTGGGGTGTTGATGACGTGCAACGGTTTTAGTTTCAGATTAAGTATAGTTAAAAAATATCAGCATTAAGATCGAACAAATAAGGATTAAACTTACTGAAATCACCGCAAAACTCATCCATTGTGTTCAATGCACTTTTGCCATCTTTTTCAAACGTATTTTAAGGCATTCGTTATGTGTAACGGTTTAATTTCTGCAATAAATTCTTGGGTCAAAATTACTTGACAAATTTTATTTTCCAACATTTTTCCCGGTGGTTTGAAAAGATTGGTTTGATTTTTGCAATTAATTATTTGATCAAGTTCTTGGGTTAAAGTTACTTCTTTATAAATTAAATTTTCCAACATTTCCAAAAAAATTGGGAAAAATAACTCACTTTTTTTGTTTCGCTTTAATTGCCTGCATTTTTTTCAATTTTGTTGTGAATAAATTAAATAATGCACAAGCTATTAAGATATCGGAAACAATGTTTATCTTAATGGGGTTCACAACTGGACAGACTTTGAACTTAACATGCGAGATTCTAAATTACTGCAAAAATTCATTTATCCAACGAGCCGATGCGATTATTTTCAAAAATATCGCTCGGAAGATTACGGATGTATTTGATTACAGCTAAAAATAATGTTGATTTGTCTCTAAATGTAGATTAGATCGTTTAAATAGTTCATACAGATAATCTTAGTTGAGTTTGTTCATGAATATGAAATGTTTGTTGTCTTTTTTTCTGGGTCGTAAAAACGCATTGAGAAATATTTTATCAACAAAGGAACTAAATGGAAAAGGAATAATTGCGTTTTTATTGCACCACACAAATATTCGGACGTTTATTAAATTTTGGTAATTAACAACAATTAGACCTTCTAAACTAAAAGTTAATATTTGGTGTGGAAAATATGACTTTTTATAAAAACTCTATGGATTTTGTCCCACTTTTCCGCTAACAAAAATCCAAATTTTCGTAGGAAAATCGTTACCGTTTGAGGTGGAGAAAGCTAAGAAAGGCCAAAAGGTATGTTGCTCTTTCTGTGCATTTGGTGTAAATATGACGCTAACTTCATAGAGCCCTGAGCATGACAAATATAGTCGAAACGTCGGCCCATGAAAAATAGTGTTTTATTTTTGCCACCATCTATTGACCGAAAAACCGACAGACCTAAACAGGCGTCTTTAACAGATTATTTCAGATCTTTTGCAAACATTCACACTAACAAATGATATTGATTCCAATACAGAAATTGGTGTACTTTTCACTTTATTAGTGAAATAAGTAATGGTTTCTTTTTGTTTCAGATTGCAATATAAGCCGGGCACTTGGCTAGACGGGACGCCCAGTTTGATTTACGGGGACGGTGATGGCACAGTAAATATCCGCTCTTTGGAAGGGTGCAAGCACTGGCAGCCCCTACAAAAACCGAAAGTTTTCTGCCAGCCTTTTCCCAACACCGATCATATGGGAATTCTGCGCAGCAATCAATCCCAAGAGTATATTGCGGGATTGATAAGAGCGGATGAGCCGGCATTTAAGTATGCGCGCAACGAGCAGGATCAGAAGCTTTGGCTGGGCAAATTTGCGCATCGGAGGAAAGAGAGTGAGAACCGTGCAGATGAAAAGCTTCGACATAGTGTTTAGGATGATTATTTAGGTTTGAGCCACGAGAAGAAAGTCTAAAAGTAGAACATTAATTTATATGATGTTTGCTATTTGCTGAGCTTTGTGTACAGGGTGATTCATTTACAATGGGAAATACAGAACCTGGATATATTACACGTGAAACATTTTTTTGCCAATAACAATCATTTCACGTATAGAATCTCCAGTTTCCCGATTGTTAGGGAATCACCCTGTAGAAGCACTGCGAACTTTGCATTTATAGCACGAGAAGTACTGCACAGTTCAAGTTACAATCACGCAGCAGATGAGTCTGCAATCTTATTATAATTGTGAATGTTTAAGTGATAAAGCCATTAGTGTTGCCAACTAATATTAGTCGAAAACCAGTTACCACCCAACTATTAAGAATTCTGTTAAAATACTCTTGTAACAGTTAAAAAACTGTTGCGAATATGTTACAGTTGATATTAAATCGAGATCTGACGTTATTTCGTATTTCTCACATTCCAACGCAACCCAATCGTCCAATTAACATGCCTTTGCAAAGATTCCTTCGATGTTTGGCCGAAACACCGACAGACGATCGATTTTTTGTCGGTGTTTCGACGAAACCTCAAAGGAATTTCCGCGGCAAATTAAAAAAAAATGCAAAACTAACACTTTTCTTTAAATCTACTTTTTGAAAAATCCTGCCAACTTTCCACGATGTTTTAAGTCCTACAAATGGCCAATTAGTGCTCTATATGAGCACTAATTGGCACCAATAAACACTATCTCTATATGATCTATATATTTGTCTGTAAACTGCCTTTTCCTCAGTCTTGTTCCACTCACTAAAAGAGCCTCTAATTCTCTATCCAGTGAAGAAAAACAAGCTCTGAAGGTAAAACAGTTGTTGAGAGTCGGCGAAAAAGGGGGCGTTATGCATGAGCAGTTTTCGCGATTTAAGAAAACAACGCGAAAAAAACACTTCTCAAAACTGCATTTTTCGAAAAATATTGCCAAGATTTTCCATGCCGTGCTTTTGGTCCTAAAAGCGCCAATTAGTACTCTATATTGTAGTGTAGAAATGAGCGCTCGAGCTCAAGAGGTTTCTGAGAAATTAGCAAAGAGGCGCCGGAAAACATGGAAATTTTTGTTTAAAATTCGCTTTTTATCTGAAATCTGCCTTTTCCTCAGTCCCGTTCCACTCACTAAATCGAGCCTCTAATTCGCTATACAGTGAATAAAAACGAGCTCTGAAGGTAAAATAGTTGTTGAGACTGGGCGAAAAAGGAGGCGTTATGTATGAGCAGTTTTCGCGATTTAAGAAAACAGCGCGAAACAAACACTTCTCAAAAATGCATTTTTCGAAAAATACTGCCAACATTTGCCATGCCGTGCTTTTGGTCCTAAAAGCGCCAATTTATGATTTATCCAGTAGTGTATAAATGAGCGCTCGAGCTCAAGAGGTTTCTGAGAAATGAGCAAAAAGGCGCCGGCAAGCATGGAAATTTTCGTTTAAATTTCGCCTTTAGTCTGAAAACTTCCTTTTCCTCAGTCCCGTTCCACTCACTAAATCGAGCCTCTAATTCTCTATCCAGTGAAGAAAAACGAGTTCTGAGGGTCAAATGGTTGTTGAGAGTCGACGAAAAAGGCGGCGTTATGTATGAGCAGTTTTTGCGATTTTAGAAAACAGCGCGAAACAAACACTTATCAGAAGTGCATTTTTCGAAAAATACTGCCAACATTTGCCATGCCGTGCTTCTGGTCCTAAAAGCGCCGATTTGTGCTTTATCCAGTGGTGTATAAATAGGCGCTCCTACTCAATCTGTTCCTGAGCAATGAGCACAAAGGTGGCGGAAAACGAGCAATTTTTTTGATAAAATTTCTTGATTTAAAGAAACCTCCCAAAAGTAACATTTTGCTAGAAATTTTGACTTTTTTCAGAAAACTGCCAACATTCCCATGCCATACTTTAGGCCCTAAAAACGCGAATTGGTGCTCTATCGACTGGTGTAGAAATGAGCGCTCCAGCTCAATCTTTTTGAGAAATGAGCAAAAAGGGTGAAAAAAAACATAAAAAATTTCGATTTTTGTGTGAAAACTGTCACTGTTTTCTCAGTCACGTTTCACATTCAATTCACTAATTCTCTATCCAGTGATAGGAAAAGGAGCTCCTCAGCTCCAATAGTTCTTGAGAAACGTCGATAAAGGAAAAAAACTGCCGACGTTTCTCAACCCCGTAAAAGTGCTATTTATAGCTCTATCCAGTGGTGTAGGAATCAACAAAAAGATATCGGAAAACTTGGAAATTGGATTTAATCTTACACCTAAATGCCTAATTTTCAAATTTCCTTCCACTTTCTGAATCGGGCCTGTTATTCCCTATTCAGTGATAAAAAGGCCAATATGGTGTTTTCACTTTTTTCTAATGTTGATGTATAGAAAGAAGTTATGGCAAACATTACACTCATATAATTTTTTTTGCAAAAAAAGTCTTCATAATAATATTAAAGCGAATTTAAATTCAAATTAGATATTTTCCGCCAAAAACGCCGAATGTGTACCGTCGGTTGCATATCCCGATTGTGACGTAGCAGGTCATATCAACAAAGTGTATCGTGTTTATTTTATTGTTTTCGCAGCTTTGTTGTATTATTTAAGCTCTTCTGATTGTCATTATTTTATTGATTATTATTATTGTTATCGTGCATAATGGAAAATAGTGACAATTACGGATCACAAAATAAGTGGTGTTCTGTGCCAGGATGCAAGAATACCTCAATAAGTGCTCCAAACAAACTCTTTAACCGTTCCCCATGATTATGCACGTGAAGTTTTATGGTTCAAAGCAGCTAGACGTGATGTTCCTAAATGAAAATCGATGTTTTTTTGTTGCGAGGATTATTTAATGAAAGTACGAACAAAAAGCTAATGATGAGGCAGACAGGATATGCCTTCGATCGTACTTTGTGTTCTGGGCAAATTCTACCTTGTACAGTGCACAAAGAACTCTCGCGTTTGCCTAAAATACAAATTTAAGAGTTCATTTTACTTTTTACGGATTTTTACTTACGCTGCTGCTTTGACCCTTAAATTCGGCTGAATTAAAGCGTTCGTCGTTTTTTAAAAATTCGGTAACCATAAAAATATGTACACATAGTAAATTGTTTGTTGACGCTTTAAGGAATTTTTTACTTTAACACAAACTATACATTATTTAAAGTCACAAAATAATTAATGAAACATAACCACACAACTAAACACCATGCACAGAACGCAAACAATCCGCCATTTATATGACCAGAGACGTCACAACCAATAGCATTGCATTTTAGAGATTCATGAATAATTTGAATTTTAGCTGAATTTGTTTATTAAATATTTAACAAAATAGCAATATATATATATTTCATTCATTTGATTCATTCATTTCATATTACCATAAATTAATGTTCAGTGTTGTAGGAATTTTTGATACAATGAAAACACCTTATTAATGCTCTCTCTATAAAGTCGTGTAGAAATGAGCAGAAACGTGGCGAAGACCATGAAATTTTGGTCTAATCTTGCACCTAAACGCCCAAATTTCACGTTCCACTTCCGGAATCAGGCTTCTAATTCTTTAATATAAAAAACCCGAGGTTTCGAAAACAGCAGTTTAATTGACTGCATATTTTTCAACCGGTCATATGTGAAAGTAACATACTGAGCGGCAGTTTTTTTTCGCACACATACGGATTTGTGTATCTAAGTGGCTTAAAAATTTGATACGCATATGCGTTTTGTGCTGGCGGTTTCAAGCACTCTTTTTGACCAAAAAGAATATTGGCATAGAAAAAAGTGCTTGTCATTCCGTTCACTTTGCAAGATTTTATAAGCAAAAATATTACTTGCTGATGCCAAATCAGCAGGTAATTACCAGTTTTGTGCCAAAATGGGTAAATTTATGAAAAACGCATATCAATAAACGATGCATATATTTTTCTCTATGAATAATAACACTTAAACCACAACATTGCACGTTCCTATAAAAAGTTTAACTAATTTTAGGACAAATGTACACATTCGGTGTAGGAAAGTAGCAATTAATTCTGGCTGTTTTTAAATAGTTGCAGATAACTTAATAATTAACTGCAGTCGCTTCTGCTGGATTTTTCATATAAAGTGAACGTAGGTCTTAATGTTCTTAGCTGCGCTACTAACAGTACTTTTCATTTTCTCCAGATCAGTATTCTAATTAATACACACACAATTAATGTCTGAAATTCAGCAATTTTCTAGATGATCTTGAGAAAATGCACTACTTTGACAATATCCCATAAAATAGGCACCGTTAATCCTACTGGCCCGATTTTTTCGAGTTTTTGACCCTACGTACAAAAACATAAATTAATAAATGCACAATTCACGTAAACCTAACTTAGAAAAAAATGAAAATATCAACTACTAGAGCCCAGAGTCCCAATCACTGTGACGCCCATAGAGAGACAAAAAATGTTTTAATGTTTTGGTATAAAAATACAGTATGGTAATCACAAAAACAACAAATAAACATACAATCGAAGTTTGCTAAAAGCTGCAGTAAAACCGCTTGTGCATCAAATCTCTTACCGATCCCGAAGACACCATATGTCATGTATTAAACATACTAGAAATACACACGATAATTAGAGGAAATGTGCAAAGAATATCTACTCAGGGTATGATGGAATGGGCACTTAACTGTGACTCACCTTAAAAACGGCATTCGGGCATCAACTCCGTACTTCACATAGTAAATATACCCGATGAGAACCGTGGCAGTGGTGAAAATCAACCCCAATCGACTTCGTCTGCCAAAAACCAACCAAGCGGGAATGCGGTTGTTGAATCGCACCCACATGCTCTTCTGCTTCCTCAATCGATCCCGCATCATTTGCTCGTTTCGCTTCCGTTCGGCCATTCTTAAAAGAAATGCGCCACGTTATCCACCGACAGCCAAGTCACCTAGATACTCTCTAAACATCAAGCAGAGGAAACGAAGCAGTTAAAGACGTTAAAGTGGACCACTTTAATCCAAAATGCAGCGCGTTACAGAGCCAAAACCTACGTGTCAGGAGTAAAAGTGCGAAATAAGCAATATATACAAAAAGACTACTACTGGCTAAAAAAAGCACCAGCAAAAATGCATATACATATGGCTGAACCACCGAGGTGAGCGTCGCATACAGCTATAGGGGGATAGTTTTAAAAATCACATATTCCTGCGTCGATGCCGGTAGGGTCCAAGAGAAGCGAAAACCACCAGATACCAACTAATAGAAAAGACTTTCCTGAGCGCCCAAAATAGCTTTCGAAACAAAACAAGCAATCCAAGGTCTACATACTCTCTGTCCACTCGTTTCTTGACCAATTTCTCCATTTTGTCCGGTGGATAGTCCTTGTAGTATTTTTCGGCCGCGATCAGTATCGTCTCGAAATCCAGATTGTCGGGGATTTGTGAGAGCAAACAATGGATACTTGCCATGTCGCAGCCTAAAACAGTAAACACCTCACCTTCAGGCTTTCAATTGGTTCGTTAGATTTACTTTCAGCGAACACCTCATCTCTGCGGGAAACCACAAGCGAAGTGGCTACATACAAAGGCATTAGTGGCGGAGTGGCTAAAAAGTAATCATACAACCGCACCACGTCCTTGTAGCGGTTTAGAGAGTGCCCGAACCATGTCAGGAACCACGGGAGAGCAAACATCGTGCCTACACCTGCGCTACAAACCAACAATGTCTCTTCGTTTTTTTTGTTCCAACTTCAAACTGAGGCCTCACTCACTTGTCCATAAAATTGTGCAAATCCCTGTCGACGTTGTACAGCAGGGCGTAGATGTAGTTCAGACGATAGTCCGTTTTTTCCATTGTGGGTTCCATGCATTCGCGCAAGTTCTCCGTGCTCAGCTTCTCCATTATTCGGAATGCCACTGCTTCGCCCACCACCAGTAGGAACGTTATCGCCACATCGTGATAGCCCTAAACATGAAATAATTGACATTTTGATGAGACATCGGAATGAAAATTTCACCACTCGATAAGGAAAACTTCAGGTTAAATGTGGTGTGAATTTTGTTCCATTTAAAACACTGGTGAAATTAGAATGAATTTTTAACCTCAAAGTGTTTTTTCACGGTTTTCCATTTTTCAGCCTACATTTCAAAGGCGATTTCTGA
>NW_026017213.1:978786-988220 GCF_020466585.1 Dendroctonus ponderosae
AAAGGCGATTTCTGAGCAATCAGATGAGACATCGGAATGAAAATTTCACCACTCGATTAGGAAAACCTCAGGTTAAATGTGATGCGAATTTTGTTCCATTCAAAACACTCGTGATATCAGAATAAATTTTTTAACTTTGAAATGTTTTTGCGCGGTTTTCCAATTTTTCAGCCTACATTTCAAAGGCGATTTCTGAGCAATCAGATGAGACATCGGAATGAAAATTCCACCACTCGATAAAAAAAACTTCAGGTTAAATGTGGTGTAAATTTTGTTCCATTCAAAACACTGGTGAAATTAGAATGAGTTTTTAACTTTGAAGTTTTTTTGTGCGGTTTTCCATTTTTTCAGCCTACATTTCAAAGGCGATTTCTGAGCAATCAGATGAGACATCGGAATGAAAATTTCACCACTCGACTAGGAAAACCTCAGGTTAAATGTGATGCGAATTTTGTTCCATTCAAAACACTCGTGATATCAGAATGAATTTTTTAACTTTGAAGTGTTTTTGCGCGGATTTCCAATTTTTCAGCCTACATTTCAAAGGCGATTTCTGAGCAATCAGATGAGACATCGGAATGGAAATTCCACCACTCGATAAAAAAACTTCAGGTTAAATGTGGTGTAAATTTTGTTCCATTCAAAACACTGATGAAATTAGAATGAGTTTTTAACTTTGAAGTGCTTTTGTGCGGTTTTCCATTTTTTTCAGCCCGCATTTCAAAGGCGTATTCTGAGCAATCAGATGAGACATCAGAATGAAAATTTCATCCGTCGATTAGGAAAACTTCAGGTTAAATGTGGTGTGAATTTTGTTCCATTCAAAACACTCGTGATATCAAAATGAATTTTTTAACTTTGAAGTGTTTTTGCGCGGTTTTCCATTTTTTCAGCCTACATTTCAAAGGCGATTTCTGAGCAATCAGATGAGACATTGGAATAAAAATTTCACCACTCGATTAGGAAAACCTCAGGTTAAATGTGATGCGAATTTTGTTCCATTCAAAACACTGGGGAAATTAGAATACATTTTTAACTTTGAAGTGTTCTTGCGCGGTTTTCCATTTTTTTCGTACAATCAGTTGAAACATCGGAGTCAAGGTTTGAGCAATTGATAAGAGAAGCTTGAGTTTAAATGTGGTGTAAATGTAGTTCCATTCAAAACACTGGTAAAATCAGAAAGAATTTTTAAACTTCGGAAGGATTTTGAGCGGTTTTCCATTTTTTTATCCTACACTTCCCAAACCAGTTTTGAGCAAAACCACCATTCTCTGTGAAATGAACAAATTTATAACTTCGAGCGAGAAATGGGTGAAAGCTAGAAAAATACCCAAAATCATCACCGACTTATTCCTGGATATTTACACGTTTTGATTATATCTTAGCAGTTGCTTTCTTTTTTTTAGGCTCATTTGGTCTGCACTAGTTTATCTCGCCACTCTAAAAAGGTTCTAAACAGGAATTGACTATTTACTGATTCATTCAAATTATAATGATACCATTATAAATTACCGATAAATCCCCATTGTTGTAACCTGCCCTATTTCATCCTCAGATAAGATTGGTAATTGGTATCTTGAAACCGACACAAAAGCACTCAAAACCGGTTTAAATCATGTAGAAACGCGCAAAAAGTTACTTAAAACCTTATCGTGCAGAAAATCGATGATGATGGTTTATGGATGTCCATAAATAAAAACACGATGACACTAAGCCGAGGAACCCACCTACTGAGAGTAAGATGCCAATTAAAAAAATTATTGTGCGTTTTCGATTACATCATACAAGTATCAAGAATAATTCTATAGTGCACTTGGCTTCCTTGTGCGATCGTTTCGATTTAAACTATGTATGAAAATCGGATGTCAGCAGACAAGTTCCGGTAATTACAAAAGGTATCGGTTTATTAAATGTATGTCGATCAAAATTGCGACTAAACAAACAACCTCCAGCCCGTTTCTATCTAATCTTACGTAGGCACAAATTGCTGTTTGAATATGCTAATAACTATCCAGTAAAATGCGTGACAGCAAAACTGCATCATGGGTGCATTGAGAGGCAATGGAACCTTGGCGAAAATTTGGAAATTGCAGATTGCGTCCTTCCTGGTAAGTGCATGATGCTTATTCAATTACTATCTAATATCAATTAGTTTTTTATCGGGGATTTTTTTGAACTCATTGAGTAGATTTCGACTACTTAATCTCAGTGCATAATAGCTGATAACGTGATTTTGAAACCAGTACTGAACCTCGGCGCCCACCGATCCATCAGTAACCGTAACAGTATAAAACGTGGTCAACGTTTCATTGGAAAAGGTACAAATAAGAATGGGAATTATATCAAATGGTTCGCTGAAGTTCCCTTGGAGACGCGTTTTAGATTTCAATGCAGTTGCAGCTCTGGTAAGTTTATTGCCATTGATTCTTCGGGGACTTTGTCTTCGGGTGAAAATCCCTTCTAAAATTGACTTTTTAAATTGATTTCTCACGTGCTTCAAAGCACCTCAGGTTTCCCTCCCATTGACTTTATATGGGAAAAACGTGTCTGTTTATTTTTAATAACTAATCGAAATTTCGAATTTTCTCGATATAAGCAAAAATCTTCGAAAAATGAGTGAAACAAAATATAATAATCATCCAGTTTTGATTTAAATTATACAGGGTGGTTTTTTAGTGCGATAGAGTCCATTATTTCCGTTGGTCGAAAAATAGTTTCACATTAAAGTTGTTAACGAACAAAGTGCGCACATTTTAAAAATATTTTATATGATACAGAGTGTCTCAGAAGTGCGAGGCAAGATCAAAGTGTATTTTAGCCACCTTACAAAATGTAGCAACTTTTTGAAATTTTTAAATAAAATAAATTATAATTTGAAAACGGTTGATTTCACAGCTTAAAGTGTAAATACAAATTTGTAAATCTGTAAATTGTCTATCTAATGACGTATTAATATACAGGTACTTCCATTTGAAAAACAAAAGCTGCATTGCGTTAAAAAGTTTTAGATTGAAATCCACATTGTTAACACCCTGTACAATGTATTAATTTTTTGTTTCAATAGAATTCTTAACGGATCTCTGGTGATTGGAAAGACGTCATTTTTTGTGTCTCTAACTGCTTTTTTTTGCTTCTACAATAAATTTTAAGATACCATATTTTTAAGCAAAATTTCACTAAAATGCCGATAATCTGCCAAAGTCGCAAGTAAGAAAAAAACAATTTACATGAGCTACATTCCATGAGCTAATGAAAACTGGGTAGTTCTATTTAAAAAAATACACTTTGATCTTGCCTCGCTTTTCTGAGACACTCTGTATCATATAAGATATTTTTAAAATGTGCGCACTATGTGCGTCAACTTTGATATGAAACTAAAAAACTCTATCGCACTAAAAAAAACACCCTGTATATTTTTCATGAGTTTTGAGCTGCTGAATCCAGTGGAGTGCCTATTTTTGGTCTACGTATTTATTATTTATTATTTAGGCTTTTTACGACCAATTTTTATCTTCAACTGTATTTGCCCAATTTAGAAGACATTTCTTGCAAAATCACAACCTATTTGCAATAATCTGACGCTTTTTTTATTGGTTTCTTCGTCACTCGATTTATCTTTTTGTTGATCTTTGCTTTAGTTAATTTTTGTAATCAATAATTGTAAAATTAAGAATAAGTCACTGCCTACTTGTGTTATTGTGTGTGTTTTTTGTGATTTCTTAAAGGCTTATTAATTGTTAAGCATAAACGTCGATTAGGCGGAAGATTTTTTTCTTTTAGTTCGTCAGTTCGTGTCAATATCGTTAATGTGTTTCGATTTCGTCTTGGAAATGCTGCAGTTTTTGGCATTTTTTCTTTTCGTAAGGGTTTCACAAACGTTTTTTGAATTGCAAAAAGGCGTTGATGATTTGATTTTTTCATATTCAACTGTTTTTCAACTTGCTCAAAACCACTACAGATTTCCATTCAACTCAATGGTTTTTTTCTGTTATACTTTGAAATAATAATTTTTAAATAAATAGGATCGTATTGTCCACCCTTGCCATTTTTTGTGCTACTTCTAACCGCTTTATTCATTTAAACGTCGATTTTCCAGAAGTATTTTCCTCGAACGTAAACCAACAGTTTGTTCCGTGCGCTTCTCATTAGATTTTCCTGAACAGGAAACGAAGTGATATTGATTCGATCAAAATTGCTATTTCGATCAATATTCTGTGTGGTTTATGAATTTTTATATGGGCTTTTACCCGCGCGTTGAACGGCTTTCGATCAGATTCCGACGAGAAGGTTGGCGTTTTTTTCTATCGCGAAAAACTTCTTTGATATCAGTCGGTGTGTTTCAGTATTTTTTATAGAATTTGTAAACTCATAAAACATTTTTCTTTATTGTCATTTTAAACGGTTTCCAAACTTCTGCTCTTTTCTTGTTCTCTGTTGGCAATTTTTCGATTATTTCAAGCACATTTTTTACGACTCCGAATGATTATGGTCGCTTCAGGCCAATTTATTGCCTTATTTTGCGAGGACTTTTGCTTACAACTATTTTTCTATTACACTTGAAGAAAAACTGATGGAACCATTCAAAAAATTGTTTAATAATTAAAATCCCAAATTTATCCGGTTTTTAGGTGCTTTGAGGCACATGATAAATCGACTTAATGCATAATCTTTAGTGCCTATAGACGAGATTTTCACCGAGGGACAAAGTCTCCGAAGGGAAAAAATTAAGGTCTAAGTTTTAAAACGAATTTCTTTGAAAGTGACTTACTTGGAAATAATAACAACTTTGACTTTCTTCACACCATCATTCAAAACACGCCGCATTTCCCATATGAACGATTGGAAGGAAAGTATGCTTTTTGCATAATCGACATTGTTATACATTTTCAAGTTTGCAGAGCGCCCTTTTAAAACTAACCACAAATAGGCCCGAATTAGTTATTTATTGTTTCTAAATAAATAAATAATTATTCTAAAAATGATGATAAAAACCAAATTCGTGTAAATCGAGTGCCAGGCAAATCGAAGCACTGGTGCACATTTTCCGTACTCTGCGTTGTAATCGCTTAAAATAATGACTAAAAATAATTTTGCATCACCCTGTAAGGCAATATGTTCGCCTCCCCATCTAAATATGGAAATTGCTCCTAAAAATAGCTTTGCAATATAGCACTACATAAAGGTGTCTTCAACCTCTCGGTGCAAACTAATTTGCATAAAGAAATACTTACTTAAATCAAACTTACCTGGTAGTACCTCAAATGAGGATATTTGATTATGACCCGCAGTATTAGAACAGTTAGCTGGTCTTGCAGCGCCACCCTTTGCTCATATGGAATGCCTAGAAAAAAGGCATCAGCTTTACTCTTAAATTGAGGTTTTTTTTTAATTTAAACTGTTAACTGAACGGGTAACGATAACGTACCTGGAGGAAATCTCTTAAGTGATCTATTTACATCTAAAACTACTTGCTGATATTCGGGATGAGCGGACAGTTCTTCTAAAGAGGGAATCTTCTCGTCCGTACTTGGGTCCACTCCCAGTAGCAACGGCCATACTGTGTACCGCAAATCATCTGAAAATTCGTAAAATTTCGCAAACCATTTATTCCAGTTTGACTAAAATGTACCTCCGACCAGCCCAAACTTGCTCTTTGCCAAGTCCTTCCAAGTGTTCAGTGTTGTGAGGTCATTTCCTATGGCCGCTTCAATCTGCTTTCGCTTTTCCCTTTCCGCATCGCTTTCTGCCTCTGAAACAAGTAACAATACAGATTTGTGAGTTTTAAAAGTATTTTGAGTCTTTTTGGGAACCATGCAGATGCCAAAAACGTGTTATGGGTGTTTGAGTTAAAAGCCCAACTTCACAAAATGCAAAAGTACAAACAAAAATTGAAAATTGTCCAGGCTGATAAATATTTAGTTTTGCTATTCCATACTTTTGTAACCCTGTGTCGCATAAATACAGGGTGAGTTTTCTTCGATGACCAGTACAGGGATCTTCTAAACTATAGCAGTTCGAAAAAGGAATAATTGTAGTTTTGAATGCTCTATTCTAATTTGGGTTTAACGTTTGGAGCGGAACGACAGGTTAAAAAATTCTTGGAGCATTTAATTTTGAAGGCACCTTAAATGGGAGTCGGTATAATAGTCGGGGTAATAATTTTTCCCAAGTGCGAAATCGCCTGGACGTAACATTTCCTGGGGCTTGGATTGGACGAAACGCCCCTTTTTTATGGCCACTGCGATCACCGGATCTTTCACCTTTGGATTTATTTTTGTGGGGAGCCGTAAAAAACACAGTTTGCATAAACAAATATTCAGGACAACCGGTGGACAGTCCTCTCTTCCCAGTGTAAAGGTAACGCGTACTGATTCACTTGCATTGGCTTTGATTTTCTATTTTCGTAGCCATGTTTGGATTTTATTTAAATGTAATTGCAAGTTATTCGATGCTTTTCTGGGACAATTATGTGAGGCTAGTACCGCTGTGATTTGTTTTACGATTCTATGAATTTGCTCTACAGTCCCATTGTTTCGAAAACCAAACTGATGGTGAGGTATAAGTTTCTCTCAAGTAGGATTGGCTCAAGTCGTTTGAGGAACAGCTTTTCAAATAGTTTTGATATTATTGGCAAAAGACTTGTCAGCTCGTTTGGGTTTTTGCCTGGTTTGAGTATCATGATGATTTCAGCTACTTTCCACTGGTGAGGGAAGTGGCCGTGTAAAAGGACAGCATTGAAGATTTGTACTATTGCAACTAAACCTTTTTTCGTCAATTTCTGCAGAATTTTTCTAGTGATGAGATCGAACCCAGGAGCTTTGGCAGGATTAATTTCTTTTAAAATTGCTGTTTTGACTTCGTTGTACGTGAATCTTTTTATTGGTCTATCTAACTGGTAGGGTGCACTAAGGACGCTTTCTAGTTCTTGTCTTTCTTCTTGGGTTGATACTAGATCATGAGGTTCAAAAACTCCAGAAAAATGCTGTGCAAACGCGAAAGCCTTCTCGTTACTGCTTCTGGCCCACTTTCCAGCAGCGTCCCTCAGGAGTGGGACTGGTTGTTGCGGTCTCTTCATGGCTCGCCATAAGGAGTATCCTGTTGCTTCAGTAGCGGACAACCCTTCCAGATATTCTTGAACCGACCTGTTTTTCAATGTTTGCAGCAAGTTTTTTGTCTTCCAGTCGCCTTGTTAAGGTTCCTTTTATCCACCTCCAACCTGGTTAGCCGCCATTTTTTTCTCAATCTTTTTTCAGCAATTTTTTCTTTGACAATAATCGGGCATTTTTTCTTTGATTTATCAGATTTCGGCTTCGGTATGGCTTCCCAAGCTGATGTTTCGATGGCAGTTGTAAGCCTTTTCACTGCTGCTTCGCTGTCTCCTGGAGTTTTAAGGGGAATCTTGAGCTCACTGTGTTGATCCAATATTTCTTGAAATGCGTCCCAGTTCGTCTTGGAGTTGTGAAGTGTCGGTAGTTTGGTTTTTTCAACTATATTGGAGAGCATCGTTAAGATTACGGGAGAGTGGTCTGAAGATAGGTCTATTCTTGTTTGCACTTTAAGGTAATTGTTGTTGATGCCTTTCAAGATAAAGAAATCTATCGCATCAGGAATTTTGGCTGGATCTGTTGGCCAATAGTTGTGGGCTCACCAGTTGCGAGATGGCTCAAGTTAGTATAAGTCATTGTGTGCAATAACTCTCTGCCTTTGGTGGTTATTAGCCCTGAGCCACACTTGGTTGAGCATTGTATTGTTTGATGTTGTGTTGATGTTGCAAATGGTTCTTTTCTCTCAATTTAGGATACAGTTTAGGTTTTGAGGTAAATCTCTTTTTGAATGTGATGGTTTAAATTTCACCATGGAATTCATGAAGAGTTTTGTGTCATAGATTTGTTGTTTTCCTTGGGTTTTAAATCGACAAGAAACAATGGTAGTGGTTTCTTTGTGCGATTCGGTTTGAGATTCCATACGCTCTCGACTTCGTGTCCCAAGAGTTCTATGTTAGCTTTAATTTCAGCAGGTTCAGTTGAGAAATGTAAGTTCTTCAACACAACTCTGAAGCATTTTTCCTGTTTTGGTTTGTATGTATGAAACTGAGTTTTCTTTGCAATCAGCGCATTTTTAATTTTGGTGTAAGCATCTTTTGTTTTTGGTTGTACTTTGACCTGATCTCCTCCAAGTGCTTTTACTACATACTGATCTTTTGTGATATCGTTTAGCAGTTTTATAAGTGGGTTAACATTGCTTACGTTGTTGAATTGCCATAGATTGTGTTTTTTGGATCGAAATTTGCATATTAAGCCTCTGTGCTGTTAGGTTGAATCTGCAGAGAAGCCGTTGAAGGTCATTTTAGCTCTCTGCCATCAAGACAGCATCGTCTGCGTAACAGAGTATTCTCAGACGGTGGTTGTTCATCTTGAATCCTGCATCGACTTGGTTCACACTTTCAATTATTTGGTCCATTATGATGTTAAAAAGGCATGGGCTATATCTCCCTGTCGTATGCCGGATGGAACTTTAAGCTCTCTTGTTAGACCAGATTCTGTTCTTATCATTATTTCATTGTTTATGTTAAGCTGCTTTATTAGGTTTATGTGGCAGTTATTAACATCTTTTTGGTTCAGTAAACTCACCCTGTAGATGCAAAATGCATGTGTAACGTGTAAATAAAAGACATTTATCAGCAGTGCGGAATCTGGAGAATTTGCCAAAATCCCAATGAAGAATTTCAAATGTTTTCAAGTGACTAGAAGCAGTCATCATAAAAAACAGATATCGGCAGGAATCAATTACTCAGCTTTGCCCCATTTTGTCCGACTGGGTTAACATATGTGGGTACATTTAGGAACTAATAACAGAGACTTCTATAGCACTCACCCCTTTCAAACTTGAGTTCAGAGCGAGTGTCGACTACATTATCCTCTAAGCTGGTCTCAGAACGATTGTCTGAGCAACTGTTGATTAAACGTGTCTGCTCGTCCAGACTGCTCACTTCCGAATCCAAATTCTCCATTTCGGAACTAACACGCAAACACTACCGAAACAGGCATTTAAATCGACAAATCAACACAAAACAGCAAAAAACAAACAGTTCTTATGACAATGAAAGATAACCTTAAAAACTATCAGCTGTTCGCTTTCATCTGACACCTTATCAACTAGCAGGCAAGTGTTCATTGGCGTGCGGTTAAGATTTATTTTTGTAATCTACGTAATCGTTAATGTTCCTGAGGTGTTCTGCGCCGGTACAGTAGTGAAACTCATAATTAATATTCGATTGAACTTTAATTTAATCAAAATTTATTCCTGGGTTTCAGTCATTTATTGTCTCTATTTATCAATTTTAAACCTAGGATTGACAAGTTAGACACGCCTAATGTAATTTACAAAATAGACTGTTTGAATTGTGATAACACATACATAGGTCAAACAGGACA
>NW_026017213.1:988320-989665 GCF_020466585.1 Dendroctonus ponderosae
ATGAAAACTTCAAAACTCGCGTCCTAAACCACCCAAACCCACTCATTAAAGACACGTTTACCCAAACTATCCCAAACCAACGATATAAAACCCCGACAAGTTTAATGGCAGACCCCCCCTGGAATCACTCGTCTTAAGTAGTTGATTCCCGACATCTCAAACCTCCTGGAAAGTACCTAAACTCTCAAACTCTTGCAAATTTAACTCTCTAGGCCAACCGCCACAAACCACTACTTTTCGCGCTCCGTACCCCTACTTTTTTTCCAGCCAAGCCAAGGGTTGTACAATCAGAGCTCAACACGAGTTCAACGCTGAACTCGTGCTGAACCTGACAGCCGGGTGATGATCGCGTTGAACAAAGCCGGTTCAAGATTTCAGCACGAGTTTAAGCTCGGTTCAATTGAGCGGCCAGACTTGGTGGCTTAAACCTGGTTCACTGGCGGTTCACTAGGTATTTAAATGTACATTTCCAAATTTTTGAATTTTTTTTATCACTTAACTTTAGTTTGTACATCCGTAATTAAAAAATGGCTAAATACGTCCAGATCAATTAAATAAATTAAATTAATTAACTAATTAAAACAAGATTTTAAAAATATATTTCGCACGCCCACGTTTCACAAAGAAAACGCCGACTTATATATATACAGGGTGGCCATTTTCTGAATCTTTCTATGGGTAACTTCTACATTTTGAAAGATAGGGAATCCGTTAAATGGGCAGAATTTGCTTGCCTATTCATTACCGTTTTCAAAATTTAGGTACCTGACTTGGTTCCTGAAATATCCTGAAGAAGAAGAAGACAAGAAATCAACACTTTTTAATTATAAAACAGCTTAACTTAGAACAAAAGTTGAAACTGCCCTTAGTACATCTTTTTGCGTTGAAGCCAATAAACTATTCAACATGTCGTGAAGTTCATTTGGTAAAAAGTGTAAATATCCTTCGTTATTCAAATTGTGATTATAAAAGAATGGACCAATAATTTTATCACTAAAAATGCCACACCAGACTCTCACAAAAAAAACACGTTGATCTCGCCTATTTTCAATTAGATTTCATTAACCCAGTAAACATGATTGTGTCTGTTAAATATTCCATTGTTAGTAAACCGAGATTTGTCAGTAAATAAAATGGTGAGGGGCAACTTTAGATTTAATATCCCTAGCAAACAGACTAAACCACCTAGACAAAGTTCTACCAAAGGCAATTTTAACTTTTTTTCTAAGTTAAGCAGTTTTTGAAATATGTGATAATTAAAAAAGTGTTGATTGCTTGTCTTTTCAGGATATTTCAGGAACCGTCGGGTACCTAAATTTTGAAAACGGTAATGAATTCGCAATCG
>NW_026017213.1:989765-995410 GCF_020466585.1 Dendroctonus ponderosae
AATCTTGTACATCATATAGAAGACACTTGAATTTTTAAACTTTGAAGATTTCAGTCAAATCGCACTTACACCGGATTTTTACGCGCTTCATAAACGCAGATCTAGAAATGGAAGATTTAACTGAACTGCTCACTAGTATTTAAAAATTCCTAACTTTCGCTCCACAGAAGGCTTCAAGTTGAATCTTGTACATCATATAGAAGACACTTGAATTTTTAAACTTTGAAGATTTCAATCAAATCGCACTTAAACCGGATTTTTGCGCGCTTCATTAACGCAGGTCTAGAAATGGAAGGTTAAACTCAACTGCCCGTTTCCATTTAAAAATTCTTAACTTTCACTCTATAGAAGGCTTTAAATTGAATCTTGTATATCGTATAGAAGACACTTGAATGTTTAAACTTTGAAGATTATAATCAAATTGCACTTAAACCAGATTTTTGCGCGCTTCATAAACGCAGGTCTAGAAATGGAAGGTTTAACTCAACTGCTCACTAGCATTTAAAAATTCCTAACTTTCGCTCCACAGAAGGCTTCAAGTTGAATCCTGTACATCGTATAGAAGACACTTGAATGTTTAAACTTTGAAGATTTCAATCAAATCGCACTTAACCCGGATTTTTGCGCGCTTCATTAACGCAGGTCAAGAAATGGAAGGTTAAACTCAACTGCTCAGTAGTATTTAAAAATGCCTAACTTTCGCTCCACAGAAGGCTGCAACTCGAATCTGGTACATCATATAGAAGACATTTGAATTTTTCGACTTTGAAGATTTCAGTCAAATCGGACTTAAACCGGATTTTTACGCGCTTGATAAACGCAGATCTAGAAATGGAAGGTTTAACTCAACTGATCACTAATTTAAAAATTCCTAACTTTCGGTCCACAGAAGGCTTCAAGTTGAATCTTGTACATCATATAGAAGACACTTGAATTTTTAAACTTTGAAGATTTCAATCAAATCGCACTTAAACCCGATTTTTGCGCGCTTCATTAACGCAGGTCTAGAAATGGAAGGTTAAACTCAACTGCCCGTTTCCATTTAAAAATTCTTAACTTTCACTCTACAGAATGCTTCAAATTGAATCTTGTATTTCTTCTTTAATGTGTTGGATTCCCATTTGTCTACCACCTCCTTATGCCGTTGAACATTTTCTGATTCCTCCGCCTTCCGAGCCGATTTCTCAACTCCAGCACAAAAGAGTGCCCTACCACTTACTAGCTCCTCTACTCGAAGCGACTTGACTTTTGCAGTAACCCTTTTTTCTTCAATTTTTACGAGCATGTTAGCATATTTGTAGATATATCGTATGATGTTTCGATTGAATCGAAAGCCTTCTGCGTACACTTTTATATGATCATCGTCGTGCTGTACCTCTTTCTGAAACCCGTCTGTTCGACTGGCTGGTAAAAGTCGAATTTATTGCTCAAGTCGGTCGTTATTATTTTAGTTAGTAGTTTGTAGAGGATGGATAGCAGACTAATGGGGCTGAAATTCTCTAGATTTGTGCAATCGCCTTTCTTGAATAATAGGATGACTTCTGCGTTTTTTCAAGAATCCGGGATTTTCTCTTCTTCTAAACACTTATTAAGTAAGGTCAGGAGTGCTTTCCTGAGTGCCTCTCCTCCGGCCTTTAACACCTCACTGGTGATCTGGTCTACTCCCGGGCTTTGCAGTTCTTTAAGTGTTTTAGCGCTGCCTCTAGTTCTTCTCCATCAATGGAGTCCTCCTAGACTGGCTGGTGAATTTGACCTTCTTGATCTGGTTGTGCCACCGATGGCCTGTATAGTCGTCGATAGGATTACTCAATAATTTCTGCGAACTTTCCTCTTTCACTCTCAATGACTCGCTGATCGTTTTTCATCTTGTGAATAAACATTTCACCCTTATATTTCTCGGAACGGAGAACTCTCATGTTTGCGTTGTTCTGTATGGCTTCCTCGGTCATCCTGGTGTTATAAGCTCTGATCTTTCCTGATGGCTTTCTTCACGATCTTATTCAGGTCCCCATACCTTAGTGAGTTTTTGTCTTGGGGGTTCGATGTTAGAACATAGTCCATCTCGTTTTTGATCCTGTTATCGGGGCTCTTCCAAGTCCATTGTCTTTTGGAGTGCTTTTTGTAGAAGGTATGCATGCAGTAGAGCCTCTCCTTGTTGAAAGTCGATCATGGTTTGTCTTCTTTGGTTCCCAACCCGAATTTACCGATGACGGAAGGATCCATCGGCAATCTGGCGCCAATCTTCGCGTTGAAATCGCCTATTATCACACAGGTTTTGGTCTTGTCTGCGCTCTTTGCAGTTGTTCGATCTTCGTAGAACTCTTCGATTTATTGGTCTGAGCAGGCGGAGGTGGGTGCAGCTGCTTGAATGATTGGATACTAAACATGGCGTTGATCCTGATCATTATATAAATTACTCTGTTTGGCACGGCTGTTGTCTTTGTAACCAGGTGTTTTTTCTTCTTGTGAACCAGTATAGCAACGCCTACGATGTGTGAGTTTGTGTCCGAGTTCTTTTGGAACAGTGAATGTTCAAATTTGAGAATAGTGACCGCTTTTTCGCTCAGTCTTGTTTCGCTGATCCCTATGGCATCCCAGTTTATATTCGGTAGTTCGTGTTCTAGACCGCTGAGATGTTCCTCCAGCCTCATGGTGCGGATAATGTGCGTCCCCACGTAAAGGGTCTCTTCAAATTTGCATCTTCTCCTCTGACCTTCTATCGACATTATTTTGGACAACTATTTTCGAACGTCGAAAGTTCGCTAGTGGCCAAGTGACCAAACCAATAATAAGCTACATGAAAAAATCAAAGAAATGGATGACCATCGATGTGTCCCTGAATATTCGTCAGCTTATAGATACTAATACAAACGAGTTTGTTACTGTTTTCAGTCTTTTCTCAACCGTCGGCACAATCGACTCTGAGGAAGTAGAAAATTTCCAAAAGCTGGCGGCCGAATGGTGGAACCCTTGTGGACCACTGAAGCCGCTGCATTCTATGAACAAACTGAGGATACCCCTTGTGAGGGATGGTTTGATTAATGAAGGCTGTATCGCCAGTGTGCATGTTCGAACCTCTACACCCTTAAAGGGAATGTCAGTTTTAGACGTGGGATGTGGAGGTAAGTGTGTTATCGCGCGAGTTGCTCTTGGGATTGTTAGGCTGAGTGTTTAGGGGGCATTCTTTCGGAGCCTCTGGCGCGCTTAGGAGCCGTGGTGACGGGGCTGGATGCCACCTCCAACGCACTGGATGTGGCTAGAAAACATGCCAAAGACAACAACTTGGCCATTAACTATATGTGCTCATCTGTGGAGGAGTTTAGCCAGAATAACATCGGCAAGTTCGACGCAGTAGTCGCATCGGAAGTGGTAGGTGAGTTCTGGAGTTGTGAATACAGGTAAAAAGTGCAGTCATTTTACAAACAATTTAATAAAATTTAGAAAGGTTTCATGGCAATTTTTTCCTGATAATGCCTTAATGTAGAAAACCCTCTCAATTTGGCCAACATCTTGAGTTTGCACGTTTCTCCCCTGCACTTATGGTAGATCATTTTGGTTTCACAGAACATGTAACGGAGAAGGCCAGTTTTATTGCTGCTTGCTCAAAGTGCCTGAAGCCTTCTGGGTCGATTTTCATCACCACTCTGAACGACACGTTTTTAGCCCATTTCTTGGGGGTTTGGATGGCTGAAAACATGCTCTCGTTGGTTCCTCGAGGAACCCATCAATCAGAGAAATTTGTCAAGCCTCACCAGCTCCAAAGGATCTTGGAGGACAGTGAGTAGCGACGCACTGATTTAAAGGAAATTGCTGGGAGTTCGCCCGCTTTCAGATGGGCTGCGGACCAAGCTGATGCATGGAATGATTTACAATTTTGTGACAAACAACTGGAGTTGGAGCTCGAATCGTTCTATTAATTATGCGATGCATGCAGTGAAGAATGCTGATTTGTGATTTGTGAGTTAAAAAAAAAATTGGAAAAATTGCTCAAATTTATGAAATGCAGCAATTGATTTTAGAAGGTTATAGTTTCCAATTTTTTAAATACGAATGTTTTGTTTTATCATATTATAAATTTATTTATAAACATTCTGCCCATGTTTTGCTCCAGGCTCCACATCACACCGTTGCATCTTCTGGCACTCTAACAAAACACTCTGCTAAAAAGCTGGACATTGTCTCAGAAACTGAATTTTAATTCTGAAAATCGGTCAGAAAAAGATACGATGCGCTGCCTGTTTCACCTAAAAAAATTGAACGATTTATCGATTGCAGCCCAATTCCAGGCTTCACGTTCACATCTGCACTGACCTGCAAGAGTTGGCCTACTTTATTGGCCAATAAATCGGGGAAAATATATAAGATAGCATAATTTCACATGTGGAAGTGACTTGAGCCGCACTTTCAACGGTCAATTAGCGGTGGCCACATAGTAAAACTGCATTAACCAAATAATTGCGTATTCTGCCATTCCGACTGATATCATCTAGCAGATTATTTTCACTCGACTAAAGATCTGCTCATAAACCATATCTAACTAATCTAATGCGTAAAAACCGGGCAACATATTATTGAAGAGAAGTAAACCATGACTGCGGTAAAAGTAATTAACAAAAATTTTAATTTACAAATTCTGGACTGGAGCGATTTATGGCTCAAGTAACGGTCAAGAAATCAGTGAACGTTTCGCATAAAATTAACCAACATGCTCCACTCGTTTATCAACCGGGATTAGTTCAAGTGTGCGTACCTACCTGTTCTTACGGTCAGTTTTTTCGTTGTTTAAAAAAAATGAGCGCGGACGAAGAGTTATCTGCCCTAGTGGTTGATAACGGATCTGGTATGTGCAAAGCGGGATTTGCAGGTGACGACGCTCCAAGAGCCGTTTTTGCCAGTGTGGTTGGCAGGCCTCGATATCAAGTAAGAATCACTAGTGTTCACTAATCAATGAGTTTAAAAACACTTTTTGAAGTAAAAAATGTAATCTGCCGCACTTGCCTTAGGAGCCACAATGCTTCTTTACTCACTTCTTTATGAACACTCGCCCTAGTGAAAAGCTGTTAGAAAAACTCTAATAAGAAAAGTAGGTTTTTCGAAAGTTGCTCTGCTGTACCTGAAAACAATGATTTCCAAGCAAAAAGCGTCATCGACACCAGACGATAAGAGTAGTTGAAGAGCATAAGAATCGAAAGCAGCTATAAACAAAATCGAAATCCGATCCAAAAAATCAGAAAACCTGCACACGCGAGCAGCATAATTGCTATCAAATAAAAACTACAACCCTGGCTGCCATCTACTCCCACGAAATACAATGAATTCCCTAAAACCACGATTAATCCTCAAAAACAGAACGCTATTTATTCGCTTAAATTAGGAAGAAGAGCCGCAAGCCAGATTATAATCTTGATCTGGAATACACTGTGAAAAATCTTGAAGACAAAGCTGCTGGAGCAGAAGGAATTTCGGGCGAATTAATGAAATGTGAAACACCGAAACTCATAAAATCCCCTACTGAAAGAGGCGTGGATGATTACTCCTATCCATAAAAAAGCAGTAAAGCCGATTGCTTCAATTAAATTTTATGCAGGTTTTTGTGTACTTGGCTTGCAGCTGAATTTGTGCTTGATTGGAAACATCAGAGTGGA
>NW_026017213.1:995510-996713 GCF_020466585.1 Dendroctonus ponderosae
ATCAGGCCGACACTGGCGTATGCCTACACTGCGTGGGGATATGCGGTTGAGTGCCACTTGAATAGACTTCAGGCCACAGAAAACAAACTTCTGCGGATGGCTATAGATGCGCCCTGGTTTGTTAGAAACTCCCAAATCTACAGGAACCTGGAGTGGGAGCCACTAAGAGAGTTTCTCGCAAGGAAAGCGAAAGCAGACTTCGAGAAAGCTGGAAGGCACTCCAACGAAGAACTGCGAAACACTCCTGAAGATCTGGGACCCAGGAAAAAAGGGCCCAGACACCAACTAGCCCAGTAGGGCAGCAGGTGGTAGACGGCGCAAGCTGTAGGTGTGCTAATAACGTAGTGTTTGTTGTCAGTAGCATGCATGTTGGAAGTAGTAAGGCGTTAAATTAGTAAGATGCCCATGCTAGCATGGAGAGAATGCGATGCTATGGCATATGGATGCCGGAGCTGACAAGTTCTTAGAGAGGACTACAAATTTCAAAGGATAACTCCCGAAAACTCGTAGTACACAAAGGAGGTTTTTAGTTAGTAAGAATCCAACACTACCCAGGGTTCGGATCACTGGGTGTCTTCGCAAATATTTTTATTCATCCAGCCGCCGGACAAACAAAAAAAAACCTCGATTTAGAAAGCTTAGTTCATATCTGAAGTTAGAAATAGGCACCCTAAACATGGGTGCCTATTTCTAACTTCAGATATGAAAAAATATTTTCTAACACTATTTCTAGCTATTGAACGGGATTATTAATTACATATCAAGTGCTTGAAAAAATTCCAAAAACTTGATAAAAGTTCAGTAAATTTAATTTAAGCTCGATCCCAATATCTGAAAGCTGAAAGTAGAACAACTACAGGATGTTGAAAAAATCTAGAGCAAACTGCCTAAACTTGGCGAATAGACTTCAAAGGATTGTTTGTCATGATTATTATATATTTCATTTGCTTTATTCTTTTGGAACTATCTGATCGAATATCGAAGTATAATTCGAAGGAGACGTTTTTCATTTCTTTCTGAGATATTAAATGTGACTGAGAAACACTCTATTCTTTATGGGTTTTAAGGGTTTCTTGTTGCAATTGAAGCCGATTCGACTGTCTTTAGATAGGGCAAATGATATTCATTTAAAAATCACCGCGGCCAATTTGGTCATATGAATTCATCATAACGGAACTGGTTTTGAAACCATTGACCACTGTG
>NW_026017213.1:996813-1004070 GCF_020466585.1 Dendroctonus ponderosae
AATCTTGTACATCATATAGAAGACACTTGAATTTTTAAACTTTGAAGATTTCAGTCAAATCGCACTTACACCGGATTTTTACGCGCTTCATAAACGCAGATCTAGAAATGGAAGATTTAACTGAACTGCTCACTAGTATTTAAAAATTCCTAACTTTCGCTCCACAGAAGGCTTCAAGTTGAATCTTGTACATCATATAGAAGACACTTGAATTTTTAAACTTTGAAGATTTCAATCAAATCGCACTTAAACCGGATTTTTGCGCGCTTCATTAACGCAGGTCTAGAAATGGAAGGTTAAACTCAACTGCCCGTTTCCATTTAAAAATTCTTAACTTTCACTCTATAGAAGGCTTTAAATTGAATCTTGTATATCGTATAGAAGACACTTGAATGTTTAAACTTTGAAGATTATAATCAAATTGCACTTAAACCAGATTTTTGCGCGCTTCATAAACGCAGGTCTAGAAATGGAAGGTTTAACTCAACTGCTCACTAGCATTTAAAAATTCCTAACTTTCGCTCCACAGAAGGCTTCAAGTTGAATCCTGTACATCGTATAGAAGACACTTGAATGTTTAAACTTTGAAGATTTCAATCAAATCGCACTTAACCCGGATTTTTGCGCGCTTCATTAACGCAGGTCAAGAAATGGAAGGTTAAACTCAACTGCTCAGTAGTATTTAAAAATGCCTAACTTTCGCTCCACAGAAGGCTGCAACTCGAATCTGGTACATCATATAGAAGACATTTGAATTTTTCGACTTTGAAGATTTCAGTCAAATCGGACTTAAACCGGATTTTTACGCGCTTGATAAACGCAGATCTAGAAATGGAAGGTTTAACTCAACTGATCACTAATTTAAAAATTCCTAACTTTCGGTCCACAGAAGGCTTCAAGTTGAATCTTGTACATCATATAGAAGACACTTGAATTTTTAAACTTTGAAGATTTCAATC
Source organism: Dendroctonus ponderosae (assembly GCF_020466585.1). Lineage (NCBI taxonomy): Eukaryota > Metazoa > Arthropoda > Insecta > Coleoptera > Curculionidae > Dendroctonus > Dendroctonus ponderosae. The sequence continues at coordinate 997,773 of NW_026017213.1, forward strand.
AAATCGCACTTAAACCCGATTTTTGCGCGCTTCATTAACGCAGGTCTAGAAATGGAAGGTTAAACTCAACTGCCCGTTTCCATTTAAAAATTCTTAACTTTCACTCTACAGAATGCTTCAAATTGAATCTTGTATTTCTTCTTTAATGTGTTGGATTCCCATTTGTCTACCACCTCCTTATGCCGTTGAACATTTTCTGATTCCTCCGCCTTCCGAGCCGATTTCTCAACTCCAGCACAAAAGAGTGCCCTACCACTTACTAGCTCCTCTACTCGAAGCGACTTGACTTTTGCAGTAACCCTTTTTTCTTCAATTTTTACGAGCATGTTAGCATATTTGTAGATATATCGTATGATGTTTCGATTGAATCGAAAGCCTTCTGCGTACACTTTTATATGATCATCGTCGTGCTGTACCTCTTTCTGAAACCCGTCTGTTCGACTGGCTGGTAAAAGTCGAATTTATTGCTCAAGTCGGTCGTTATTATTTTAGTTAGTAGTTTGTAGAGGATGGATAGCAGACTAATGGGGCTGAAATTCTCTAGATTTGTGCAATCGCCTTTCTTGAATAATAGGATGACTTCTGCGTTTTTTCAAGAATCCGGGATTTTCTCTTCTTCTAAACACTTATTAAGTAAGGTCAGGAGTGCTTTCCTGAGTGCCTCTCCTCCGGCCTTTAACACCTCACTGGTGATCTGGTCTACTCCCGGGCTTTGCAGTTCTTTAAGTGTTTTAGCGCTGCCTCTAGTTCTTCTCCATCAATGGAGTCCTCCTAGACTGGCTGGTGAATTTGACCTTCTTGATCTGGTTGTGCCACCGATGGCCTGTATAGTCGTCGATAGGATTACTCAATAATTTCTGCGAACTTTCCTCTTTCACTCTCAATGACTCGCTGATCGTTTTTCATCTTGTGAATAAACATTTCACCCTTATATTTCTCGGAACGGAGAACTCTCATGTTTGCGTTGTTCTGTATGGCTTCCTCGGTCATCCTGGTGTTATAAGCTCTGATCTTTCCTGATGGCTTTCTTCACGATCTTATTCAGGTCCCCATACCTTAGTGAGTTTTTGTCTTGGGGGTTCGATGTTAGAACATAGTCCATCTCGTTTTTGATCCTGTTATCGGGGCTCTTCCAAGTCCATTGTCTTTTGGAGTGCTTTTTGTAGAAGGTATGCATGCAGTAGAGCCTCTCCTTGTTGAAAGTCGATCATGGTTTGTCTTCTTTGGTTCCCAACCCGAATTTACCGATGACGGAAGGATCCATCGGCAATCTGGCGCCAATCTTCGCGTTGAAATCGCCTATTATCACACAGGTTTTGGTCTTGTCTGCGCTCTTTGCAGTTGTTCGATCTTCGTAGAACTCTTCGATTTATTGGTCTGAGCAGGCGGAGGTGGGTGCAGCTGCTTGAATGATTGGATACTAAACATGGCGTTGATCCTGATCATTATATAAATTACTCTGTTTGGCACGGCTGTTGTCTTTGTAACCAGGTGTTTTTTCTTCTTGTGAACCAGTATAGCAACGCCTACGATGTGTGAGTTTGTGTCCGAGTTCTTTTGGAACAGTGAATGTTCAAATTTGAGAATAGTGACCGCTTTTTCGCTCAGTCTTGTTTCGCTGATCCCTATGGCATCCCAGTTTATATTCGGTAGTTCGTGTTCTAGACCGCTGAGATGTTCCTCCAGCCTCATGGTGCGGATAATGTGCGTCCCCACGTAAAGGGTCTCTTCAAATTTGCATCTTCTCCTCTGACCTTCTATCGACATTATTTTGGACAACTATTTTCGAACGTCGAAAGTTCGCTAGTGGCCAAGTGACCAAACCAATAATAAGCTACATGAAAAAATCAAAGAAATGGATGACCATCGATGTGTCCCTGAATATTCGTCAGCTTATAGATACTAATACAAACGAGTTTGTTACTGTTTTCAGTCTTTTCTCAACCGTCGGCACAATCGACTCTGAGGAAGTAGAAAATTTCCAAAAGCTGGCGGCCGAATGGTGGAACCCTTGTGGACCACTGAAGCCGCTGCATTCTATGAACAAACTGAGGATACCCCTTGTGAGGGATGGTTTGATTAATGAAGGCTGTATCGCCAGTGTGCATGTTCGAACCTCTACACCCTTAAAGGGAATGTCAGTTTTAGACGTGGGATGTGGAGGTAAGTGTGTTATCGCGCGAGTTGCTCTTGGGATTGTTAGGCTGAGTGTTTAGGGGGCATTCTTTCGGAGCCTCTGGCGCGCTTAGGAGCCGTGGTGACGGGGCTGGATGCCACCTCCAACGCACTGGATGTGGCTAGAAAACATGCCAAAGACAACAACTTGGCCATTAACTATATGTGCTCATCTGTGGAGGAGTTTAGCCAGAATAACATCGGCAAGTTCGACGCAGTAGTCGCATCGGAAGTGGTAGGTGAGTTCTGGAGTTGTGAATACAGGTAAAAAGTGCAGTCATTTTACAAACAATTTAATAAAATTTAGAAAGGTTTCATGGCAATTTTTTCCTGATAATGCCTTAATGTAGAAAACCCTCTCAATTTGGCCAACATCTTGAGTTTGCACGTTTCTCCCCTGCACTTATGGTAGATCATTTTGGTTTCACAGAACATGTAACGGAGAAGGCCAGTTTTATTGCTGCTTGCTCAAAGTGCCTGAAGCCTTCTGGGTCGATTTTCATCACCACTCTGAACGACACGTTTTTAGCCCATTTCTTGGGGGTTTGGATGGCTGAAAACATGCTCTCGTTGGTTCCTCGAGGAACCCATCAATCAGAGAAATTTGTCAAGCCTCACCAGCTCCAAAGGATCTTGGAGGACAGTGAGTAGCGACGCACTGATTTAAAGGAAATTGCTGGGAGTTCGCCCGCTTTCAGATGGGCTGCGGACCAAGCTGATGCATGGAATGATTTACAATTTTGTGACAAACAACTGGAGTTGGAGCTCGAATCGTTCTATTAATTATGCGATGCATGCAGTGAAGAATGCTGATTTGTGATTTGTGAGTTAAAAAAAAAATTGGAAAAATTGCTCAAATTTATGAAATGCAGCAATTGATTTTAGAAGGTTATAGTTTCCAATTTTTTAAATACGAATGTTTTGTTTTATCATATTATAAATTTATTTATAAACATTCTGCCCATGTTTTGCTCCAGGCTCCACATCACACCGTTGCATCTTCTGGCACTCTAACAAAACACTCTGCTAAAAAGCTGGACATTGTCTCAGAAACTGAATTTTAATTCTGAAAATCGGTCAGAAAAAGATACGATGCGCTGCCTGTTTCACCTAAAAAAATTGAACGATTTATCGATTGCAGCCCAATTCCAGGCTTCACGTTCACATCTGCACTGACCTGCAAGAGTTGGCCTACTTTATTGGCCAATAAATCGGGGAAAATATATAAGATAGCATAATTTCACATGTGGAAGTGACTTGAGCCGCACTTTCAACGGTCAATTAGCGGTGGCCACATAGTAAAACTGCATTAACCAAATAATTGCGTATTCTGCCATTCCGACTGATATCATCTAGCAGATTATTTTCACTCGACTAAAGATCTGCTCATAAACCATATCTAACTAATCTAATGCGTAAAAACCGGGCAACATATTATTGAAGAGAAGTAAACCATGACTGCGGTAAAAGTAATTAACAAAAATTTTAATTTACAAATTCTGGACTGGAGCGATTTATGGCTCAAGTAACGGTCAAGAAATCAGTGAACGTTTCGCATAAAATTAACCAACATGCTCCACTCGTTTATCAACCGGGATTAGTTCAAGTGTGCGTACCTACCTGTTCTTACGGTCAGTTTTTTCGTTGTTTAAAAAAAATGAGCGCGGACGAAGAGTTATCTGCCCTAGTGGTTGATAACGGATCTGGTATGTGCAAAGCGGGATTTGCAGGTGACGACGCTCCAAGAGCCGTTTTTCCCAGTGTGGTTGGCAGGCCTCGATATCAAGTAAGGGTCACTAGTGTTCACTATTCAATGAGTTTAAAAACACTTTTTGAAGTAAAAAATGTAATCTGCCGCACTTGCCTTAGGAGCCACAATACTTCTTTATGAACACGCGCCCTAGTGGAAAGCTGTTAGAAAAACTCTAATAAAAAAAGTAGGGTTTTCGAAAGTTGCTCTGCTGTACCTGAAAACAATGATTTCCAAGCAAAATGCGTCATCGACACCAGACGATAAGAGTAGTTGAAGAGCATAAGAATCGAAAGCAGCTATAAACAAAATCCGCAAAAAACAAAATAGAAATCCGATCCAAAAAATAAAAAAACTTGCACACGCGAGCAGCATAATTGCTTTCAAATAAGAACTACAACCCTGGTTGCCATCTGCTTCCACGAAATACAATGAATTCCCTAAAACAACGATTAATCCTCAAAAACACAACGCCATTTATTCGCTTAAATTGAGAAGAAGATGCGCAAACCAGATTATAATCTTGATCTGGACCACACTGTGAAAAATCTTGAAGACAAAGCTGCTGGAGCAGAACGAATTTCGGGCGAATTAATGAAATGTGAAACACCTAAACTCATAAAATCCCCTTCTGAAAGAGGCGTGGATGATTACTCCTATCCATAAAAAAGCAGTAAAGCCAGCAAGCAAGCTTTAATTAAATTTTATGCAGGTTTTTATGTACTTGGCTTGCAGCTGAATTTGTGCGTGATTGGAAACATCAGAGTGGAATCTTGTTCTTGATTGATCCGAAAAGACAAAGAAGTGAGTTGAAGAATTTATCGATTTCCTGAGCTCTCTAATAAGGTTTTCAGTCTTTACCAAAAGTCGTGTTCCAGTGCAAAGAGTTGTTTTATTGAAAAATCAACAGTTAACGATTTGATTGGTTTCTGTTGCTCTGCTTTTTTCTTTTAGACCACTTAAAATTTTCAAATTCTGTGTAGGATCAGCGTTAAACTTTTTCAGCTTCAGGTTTTTTACAAGCATTTGGTTTTGTAAAATTTTTGCCTCGTGGGTAGCTTTTGATGCTACAACGAAAATTTTGTAGCTAAAGTAACCTAAAGCTACCCTTTAGTCTTAGAAAGTCTACCACTTTCCACGAGGTATAATTTTTCTAGGCGTTTCATTGAGAAGAGGACTTTCGGGAGTGAATTGTTTTTTCAACTTGTCGTCGTGCTCCTACAAATTTTTGCGCTATTGAAAACACATTCTCTGTTATTTCCATTTTGTGTAGTCTGGACATCTTCAGGGTTTATTTGTACAATTTCAATGGTCCCCGAGGCACACTAGGAAGTCCTGCTCGCTTCAGTTTCGGTCTTTGTGTTGTTTAATTTTTGCGTAAATTTTCCTCTAGCAGTCGTTTTTTTGCGGTGACATACACTTTCAACAGGAAAACTGCCGAAAATTTCAGAAAGTGTCGGGTTTTTTAAAGAATTAGTTGTTGTTGCTGTTGTTCTATTGAAATTGCAACATATTGCGTGGACGTTATGGCGGATATCTTCAGATTTGTGTCTGGAAGCTTCAGGTTTTTTATAGGTTTTCGTTTTCTGCTTCAAAAACCGTCTTCAAAGCCTGATAGAATGGGGACAAGAAATTGAAGAACAAGCAGGAAATGGACTTTTGGACGTAAAACCGCAGTAGGATCAAGGTTGGAAAAAATAACGAACGAGGCCATTAGATTTTCATGTGCCATTCACACGACACAAATAACACGTGCCCCATTGGGAAGCTGTTAGAAGAACTCTAATAAAAAGAAGTAGGGTTTTCGAAAGTTGCTCTGCTGTGCCTGAAAACAATGATGTCCCAGCAAAATGCGTAATCGTCTTCAGACGGTAAGAGTAGTTCAAGGGCACAAGGGAAACGTAAGCGGCTACATAAAATCCGCCAAAAACGAAACAGAAATCCGATCCAAAAAATCAGAAAACCTGCACACGCGAGCAGCATAATTCCTATCAAATAAAAACTACAACCCTGGTTGCCATCTACTCCCACAAAATACAATAAATTCTCTAAAACCACGATTAATCCTCAAAAACAGAACGCTATTTATTCGCTTAAATTAGGAAGAAGAGCCGCAAGCCAGATTATAATCTTGATCTGGAATACACTGTGAAAAATCTTGAAGACAAAGCTGCTGGAGCAGAAGGAATTTCGGGCGAATTAATGAAATGTGAAACACCGAAACTCATAAAATCCCCTACTGAAAGAGGCGTGGATGATTACTCCTATCCATAAAAAAGCAGTAAAGCCGATTGCTTCAATTAAATTTTATGCAGGTTTTTGTGTACTTGGCTTGCAGCTGAATTTGTGCTTGATTGGAAACATCAGAGTGGA
>NW_026017213.1:1004170-1005042 GCF_020466585.1 Dendroctonus ponderosae
AAGACGACTTTTGGTAAAGACTGAAAACCTTATTACAGAGCTCAGGAAATCGATAAATTCTTCAACTCACTTCTCTGTCTTTTCGGATCAATCAAGAACAAGATTCCACTCTGATGTTTCCAATCAAGCACAAATTCAGCTGCAAGCCAAGTACACAAAAATCTGCATAAAATTTAATTGAAGCAATCGGCTTTACTGCTTTTTTATGGATAGGAGTAATCATCCACGCCTCTTTCAGTAGGTGATTTTATGAGTTTAGGTGTTTCACATTTCATTAATTCGCCCGAAATTCGTTCTGCTCCAGCAGCTTTGTCTTCAAGATTTTTTGCAGTGTGGTCCAGATCAAGATTATAATCTGGCTTGCGCAGCTTCTTTTCAATTTAAGCGAATAAATGGCGTTGTGTTTTTGAGGATTAATCGTGGTTTTAGGGAATTCATTGTATTTCGTGGGAGTAGATGGCAACCAGGGTTGTAGTTTTTATTTGATAGCAATTATGCTGCTCGCGTGTGCAGGTTTTCTGATTTTTTGGATCGGATTTCTGTTTCGTTTTTGGCGGATTTTATGTAGCTGCTTACGTTTCTCTTGTGCTCTTCAACTACTCTTATCGTCTGAAGTCGATTACGCATTTTGCTGGGAAATCATTGTTTTCAGGCACAGCAGAGCAACTTTCGAAAACCCTACTTTTTTTTATTAGAGTTCTAACAGCTTCCCAATGGGGAACGTGTTATTTGTGTCGTGTAAATGGCACATGAAAATCTAATAGCCTCGTTCGTTATTTTTTCCAACCTTGATCCTACTGCGGTTTTACGTCCAAAAGTCCATTTCCTGCTTGTTCTTCAATTTCTTGTACCCATTCTATCAGGCTTTGAAG
>NW_026017213.1:1005080-1005182 GCF_020466585.1 Dendroctonus ponderosae
TGAAGCTTCCAGACAAATCTGCAGAAACGGTTTACAAATCTGCAGATATCCGCCATAAAGTCCAGGCAATATGTTGCAATTTCAATAGAACAACAGCAACAA
>NW_026017213.1:1005282-1006839 GCF_020466585.1 Dendroctonus ponderosae
ATGAATTTATTGTTCCAGATGACGTCTCGCAAGCTTCCTGAGATTCTCGATGCCTTCATTGTATTTGCCCTCGTTTCCTCGATCAGATTCCTGCTGCTCGATATTTGCGCGCCAAGATAGTCAAACTTCATCACTTGCTCTATTGTCTTCTCATCGACTGCCAACTTACAACAGATGGGTTTTTTAGATATGACGATGGATTGTGTTTTCTCTGTGGAGATAGTCATATTATAACGTTCTGCAGTTCGTTTAAATCTAAATAGTAACCGTTGCAGGTCATCTTCACTTTCTGATGTTAATGCGGCATCATCTGCATAAACAATATCTTTAAAGATTTGTGGGCCATTCGGTATCCTATTCCCTCTCGTTTAACATCATCGACAATCTCGTTTATTATTATATTGAAAAGTATGGAGCTTAAACTGTCACCCTGCCGTATTCCTGTTTTTAAATGTACTTCTTGTGTTAGTTTCTGATTAACTTTGATTCGCGTTTTGCCGTTCCTATTCAGATCTCTTATTATGCGGATATATCTGTTATCTAGGCCATGGAGGTGTAGAATATTTTCGATGCCTGTTAGCCTTACTCTATCGAATGCTTGTTGTATGTCAACCATGCACATAAATACTGGAAGAATCAGAGGAACCAAAGCTAAGAAAGCCCCTGGGAGAGATGGATTGACCAACAAAATGCTGAAGAACCTACCGAGAAAAGGTAGTTTACTGGTAGCTGTAGCTAACTTGATTAAGGCCATTTTCAGAACTAAAAACAGGACTTTCCCCAAAACTATAGGCCTATCAGCCTGTTGCCCGCTCTCAGTAAAATAGGCGAAAGGGTTATACTGAGGAGACTTAAGGAGGAAACGATCGAGCTTGATTTGCTTCCCCCAGAACAGTTTGGATTTCGAGGAAAGCATCCCACGGAACTTCAGCTACTCAGGATAGTAGAAAGATGCACCAAAGAAATGAATCAGTACCGAACGACTGGAATACTCACACTGGATGTCGAAAGAGCGTTCGACAGAGTGTGGAGAGACGGTCTGATCTACAAGATGATGGAAACAGGTATTATCAAGAAACTGTGCCAGTTAATAGACAGTTATATTTGCAGAAGGAGCTTCAGCGTCAAAGTTGGAGATCACCGGTCAGAAACCAGAAGCACTGAGGCAGGAGTACCGCAAGGAGCAGTGCTCTCCCCACTGCTATACAACATATACACAAGCGAAATTCCAAGACCTGCCAATACGACCCCGGTACTCTTTGCAGATGATACGACCCTTCTGACACACTCATGGCGCAAGGACTGCATCAGGCAACAGCTCCAGCTTGCAATTGACGAACTACATCAGGGGTTCATCAAGTGGAAGCTGAAGATAAATGCAGAGAAGAGCCAGGCCATACTCATTGGCAGGAAGCAGTACAGTGTCGATGGGAACATCACCATAGAGGGACAAAACATCGAATGGGAAAGGGATACTAAATATTTGGGTGTTGTTTTAGATAAGCAGCTGACCTGGAAGAAGCACATAAAAACAGCCATCGACAAGGTCAAGGCAAC
>NW_026017213.1:1006939-1008652 GCF_020466585.1 Dendroctonus ponderosae
CGAGTGAAAGAACCCGTTTCCTATTAAATAAAATAATTAACAGGGACATTTAGAAACATATTTAATTTACAGTTTTCTTAATTTGTTTTTGGTTTTTCCGTAAAGTCAGCTTATTCTGCTTGCTTTCTTTTATATCTTCGCCCCCTTTACTATACCTATACCTTTCATTGTTGTGTTTTTATAGATCTAGACCATCCAACAAGTATAATCAAGGAACAACTAAAAATGTTAATTTATAATTCCAAGACATGTATCCTCGTAAGTCTCGCATATCAAAAACTACCTACTGTAGTATCGCACTATAACAGGTAATTCAAGAGACAACAAAAAAATAATAATCAAGGAACTAAAAATCCGTACCAAATTTTTTAAAGCGTTTTGAATGTGTATTCATGTGGTTTAAAATGTTTACTACAAATTCTTATTATTTGCAACATGCCATATATCTTTGCGCTAACATTTTCTTATCCATTCTTTTCGAACCTTAAGATCATTTGGAAAAGAAAAATAACAAATTTTCTCTGTATTCTCTTTTGCTTTTTTGAATTATTGTTACATATAGACACACTACAAACAAGTCCACCCGGCACCTGAAACCAAACCATTTTAAATTCCTTGTCAATTTAGGTACGAACATTTTTCAAACAAACAAACGTTTTCTTGTTTTAACAAAAATAAACTTATTTTAATCAGTAGTAACGTTATAATCCACTGCATTGAAATGGAAAACGGCAAACAAGTGACATCACAACTTCCGTTCGCGTCTCTCCCCGCTCAGGATTACCAGGAAACCTGTATACTCTAGGAACCTTGATTGCTACAGCCATTCAAGGCACAGATCACAGATGAGTCTGTGATCTATGATTCAATGCCCGACTGCTCTGACGTCACGAGAACCATTCGCTGTGAGAGCCGACCACAGACTACTCACTATTGGAACCGACCTGCCCGTGACGTCAGAGTAGTTGGGCCTCGATTTAGTCCGCAGTTAGAGAATGGGGAGGCTGTGGAGAAAGCAGCCATCCAACAAGCGCATGACAGAAGCTTGGTGATTACGGAATCTCCGGTAGTTCGGGAAGAACTCCCGGTCGCCATCCGCAGAAAAATCACAAACCATAGAGGGCTACGCAGGACATTCCGCACATCCCACAGAAGAAAACAGAATCGCCCTTAACCGACAAGGGCAACTGCTGAAAGAAGCCTCACTGAAGCACACGATCCAGAAATGGGAAAACCGCTTGACAGAGTTGAATCCTGAGGACCAAAGCATATGGAGTATACAACAGGCCCTAAGAAGAGAAGGTAACAAGATTGCAGCTCTTACGGAACTCAAGGTTTGGTATTTACAGATGGCGGCAAAGCTGAGGCGTTTGCGGAAGCAATCGAGAGTGATGCCAGGGTAAACCACCACCCAAACGATGACCTACACCACGAAGCAACTGTCAGAAGAACAGTAAATAAGCTTCGGAGTGAAAAGCCAGGCAGCCACCTCCCCCCAACTTCGCCAGTAGAAGTTGCAGCCATCATCAGAAGAACCTTCTTCTTCCTCTTAATATAGGACTTGTCCTGTTATTTCTGCTGTCTTGCCTCAGTTGATCCTGATGTCCAACTTTCATACCACCTTTTGGGTGGCCGGACCCCGGGGTCTTCTACTTTGTGGTATGTGGTCTTTAGCCCATTTCGCAATTCTATCTTGTTCCATTCCATCTACGT
>NW_026017213.1:1008752-1009796 GCF_020466585.1 Dendroctonus ponderosae
TATTTCGTTAGTGCTTCAAATAAGAAATTTTTAAAACAGCCTGCACTATTTCAATCAGGGATTCATTTTACACATTTTCAAAAATTTCCTAAAATTACACTTGTGCCTGATGGAGATTCAAACTTTGCCTGTTCAATAGCAAAATATTTCCTCTGTCTTTGGAAAAACCAGCAAATTGCTATTTTGCCAGAACTTGATACTGCGAATTTTTGAAAAAGAACCGTTTGTTTCAATCGCGGATTCAATTAACACATTTTCAAAAATTTCCCAAAATCATCCTTCAGTCCGCAGGACATTATATCTTGACATCTCCACTAGAGTCGTATTTGCTCTATATTTAGTAAAAGTTGCACCTTTCTATTTTATCAGAGCTCCAAAGACCGAATTTTTTAAATAGATGCACTGTTTCAAATGCGGATTCGATATACACATTTTCAAAAATTTCTCAAAATCACTCTTCAGTTCTGTGGACAGTCCACATTTACCTGTTTAATAGAACTAAGTTTGCCTTACATGTGAAAAAATTGGCAAATTTCTATTCCGTTAGAGCTCTAAAGAACGATTTTTCGAAATAGAGCCTGCACTGTTTTAATGGCGCATTAATTTTTCAAAAAATTACAAAAATCACGCTTAAATCTGTAGGCCCTTACTCCTTTCCGTGCTCAATAGAACCAGACTTGCTCTATATTCGGAAAATCTAGCAAACTTTCTGTTTTGTTACAACTTCAAAGGACGATTTTTTTAAATAGAGCCCGAATTGTTTTAACTGCAGACTCAATATGTATACACATTTTTTTTAATTTCCCAAAAATCAGACTTTAGTTGCAGGGATTTACACCTTTACTCATTCAAAAATTCCCAAAATCCTGCTTGATCCTGATGGACAGTTGAACTTTACCTGTTCAATAGAACCATTTTTGTTCTATGTTTGGGAAAACTGGTAATTTTTTATTTCGTTAGTGCTTCAAATAAGAAATTTTTAAAACAGCCTGCACTATTTCAATCAGGGATTCATTTTACACATTTTCAAAAATTTCCTAAAAT
>NW_026017213.1:1009896-1011325 GCF_020466585.1 Dendroctonus ponderosae
AAAGTTCGGACTTATGATAACTGTCCGACTACTGGCTAATTTACCTTATACATACACATTTTCAAAAAAATCCCAAAATCACACTTCAGTCTGCACAACCTTAAAACCCATTCAGTAGAGGCGTGTGTGGTCTATATTTTGGAAAAGTTTAAAAGAACGATTTTTTTATTTCTTATTCGTTTTCTTCAAAGATTTTCTTTGAACAACAAAGATTTTCTTTTACAAATTCTTTGTCTTTCAGGCAAAAATATAATTTTTAGTGTATCGATATCGATATGCAGATTGCAAAGTTGAGCAAACCGGCAGTTTTATTATTGACCGTTATGACGCAGTTTTTTTTCAATATTCGTTCCTTCGGATCCGGATGAGTAACCAGTACTCGAGTTACTTTTTAACCACCACTAGTCAACAGCAAGCAGTAAAAAAGAGGATTTTAAGCGTTCCTTGTATATTGGAAGGATTGGGGAAAACCACCTGAAGCATGGCCAAAGTAGCCTCGGAAAACCAGAGCTGCAGTTCCTGGCCCGGTTCTATACTTCTGACGGCTTGCAGGACTTATGAAAATTCCCATCAACAATCAAAATTTAACAAGCTTGTTTTTTGCACTAATTTGATTGATTGCGACCTCAGAACTTTTCCAATATACACATTTGAAGTGTTTGGGTTAATAATACAGAAGATTTTGTCGCTTAAAGACCGTAACCGTTCAAAAATCGTCAAAAACCACCCAAAATGGGCAACAAATATCGATTATTTCTAAACCGAGGATTCCGGCGTGGTTTTTAAAGAGTTCCTTCCGTTCCTCGCATTCTTCTGATCAAAATGATGCGAAATTCGAGGCATTTTGAGAGACTAATTTTTTGGCGAAAATCGACCTGATCGACCTCATTGAAATTGAAGCCAAATCATAAAAATGCTTTTAGATTTGTTACTTCAATGCCAGAAATGCAATCGAATAATAAAGTTCGGACTTATGATAACTGTCCGACTACTGGCTAATTTACCTTATACATACACATTTTCAAAAAAATCCCAAAATCACACTTCAGTCTGCACGACCTTAAAACCCCCTCAGTAGAGCCGTGTTTGCTCTATATTTGGTAAAACTAACAAACTGCTATTTCGGTAGATCTTAAATGATCGATTTTTTTAAATAGAGCCTACACTGTTTCTATTGCGGTTTCAATATACACATTTTTAAAAAATGCCCAAAATCACGCAATCGTCCCAGGACCTTAAAACTTTACGCGTCTAATAGAGCCATGTTTGCTCTATATTTGGTAAAACTATCAAATTTCTGTTTTGGAAAAGCTTAAAAGAGCAATTTTTTTCCTTCTTATTCGTTTTCTTCAAAGTTTTTGTCTTTCAGGCAAAGTTCGGACTTATGATAACTGTCCGACTACTGGCTAATTTACCTTATACATACACA
>NW_026017213.1:1011425-1013892 GCF_020466585.1 Dendroctonus ponderosae
AAGCCCAAAAAACATTTCTAAATATAACAGTCATTTTAAAATCACGTTTTGGCTCATCTCTACTCGTAACCAGCACCGTTCCTTGTTTAAACATTGACACTGTCACCAATTTCACAAATTGCATGTGACATTTTAAAAACTACATAGTTTAATTCGACTTTCGGTTCTAAAATGAAAATTTCAAGTAGGTGATATGCTCGATTCAGATACGTATCATCGCAGTGCCCCAGAAGCAGGTCGTTTCAAGCAAATTGAAGACGTGATAGACGCGCGTAAAGAGCTAGGCCAATACAATGTCCACAGACACCCAAATCCGCTAAAAAATCGATGTTTTTGCCACCCTTTGGAGATACACGGGGGTGTATCAAACATTTCGGACAAGGACATCGTAGTGCGAAGCACCGAATCGGAAATAACCATCTTGCGAGTTAGCGCGCTTTCTCCCTTGAAACTGAACAAGTGGGACGGGATCAGCGATATGGCTGCACCTGGCGACGGTACTCATTTAGGTGAAAATCCCTCAATGGTGAACTTGGCCACGCTCGTAACGCAGAACATCCAATCGGAGGGTGAGGAGGAGTACTTGGTGCCTCTGTCCTCTTGGGACTCATTCCTCAAAGACGATCCAGCACAGGGCCTGAAAAGATCTTCCGAGTCTAAAATCGGCGAAAAGTGCTGGCTGCGCAGCTGGAAAACTGATCCAACTATAGTGGTTCGACTGGAAAGTTCGGGGAGCGCTCAGAATAAAACGCCTGTCGAGGCGGAGCGACGGCGTCCAAGTTGGGCGGGGAAATTTTCGAAATTTTGGCGCCGCCACTGGCAAAGGTCCAGCTCGTTTAGGGACCCGAAACCGCCCGAAGCAAAACCCGATGACAATCAAAACAAACCACAGAATTGAGGTTAGATTTTACATTGCCAAACATTGTTGTTAACCGGGGCTCCAAAGGGATCATGTGCAATGTTTAGGTGATTTTTACCGTTAGCGAACAAGATACACAGAAAATATGGAAGGCTCTACTAGGGAGGAGGTGAGTGTTTAATTGCTTGGAAGTACGGTCACAATGTCTTGCTTAAATACAGTGTGTCCCACTCAAGATGGAAACAGTCCTGTATTTTTTGTATTTGTAGAAGGACGGTGTTAAGTTTTGGTACAAAAGTAAAACGTCATGAGCTTGCTTGTAACAACTAACAGTAAACCACACACAGTGGTCAATGGTTTCAAAACCAGTTCCGTTATGATGAATTAATATGATCAAATTGGCCGCGGTGATTTTTAAATGAATATCATTTGTCCTATAGACATATAGATATATAGACAGTAGAATCGGCTTCAATTGCAACAAGAAACCCTTAAAACCCATAAAGAATAGAGTGTTTCTCAGTCACATTTAATATCTCAGAAAGAACTGAAAAACGTCTCCTTCGAATTATACTTCGATGTTCGATCAGATAGTTCCAAAAGAATAAAGCAAATGAAATATATAATAATCATGACAAACAAGCCTTTGAAGTCTATTCGCCAAGTTTAGGCAGTTTGCTCTAGATTTTTTCAACATCCTGTAGTTGTTCTACTTTCAGCTTTCAGATATTGGGATCGAGCTTAAATTAAATTTGCTGAACTTTTATCAAGTTTTTGGAATTTTTTCAAGCACTTGATAGATAATTAATAATCCCGTTCAATAGCTAGAAATAGTGTTAGAAAATCTTTTTCATATCTGAAGTTCTAACTTCAGATATGAACTAAGCTTTCTAAATCGAGATTTTTTTTTGTTTGTCCGGCGGCTGGAGACATAAAAATATTTGCGAAGACACCCAGTGTTCCGAACCCTGGGTAGTGTTGGATTCTTACCAACTGAAAACCCCCTTTGTGTACTACGAGTTTTCGGGAGTTATCCTTTGAAACTTGTAGTCCTCTCTAAGAACTTGTCAGCTACGGCATCCGTATGCCATAGCATCGCATTCTCTCCATGCTAGCTGCTTGCTAGCATGGGCATCTTATTAATTTAACGCCTTACTTATACATATATGCTACCTACTACAAACACTACGTTATTAGCACACCTACAGCTTGCGCCGTCTGCCACCTGCTGCCCTAGTGGGCTAGTTGATGTCTGGGCCCTTTTTTCCTGGGTCCCAGATCTTCAGGAGTGTTTCGCAGTTCTTCGTTGGAGTGCCTTCCAGCTTTCTCGGAGTCTGCTTTAGCTTTCCTTGCGAGAAACTCTCTTAGTGGCTCCCACTCCAGGTTCCTGTAGATTTGGGAGTTTCTAACAAACCAGGGCGCATCTATAGCCATTCGCAGAAGTTTGTTTTCTGTGGCCTGAAGTCTATTCAAGTGGCACTCAACCGCATATCCCCACGCAGTGTAGGCATACGCCAGTGTCGGCCTGATTATGGTCTTGATGAGGAGTAGCTTGTTCCTAATACTCATCTGGCTTCTTCGATTGAGGAGTGGGTACAACTTGGCAGT
>NW_026017213.1:1014891-1029549 GCF_020466585.1 Dendroctonus ponderosae
AACAAAATTTCCAAACTAATCAAAATCCAAATTAACTCCCTGAAAAACGAAAAGTGGTCCGAATTCTTGGAAAACATCCCAACTGGCGACGCTGACCCCTGGAAAGTCTCCAAGGCCTTGAGAGAAACAACAAAAACCTTCTTTCCCCCCATACATGGCGAGAGGGGACTGGTTTATACGGACGAGGAAAAAGCAGAAGCTTTTGCCGACTCCCTAGAACGCCAGTTCTCGCCCAACATGTCCCTGACTGACGACCTTGATTTCGAGGAGGAGGTTGAAAACATCCTCCAAGAAATCAAGCACAGACAAACTCCCCGGCCATACCCCCAGTAACGCTCCCCGAACTCAAAGCCCAAATCACCGCCCTCAAAACCCGCAAAAGCCCTGGTCCCGACCAAATTTCCAACAAAACCCTCAAACTCCTCCCAAAAAACCTCCTTAACCAACTCCTCACCCTAATCAATGCCTCCTTCACCTAAAAGCCTAAAGTAAATTTCCCCGTTAGTTTCAAAAGCCACAAAACCGCCCAAAACAACGACCACAAACACAACACACCTCCGCTGAAAAGCAAACCCCCCAACACCCTCACACAGGTATCCTCGAGGTACCAGCACAAAAGACTCAAGGCCTTAAATGGCTAAGTCTGTTAAACATCCACGCACAGTGGTTGAACCAGTTTTTGTCGGAAAGCACGGGAGATCACTTTGCCCACGCCTCATCGCATTTGATAATGTCCACCACAGTTGTGGACGAAACGTTAAGAAGAAATTCCGATGGACCACGGCTTCAAAGCCCGAAAAACATTTCTAAATGTGATTTGACCGGCCGTGAAAGCCTTCACAGTCTTAATTTCAACTCTTTTAGATGCTGTTAGTTTTTAAGCACTTCAATTCCGTTTCAGCCAACCGACAATGCCAGGAATGCGATCGAAACCCTGCTGCTCATCCTGCCATCGTTCTTCTTCATGGTGATAGCCGTCCTGTTGTCGTCGCTTCTACACCAGTCCAAGACATGGGCCTTCGTGCTGGAATTCCTCATAATCGTCGTTCCGGTAGTTCTAAACGTAACCGTTTTCTCCCAATATGTAACCAGCGTAGTAATAATAACTGGTTTTCTTATCGGCATGCATTTACTAATCTATTTGCTAGTTGTGTTTTTGAAGCAGCAGAAAACCGCCAAACGGGCTACCCCAATCAACCCGACCAAGAAGGATTACATTACTAATTGTCGTGCCACCATCAACCTGCTCTCAGTGATTGCCATACTAGCGGTCGATTTCACAATTTTTCCTGCGCGATTTTCCAAAACCTTAACAACCGGGTTTAGTCTTATGGATGTCGGAGTTGGGCTGTTTGTGTTTGCAAACGGCATTGTTGCCCCTGAGGTCAGGGGCAAAAGAGACTCAATTGGCAGCTCGATTCGCGGCTCCTTATGCCTTTTAGTTATAGGAATACTCCGGTTAGTCTTAACCAAACTCACTCACTACAATGTATCCGAAAGCGAGTATGGCGTGCACTGGAACTTTTTCATCACACTGGCTTTCACAAAAATATTTTCTTCGTGTGTCCTAAACATTGTTAAGCCAAAGTATGTGCTAATTAACGCCACGTTAATCCTCATTGCCCATGAGACTTTATTGCAGCTCTCTTTCAAAACCTGGATATTCAATCATTTTGAAAGACACTCATTTACCGATGCGAACAAAGAAGGCCTGGTATCCGCTATCGGGTATTTAGCGCTTTATTTGTACTCCGTGTACTTTGGCTATAGCATCAAGCAAACCGAGAAAAGCTACAGAATTACCAATGGAAAGTTCTTCGTCATTACTATGACAAGTTTGTTGATGACCATTTTTTGCAATTATCACTTTGAAGTGTCGAGGCGACTGGCCAATGCTGGATATGTCTTTTGGGTGCTCTTTATAGGCATTTTCATGACGTGGCTCTTTTATTTGGCCGAAAATGCACAGAAACATATCTTTGAGGGCATCACCAAACATTATTTATGTTCACCTTACATCTACGAGGCCATCAACTATAATGGCCTGATCTTTTTCATCATTGGCAACCTTCTAACCGGTTTAGTCAACTTATCGATATCCACCAAACAAGTAGAGGCTCCGACCTCTCTTCTTATATTGTTTTTGTATATGTTTATTAATTGCACCGCGGTTTTTCTATTTTATGTTAAAAATTGGAAACTCAAACTTTAAAACTTGTTTGTTTTACTTTATTACCTTAAAGTATGAGTTTTCTTTTTTTGAAAGCTTTAAGTTGGACTAACATGGTACAAAATAGGAGCTTTAGACAGAGTCTATTTACACAAAGTTTTTATATTAATTGATACACTGCAGRGTTTTGCCGAAGAGCATTTACCTTCGGCAATTTAGCTATTTAGGGAATTGAAATGCTGTAGTATCGAAAAAATCGAGCTGAAATCGCCCCTTTGTCACGCTGTAGTAGAAACCCAACCAGYAGCAAACCCGATAATCACGTGATAGTGTATGTTGAAGTGACTTGATATCGACGTGATTATCACGACAGAAAGTCACATTGAAATGACGTCGATAAAAGACGTGCACTCACGTCATACACCATTCAAAATGTAACTTTTTGTATTTTGCCTCGATTTTCAAAGATTTTTACAATAAAAATCTACGATTTTTTAATTTTTTTGGATCATTGATAAAACGTCTACAACTACAAGGTGCCAGGAAATGTTAATTTAGGCTATAACCTCAAGTTTACCCTCGTTTTTTAAATGATTTTGTTTATAAAACGCTCTTAAACCAAATAAAGAAAAAAGTTTTTTTTTTCGTTTTTTTTGTATTTTCTTAATCATAAGTGAAAGGAGTGCGTTTACAAGATGTTCGTATTTGATCAATCGAGTGTTATTTTAAGAGAACAAAGGGCGTAGATAAAGGTTTCTTGAAAAACGCCTAGGGGAGCATTGGGCCCCTTAAAACGTTTGCGCTTTTAAATACCCTGTTTTTCCTTATTTCTATACCATATTTGCCCCCGCTATATGAATTTCTTAAAAAACGCCGTTAATGTTAATGTTAAGATAAGACGATGGTTGCACAGCGCAGCGTGTCTATGTGTTAAGCGCAGTAAAGTGCTGTATTTTAGACAATTTTGAGCTCTTTCCAAACAGGTTTGGAAGGTTCAACTGCAGTGTTTTGTTAGACAGCGCCAGAAGCTATTAACTAAAGATGATGGWTTTTGGAGCGCAGCAGCTCTATTTTTTSGCCAATTTTGAAAAATACAGGTTCGTATTTTAGGCAAGTTTCAGCTCTTGACAATGAGGTCTTCAATGTTCAACTGCCGTGTTTTGTTAGAGAGCGCTGGAAGCTATTAACTAAAGATGATGTTTTTTGGAGCGCAGGGGCTCTATTTTTTGGCCAATTTTGAAAAATAGAGGTTTGTATTTTAGGCAAGTTTCAGCTCTTGACAATGAGGTTTTCAATGTTCAACTGCTGTGTTTTGTTATACAGCGCCAAGGAGCGCAACGGCTTTGTTCTTTCCGAATTTGTCTATGCTACCATCTTCTCAGGAAGATTAAATCTTTGGAAGAAGTTTCAATCTTTCTTCGCGGATGGCATGGTGGATGTTAACTTAAGAAATTGGCTTTTGCCGCGCAGCTCTCCTGTTTTTTGACCGATTTTCAGGATTAAAATGCAGTTTATTAGACTCTTAACGACTCTCACGACGTCGTGATTTCTCAGAGAGCTCCAGACGATGTTAACTTAATTTTTTGAGTGATTTGTAAATCTATGTGCTGTGTTTTAGTTAATTTCATTAACTCATCAATCAATTAACATCAATTTATTTTTAATGAAGTTTTGATGGTTCCATTTGTATGTTTTATTAGAGAGTGCCAGTAGATCTTACTGTGTCATGGGGAACATTAATTATGAAATAAAACAAAAAATGCGCCGAAGAGTTATAAATATATTTACAATATAATACATATAAAACATTCGTATTAAAAAAACCTTGTAAATTAAAACCAAATTGAGCAAAAGTTAATGTAAGAAACATCATTTGCTCAGGAAAATAGCAAAGGATGTCTAGAGGAAAAGCGCGCCTATTAAAAAAATTGAAAAATTGTGTTTTGAGTCAAACAATCAAAACTTCTTTTTTAACATCGAAAACTTAGTGCTCTACAGGGCGACCTCAATAATCCGGATTAATTAAAGCCGCCTTGAGCCGGACTAATAAATAATTCGGATTACTGAAGCAAAACAGTTAGTAAGTTAAATTCCGTCAGTTTTGAACTTACTACTTACTCTGAACAGTAAAATCTATTAACTAATGTTTTTGAGGAATTTTTCAGATTGAACCCAAACAAAAAAAACCAGCGATCTTCATATTGTAGTAATTAAAATTTATATAAAAGACAGAATCACTCTTTTTTTAAGTGTTTTCACAGGCCACTTCTTGTAAGCTTTCAGTTGCATTAACCGATAACGTAAAAAGTTTCACTCCTTCTTATGGGCTTTGGCCAAAAACCTTTGGTTTGCGGTAAAAAAACTCCTCACGCGTCAAATTACTAGTTACAGGTACCATTGAGTTGAGAGTCCAGGATTCAGACATTTGTAAGATCATCCATGCTGTGCTAACCGATTGATTAGAGCGGGTTTGATCTTGCCCTGGCTAGTAATAATTCGAACAACGTTCGCTGCTTTTGCGACTTTTAAGCGCGATCTAAACTTATTCGCAAATAAAAAAGTAAATTCATTAAAAATACATATCTCTGGAAGGGCTTAAGATAAACAGATCCGAATTACATCGCATACTTTTTTTCCTCTGCGCTGCCCACAAAAAAGTTCAACAATAAAAATCAACTGCAATAATGTGCAATAAAAAAGCACAGTAATAAATAAAGAATTATGTAATAATAGACTTGAATTAATTCTAAGTTATTAAATTTGAAAGGAGCTCATTCAATTCAGTTCTAAAATATTGTTGAATAAAATTTGTCGTAAAGTTATACAGTGTTTTCCCTACAAGGGTGGTTCTTCTTTAGGTCCTGATGATGAAACACAAAATCGAAACTTTGCTCATCCATAGAAGGGACGTTGCTCCTTCTGACACGCTGAACCGCAAATGTCTGACTTTGTTGGGTTTTGCGCAATGAATTTTTGAAAATCGGTTTGCACCAGCTTTTGCCTGCATGTGTGACTCAACTTTGAAAAATTCCCATTAAGAGCCTGATGATGGCAGACAAACGAAACGTTCCGCGTCTATAGAACTGTCTTTTCTCTGTTCCCCACAATCAATCGCAAGTTTCCATCTTTCTCGTTTTTGAAGCAGTTTGTTTTTACAAGGCAGTTAGAATCGACTGTTGCCTCCAAGAGCGAGTGCAATTTGAAAAATTCTCATCGCGATCCTGAGGATGAAAACACAAAATCAAAACTTTGCTCATCCATAGAAGGGACTTTGCTCCTTCTGACACGCTGAACAGCAAATGTCTGGCTTTGTTGGGTTTTACGCAATGAATTTTTGAAAATCGGTTTGCACCAGCTGTTGCCTCCATGAGTGACCCAACGTTGAAAAATTCCCATTAAGATCCTGATGATGGCAGACAAACGAAACGTCCCGCGTCCATAGAACTGTCTTCTCTCTGTTCCCCACATTCAATCGCAAGTTTCCGTCTTTCTCGGTTTTGGAGCAGTTTGTTTTTAGAAGTTAGTTAGAATCGACTGTTGCCTCCAAGAGCGAGTGCAATTTGAAAAATTCTCATCGCGGCCCTGATGATGAAAACACAAAATCAAAACTTTGCTCATCCATAGAAGGGGCTTCGCTCCATCTGACACGCTTAACCGCAAATTTCGGGCTTTGTTGGGTTTTACGCAATGAATTTTTGAAAATCGGTTGCCTCCACGAGTGACTCAACTTTGAAAAATTCCCACTCCGATCCTGATGATGACAGACAAACGAAACGTCCCACATTCATAGAACTATCTTCTCTCTGTTCCCCACATTCAATCGCAAGTTTCCATCTTTCTCGGTGTTGGAGGAATTTGTTTTTGAAAGTCAGTTAGATTCGACTCTTGCCTCCAAGAGCGAGTGCAATTTGAAAAATTCTCATCGCGGCCCTGATGATGAAAGCACAAAGTCAAAACTTTGCTCATCCATAGAAGTGGCTTTGCTCCATCGGTCACGCTTAACCGCAAAATCCGGTGATCCGGCTCGAAGGACCAAAACTATGTTCGTGGGCGATTGAGTTGATCAAGTAACACTAGAGGAGTGTTACTCAGCTCAGGACGAATTTTTGCAGCTTGATCGTCGGGTTTTGTACGATTTTTCGGCATCTTCCAAACAAAAACTGTATAAAAATGCTGATCCTGTTATGTTTAAGATGCGTTACAATAAGGGGCACAATGAGGCGCGTATCGCTGTAACACACATTTAAACGACTCAGTGTTACCCAAACGACATACATATGAAAATATCTGGTTTTTTAAACATTCTAATTGATTTCGTCCGATTAATATTTCCAATTGTTAGCCAAAGGACTACTTCAGATCATCCGTTATCCAAAAATATACTGGAAAGACGGAATTTGCGTAAAAAAATTAGCAAAAATTGCAAAATATGAAACTTCTTGAGGGCATGACGCATTAAACACGTGCGTTATTTGCAAACTATACCCGGACGAGCGAAGAATTGATGCGATCAACCCTTTGATCTATCGAAAAAAATGTAACGTTCTTACCTGATTCAGACTTGATTTCTGGGAGATTCAGTCACAGGCAGAGCAGAGCACAGCCACTGATTAATACCGTATTATTTCGCTTAAAACTATGAGCAAACTGATCTGCTCTGAATATCACTATGGGCTTAATGGAGTTAGTTGGTCTAAGGCACGTTAAAGTTCCTCATGCTCAAATTTCCTGCCGGCAGCTATAAACTTCGTATGATTCATGACCAGGCCTGCAGCTTCTTTCAAAAGACCCTTGAACACTCCCACGTCAAACGCGTAATTTTTAAACTTGGCATCCGCTTCACCCGAATTACCCTACAAACGCCCTGTAAGTGATTGTTGCGGGGAAAAAATGAAGACTCACTATCTCTCTATCAGGGAACAGCATCAGTTTGTCCCTCCACGTGATGTAGTTTACGCCCCGAAGACGCGCCAAGTCTGAGTAACAGTTGTGATCTTCACAGTTGTAGCTGCAAGACAAAAAAGCCTGAACTTGGACCTGGGTAAAGTGAGATTTACCGGTAACTTACAGTTCAAAAACAGTGGCCCAATCTGGAAGGAACAACAGATGAGTCAGGCCAGCCCCATGAATGCCCACAAGCACATCAGTGTTGGCGCTGATTTCCAACTGTTGCTTGAAGGGAATATTTGCGTTGAAAACCACCCTTGTGGCCTGATACGCCTCATTCTCATTGATGGCCTCAAAAAGCTCATCTTCATTGAGAATGCGCCTGTACTTAGTGTCGCGACACAACAGAGTCACTCTAATTTTCCTGGGAAGTCTCGGGTAAACCGGCACTTTCAACCGGTGCAAAATGTGCTTGGAAAACGCATGAAACAGCCCACTGTTCCGACATCCCCTGGTCAAAGGCGTGTTGTAATACAGGCCAAAAACCATGCGGGGCAGTAGAGGTAAAATCACATTCTCGAAGCAAACGGTTCTTCCTCGAAAGGTTTTCAGGTCCCACAATGGGTAATCGGTAAAGGCCTCCCATGTGTCTCTGAATGGGGACCTGTAGTCGAAAGTTTCCCAGATCAGCATGTGAACATCGGTGGAAAAAGCGTTATGGCCAAGGTGCTGGTTCATGTGCTGTGACGCATAGAGATTGAAAAAATCGCAAAAGTGGTGGTACATGTTGAAAGCTGCAAGCGTTTACCGTTGAACTTTAATAGGAAACATCTGAACCCTCAACTTACTTGCATCAATCTTCATGAGGTAGGTGGGTTTGGTGATAACGATGTCACACAGTTCGCGAGGAGTTTTCGTCAGTTGAGTAAAATACCTGAGTTCCGGGCCCCAGCTTTGTAAAGCACTAACATGATCTGATCGCTCCAAAAATTCGTCTCTCAGAGGCTCACAATAACCGCCAATGCCACTATCACTTAGCACACTCATGTTGTATCTGAAAGGCTCCTCGACGGAGGACAATTTAGTGAAGTTTAACATTAGTTCTGATCCTGTACAGTATCGCAAGTGATCAGTACAGTGCAGACTACTGCCCCCAGTTTCCGTAAAGGGAGAGCACAATTGCGTTAACTCTGCTAGTTGCTGCTTTATAAATCCGAAATCTCCTTCACGGTAGAATTGTTCGGCGTTATCGCGTTTCTCTTGGCCCCAACCGGTGCACTCTGGAGTAGAATAGCGTCCAGAATTGTTCGTATAGCCCCAGTACTTTTGCGCATTTAATGCCATTTTATACGGACATTTATCGTCTATGTGGCACTGTTGTGCAGCACTTGGAAACGCACTGAAATAATACTGTAGGTGCTCTGAGGGTAGATTGATTTCTGAAAAATCCATCGGAAGCATTGGGGTATAACTTAAGACTTGCTTCGCCCATAAAGTTAGCACTAGTAAAACTAAACGGCTCATTGTCACTCGAATGTTGAAAGAAGCCAGAACAGTCCGTTTCTTCTCCGTTAAAGCTCTGCTATGAGGCACCAGCCCATTAGTGATAGATCCAAAATAATGGGAGTTCTGAAGCACTATAACAATAAAAAAACATGTATTATTTTACAGCTCAACTTCATCAAAAATTCTGCCTTTTTTTAATACGTACATACTTAAACGGAAAGGAGTCTAAATTGTGACGTGCATGCGATTATTCAAAATTTTGCATGTGTAATAATTCATATAGTTTTGTGACTTGTTTTAAACAGCTTTCCCTAAAACCAACGCAAGCTGCCAACTTCTCCAGTCGTACAAAAAAATCACAATTTGCACTCGAATAACCAATTCTTAAGCGGCTTGAGTCGGAAATCAACAAGTGGAAGTCAAATATCACATTTTTTAAGGCTTTTGGGTTCAAATTTGAGAAAGCCACTTTTCTGTAACTCAACTGTCCGTTTCCATTTAAAAATTCTTAACTTTCACTCCACAGAAGGCTTCAAATTGAATCTTGTATATCGTATAGAAGTCACTTGAAATTTTAAACTTTGAAGATTATAATCAAATCGCACTTAAACCAGATTTTTGCGCGCTTCATAAACGCAAATCTAGAAATGGAAGGTTTAACTCAACTGCGCACTAGTATTTAAAAATGCCTAACTCGCTCCACAGAAGGCTGCAACTTGAATCTTGTACATCATATAGAAGAGAAGACACTTGAATTTTTCAACTTTGAAGATTTCAGTCATATCGCACTTAAACTGGATTTTTACGCGTTTCATAAACGCAGATCTAGAAATGGAAGGTTTAACTCAACTGCTCACTAGTATTTAAAAATGCCTAACTTTCGCTCCACAGAAGGCTGCAACTTGAATCTTGTACATCGTATAGAAGACACTTGAATTTTTAAACTTTGAAGATTTCAGTCAAATCGCACTTAAACCGGATTTTTACGCGCTTCATAAACGCAGATCTAGAAATGGAAGGTTTAACTCAACTGCTCACTAGTATTTAAAAATTCTTAACTTTCGCTACACAGAAGGCTTCAAATTGAATCCTGTACATCGTATAGAAGACACTTGAATTTTTAAACTTTGAAGATTTCAATCAAATCGCACTTAAACCGGATTTTTGCGCGCTTCATAAACGCAGATCTAGAAATGGAAGATTTAACTCAAYTGCTCACTAGTATTTAAAAATTCCTAACTTTCGCTCCACAGAAGGCTTCAAGTTGAATCTTGTACATCGTATAGAAGACACTTGAATTTTTAAACTTTGAAGATTTAAATCAAATCGCACTTAAACCGGATTTTTGCGCGCTTCATAAACGCAGGTCTAGAAATGGAAGGTTAAAATCAACTGCCCGTTTCCATTTAAAAATTCTTAACTTTCACTCCACAGGCTTCAAATTGAATCTTGCATATCGTATAGAAGACACTTGAATTTTTAAACAGAAGATTTCAATCAATTCGCACTTAAACCGGATTTTTGGACGCTTCATAAACGCAGATTTGGAAATGGAAGGTTTAACTCAACTGCTCACTAGTATTTAAAAATTCCTAAGTTTCGCTCCACAGAAGGCTGCAACTTGAATCTTGTACATCATATAGAAGACACTTACATTTTTCAACCTTGAAGATTTCAGTCAAATCGCACTTAAACCGGATTTTTACTCGCTTCATAAACGCAGATCTAGAAATGGAAGATTTAACTCAACTAAGTACTCACTATTATTTAAAAATTCTTAACTTTCGCTCCACAGAAGGCTTCAAGTTGAATCTTGTACATCATATAGAAGACACTTTAATTTTTAAACTTTGAATATTTTAATCAAATCGCACTCAAAACTTGATTCATTCTTGAAGGCTTATTGAATTCAAATTTGCAAAAGCCGCTTGTTATCTATTTTTGGCTATTTTCGGAAACCCATCGAGCACGTGACTGATTTTTGTGGCACAATCGGGAGGTTTACAGTGGTTTTGTGCCCAAATCCGTGTCGTGCATAATCGCCACAACTTCGACATTAAGCACTCTAAAGCGATTGTTGAGCCCTTAGGGTAGGTAAGACACTGGCTTTGTGCTGGTTGCAGCGTAAACACATTCAAAACCTACCGATTGGTTGTGTCGAAAAATAAGTGTCGTGTCCGAAGGACTCGGCACAACTTAACACTCTGGGTGGTTGAGAATGATCTACAACAGGGTTTTGCAAGCTTTTTCGATAATGAAAAACTTTGCAAGTTCATAAGCTTTAACAGGACAGTTGGTTTACTTTTAAGTTGATTTCTACTGATTTCTACATCTAAAAAAAGGTTATCCAATCCAAGCACTTTCAATGCTCCTTAGAAAACGCCTTCCAAACGAGCAACACCTTAGAAAAGCACAATCAATATTTCCTATTGGCCAGCAGTATGCCGCGATTTATCACCCATTGATTGTAGTTGGGGCCCGATTTAACCAACCGCCCACAGACTATTGCATAACAAGGAAAAGGGGCCTGTGTGAAAAGATGATTCATTTCACATATATAATATAATCCTGCTAGTCCGAATAAGTAAAATAACTTGTTTGAGCAGAGTTGTATGATTAAAGGTGCCAGGGTTTTGAATTGGAGAAAACCTCCATTTCCAGATTATTTCCAGGGAGTTTCTATAGCAGCAGCATCTAATTGCAGTGGTTCTTAAGCTACTTTTCTACTAGTTCATGTTCAGCGGCACACTGGTGTTCCACGAACGAGAATGAAGCAAAATAATAAAATAGATGGAAATTAAAAGCTAAAACCATATCAACACTCAACAGGCAACTAAACGCAAGCAATAAGAGCAAATCTAAGAAAATTAAAAGAAAACAAGCAAAGTAAGGCTCTTACCGGAAACCTAATATTCAGCACTCGTCACTAAAACATACACTGGCTAATTAAATACACTTGAATTCAGCAAAACATGCAAAAAACAGGAGATTTTACTATTTTGCCTGTGGAAAAGTTGGGTTATGTCTGAGTGAAGTATAAAAAAGTTCTGTTTTCACAGACGGTAGTCATGGCAACGCTTGTGAAGAAGCGGATTCAGGTCCTAACCTTCAATATTTGTTGATCTGTATTTATAAAAGTCTAAAATTGTTTAAAATATATTTTTCGTTAAAAATACAAATGACCGGGTTTTTAATTCAGTCGTTGGCAGTTCGAAGTCTGGTGCAATGCCCAAGTAGGGCGCAGTAAGTTCAACCTAAATATAGCTTTTTTTTCGATTTTTAAGATTTAAAACAGTTTAAAGTACTAAATATTTAGCAGTCGCGTTGTAATGATGAAATGAACACGCGAGGTACGAACCAGGCGAGTAAAGTTGATCAGTCGAATAATCTACCGACTCACACTGCCACTGAGTTATTATTTAATCTGCCGCAATTTACCGCACACCACCCCGCATCGTCCTTGTCCTGTTAAAACAAAGCTTTGATTTTAGTGGAGTTTTCACTGCATTTACCCTAGCGCGCATATCACAGAGCCTTTTTCTTTTTTCGCTCTTGTTCGCCCACTCCTGGACATAGTCCTCTTCCAACGACTTCCATGTCGATCTATCTTCGCGGTCTTTATCCAATTCTGTCCCGCATGTGACTTGATGTCTCTCCATGTTGCCTGCGGACGCCCTATGCTTCTTTTTTTTATTTCTCTTGATCCCATTGCATTAGTGTTTTCGTCCATTTGGAGGTTTTGCTGTCCAGGTGTCCCTTCTTTTGTGTTTGCCCGACAGCTGGAGGAATAAAAATCTTCGCGAAGACACCCGGTGTTCCGAACCCTGGGTAGTGTTGGATTCTTACCAACACCCCCTTTTTGTACTACAAGTTTTCGGGAGTTATCCTTTAAAACTTCTAGTTCTCTAAGAATTTGTCAGCTCCGGCTCCGGCATCCGTATATCGCATTCTCTCCATGCTAGCTGCTTGCTAGCATGGGCATCTTATTAATTTAACGCCTTACTTATACATATATGCGACTTACTACAAACACTACGTTATTAGCACACCTACAGCTTACGCCGTCTCCTACCGGTTGCCCTAGTGGGCTAGTTGGTGTCTGGGCCTTTTTTTTCTGGGTCCCAGATCTCCAGGAGTGTAACTAACAAGGTTTCGCTGCTCTTCGTTGGAGTGCCTTCCAGCTTTCTCGAAGTCTGCTTTCGCTTTCCTTGCGAGAAACTCTCTTAGTGGCTCCCACTCTAGGTCCCTGTAGATTTGGGAGTTTTTAACAAGCCAGGGCGCATCTATGGCCATCCGCAGAAGTTTGTTTTCTGTGGCCTGAAGTCTATTCAAGTGACACTCGGCCGCATATCCCCACGCAGTGGAGGCATACGCCAGTGTGTCGGCCTGATTATGGTCTTGATGTTGAGTAGCTTGTTCCTAATACTCATCTGGCTTCTTTGATTGAGGAAGGGGTGCAACTTGGCAGTTGTTGCCTTAACATTGTCGGTGGCTGTTTTTATGTGCTTCTTCCAGGTCAGCTGCTTTTCTAAAACAGCAGCCAAGTATTTAGTATCTCTTTCCCAATCGATGTTTTGTTCCTCTATGGTAATGTTGCCATCGACACTGTACTGCTTCCTGCCAATAAGTATGGTCTGGCTCTTCTCTGCATTTATCTTCAGCTTCCACTTGATGAACCACTGATGTAGTTCGTCAATTGCAAGCTGGAGCTGTTGCCTGCTGCAGTCCTTGCGCCATGAAAATGGCCTTAATCAAGTTAGCTAGAGCTACCAGTTTCTCGGCAGGTTCTTCAGCATTTTGTTGGTGATTTTTCTTTACCTTTTCCAAACTTGGCGCTGAAATCACCCATAATACTATTTATATCGTGCTGTGACAAGGCTTTGATGATATCTGATATTTGTTTATATAACTAGTCTACGTCCTTGTTGCTGTAGTCTGTAATAGTAGAGTAAATTTGGATGAGATTGGCATTTACGGGCCTTGCATTAATTTGTAGAAGAGCTATCTTTCCGATATTGGCACAAAGTCGCACAGCATTCTTACAATTTGTTTGTGCACTATAAAGCCAACACCATGTTGGAAAGTGTTGTTTAATGTCCCAGAGTCACATAGAGAATAGTCCTCCTCGTTGTTATTAGCTCCTGTACTCGGCCATCTCATCTCACTAATGCCTAGGATCTGCAGTTTAAGTCGTTTCACCTCTTGAATTGTTTGCACATTCCATGTACCAAATTTCATAGTTTCTAACTTTTTGTACCTCCCGGAGATCCGAATGAGGGACTATATCCGGACATTTGAAATTTTGTCTCGACCATAGCCATCATGATAATACTAGGGAAAAGTCTAAATGAGTCTTTAATGTGTTGGATTCCCATTTGCCTACCACATCCTTATGCCGTTGAACATTTTCTGATTCCTCCGCCTTCCGAGCCGATTTCGCAACTCCAGGACAAAAGAGTGCTCTACCACTTACTAGCTCCTCCATCCGAAGCTTTTGGGCAGTAAGTGGGGGATTGCTTATCCCGGCAATCACTCGGTTCTTCTCGGATCAGTGCCTCGTTAGTTGTCTAGCAGGGTGGACTGAATGACCACCGCAGGTCATCAGAGGAGCAGGTGAGGTTGGCATTTGGGCTGGTCTGTATTCTCCTACCTTCGCCCCTTCCACCCCTATTCTCCATTGCTAGGGTGAATAGCTTGGGTGAGATTGTATCCCCCTGCCTGACACCTCGCTGTACTTGGACTTTTGCAGTAACTCGTTCTTCTTCAATTTTTACGTACATGGTATTATGTTTGTAGATGTATCGTATGATGTTCGTGTATCTGTAATCTATGCGAGCGTTTTTCATCGCATCCAGTATCGCCCAGGTTTCGATTGAATCGAAAGCCTTCTGCGTACGCTTCCATATGATCAGTCGTGCTGTACCTCTTTCTTCACATAAGGCTGCAACTTAAATCTTGTACATCATATAGAAGACACTTGAATTTTTAAACTTTGAAGATTTCAGTCAAATCGCACTTACACCGGATTTTTACGCGCTTCATAAACGCAGATCTAGAAATGGAAGATTTAACTGAACTGCTCACTAGTATTTAAA
>NW_026017213.1:1030548-1031326 GCF_020466585.1 Dendroctonus ponderosae
TGAGCTCTGTAATAAGGTTTTCAGTCTTTACCAAAAGTCGTCTTCCATTGCGAAGAGATGTTTTATTGAAAAATCAACAGTTAACGATCTGATTGCTTTCTTTTTCTCAGCTTTTGTCTTTTGGCCCACTTAAAATGTTCAAATTCTGTGCAGGATGAGCGTCAAAATTTGTCAGCCTCAAGTTTTTTTACAAGCATTTTGTTTCGTGGGTAGCTTTTGATGCTAAAACGAAAATGTTGCCGTTAAAGTAAGCTGAAGGCTAGACTTTGCAGTTTCAAGCACCATCAAGCTTTCCACGAGTTATAATTTTTCTAGGCGTTTCAATGAGAAGAGGAGTTTTGGTAGTGAATTACTTCCAGTCAGAACATTTCTATACCATGAAGCATCGGGATTTTTTCAACTTGCCGTCGTGCTCCTACAAATTTTTGCGCTATTGATAACGCATTTTCTATTATTTCCATTTTGTGTAGTATGGACATCTTCAGGGTTTATTTGTACAATTTCAATGGTCCCTGAGACACACTAGAAAGTCCTGCTCGCTTCCGTTTCGGTCTTTGTTTCGTTTAATTTTTCGGAAGTTTTCCTCTAGCAGTCGTTTTTTTGCGGTGACATACACTTTCAACAGGAAAACTGCCCAAAATTTCAGAAAGTGTCGGGTTTTTTAAAGATTTAATTGTTGTTGCTGTTGTTCTATTGAAATTGCAACATATTGCCTGGACTTTATGGCGGATATCTGCAGATTTGTAAACCGTTTCTGCAGATTTGTCTGGAAGCTTCA
>NW_026017213.1:1031364-1031641 GCF_020466585.1 Dendroctonus ponderosae
CTTCAAAGCCTGATAGAATGGGTACAAGAAATTGAAGAACAAGCAGGAAATGGACTTTTGGACGTAAAACCGCAGTAGGATCAAGGTTGGAAAAAATAACGAACGAGGCCATTAGATTTTCATGTGCCATTCACACGACACAAATAACACGTGCCCCATTGGGAAGCTGTTAGAAGAACTCTAATAAAAAAAAGTAGGGTTTTCGAAAGTTGCTCTGCTGTGCCTGAAAACAATGATTTCCCAGCAAAATGCGTAATCGACTTCAGACGATAAGAGT
>NW_026017213.1:1032640-1052399 GCF_020466585.1 Dendroctonus ponderosae
ATTGCGAAGAGATGTTTTATTGAAAAATCAACAGTTAACGATCTGATTGTTTTCTTTTTCTCAGCTTTTTTATTTTGGCCCACTTAAAATTTTCTAATTCTGTGTAGGATGAGCGTCAAACTTTTTCAGGCTCAGGTTTTTTACAAGCATTTTGTTTTGTTAAATTTGTTTGGTGGGTAGCTTTTGATGCTAAAACTAAAATTTTGTAGCTAAAGTAAAGGCTAGACTTTGCAGTTTCAGTTGCACCATCAAGCTTTCCACGAGTTATAATTTTTCTAGGCGTTTCATTGAGAAGAGGACTTTCGGGAGTGAATTGCTTCCAGTCAGAATATTTCTATCCCATGAAGCATCGGGTTTTTTTCAACTTGTCGTTATGCTCCTACAAATTTTTGCGCTATTGAACACATTTTCTGTTATTTCCATTTTGTGTAGTCTGAACATCTTCAGGGTTTATTTGTACAATTTCAATGGTCCCAATGGTCCCAAATTTTCAGAAAGTGTCAGGTTTTTAAAAGATTTAATTGTTGTTGCTGTTGTTCTACTGAAATTACAACATATTGCGTGGACTTTATGGCGGATATCTGCTGATTTGTAAACAGTTTCTGCAAATTTGTGTCTGGAAGCTTCAGGTTTTTATAAGTTTTCGTTTTCTTCTTCGAAAACCTTGTTCAAAGCTTGATGGAATGGGGGCGAGAAATTGAGGATCAACCAGGAAATGGACTTTTGGTGTCAACAAATAACGAACGAGGCCATGGGTGAATGTCCAATTAAACATAACTGAAGAAATACAACGAAGACAGCTTGTCTGGTATGGACATGTTGAGGGAATGGGCGAAAAGAGAATCCCTAAAGAAGTTCTGAAGCGGATACCAAGCGAAAAAAAGGTGAAGCGGAAGACCGAAGAATGCAAAAAGCCATGTTGGGAGAAACCCCACAACCAGGGAAATAGGAGGATAGAAGACAATGGAGGCGAGGAACCGGAAGGTGCACAACGCGATAGACCCGAATATATATAAGATCTACTAGTGTTTAAGCTTGTGTAAGTGTTAAATCGTAATTTAAAATAACCGACATGTTAGGGAGTGATGGTGGGAATGGGCCAGAAAGACTCCTACGTGGGGGACGAGGCCCAAACCAAGCGCGGAGTGCTGACAGTGAAATACCCGATCGAGCATGGGATAGTCAACAATTGGGACGACATGGAAAAGGTATTTTTGCATGAACAACCAAAATTTCCACTTAGATGACGCTGTTTGCAGATTTGGCACCACACCTTCTACAATGAACTGCGGGTGTCGCCCGAGGAGCATCCAGTGCTCCTGACCGAGGCCCCATTGAACCCGAAAACCAACCGCGAAAAAATGACGCAAATTATGTTCGAAACGTTCAACTCGCCGGCCATGTATGTGGCTATTCAGGCCGTTCTTTCGCTCTATGCTTCCGGAAGAACTACCGGCATTGTCATGGATTCTGGCGACGGCGTGTCCCATACTGTCCCAATCTATGAAGGTAGCTATACTGATTCAAATATCGGATCATTCCTTTTGAGATGTATAAAGCTAGGATCTCACTTACTCAACCAATTTTGTTTTTTTGAACAAAAATGGCAGGTTATGCCTTGCCGCATGCTATTCTACGCCTAGATCTAGCAGGACGCGACATGACCGACTATCTGATGAAAATTTTGACCGAACGAGGCTACAGTTTCGGAACAACAGCCGAAAGGGAGATCATCAGGGACTTGAAGGCATGTGCAATTGTTTCCTATAGTCCTCCGACTACACAAGTGGATTTTAGGAGAAGATTTGCTTTGTGTCGCTGGACTTTGAGAAGGATCTGGCCGTTGCGAGCGTGTCCAGTTGTTTCGAAAAGTCCTACGAACTGCCCGACGGCCAAATTATTACACTGGGAAATGAACGGTTCCGATGTCCAGAATCCATGTTTCAGCCTTCATTACTGGGTGAGAACGAGGCTGTTTTGCCCTTTATACTTTTATAGGGTGTTGTTGCGAGTGGTATCGAAAAAGGTGTCTTTTTGGGTCAAATCAATTAAAATTTGAACATTTTTGCCATGTCAATTTCAAAATGACCCTGCATTTTCTTAGACAAAAGAGATGCAAAACATATTATATGCGAAAGTTTCTTTATAATGATTGTTGAATAATAACAAGTATACAGAGGCTCAGATAAAAWAGTTATCGGACCTGAACTCATTTTTAATKRAACACCCTGTATATTTCAATCTAAAAAAATTGCATTTGCATTRCAATTTGCCGGCGATTATGGGGAAGTTTTCACTTCTGGTCTTAAGTACACACCCTGATTTTATTCTCTAAAARAACTGGGTAATTTTAGGARCAAAAATCTACTTYGTTAGAAAAATCGTAAYTGGGGCAAGAAWTYGGASMAAGAAATTTGGCATCCAAAATATTTTCTCTAGGTTGATAAAATCTCCCATTATTTGCACCCTGGGGATAATGTGAGAATATTGGAGTTTTGCCACTGGTGTTTAAATAAACCTAATAAAGATCGTCCTTTTCACAAGAAAATAACTTTATTTCGYATTAGTTCTTATCGTTGCCGGATTTCGCATTCTTAGTGAACCACCCTGTATATGCCCGGCGATTGAATAGTTGCATAAACTTAGCAGATTTGCGTCAATTTTGCAGGTATGGAAACTCCAGGAATAGCAGAAACGACTTTCAATTCCATCATGAAGTCAGATATGGACATTCGTAAAGATTTGTACGCCAACACGGTGCTTTCAGGAGGAAGTACGATGTTTCCAGGTAAAAATGCTRCTCAAGCAACCCCTTTTAACGTTGCAGCTTTTGTCCTTTTGTTCTTTTTTWAAACTTTTGTCCTTTCAAGACTAGATTAAATAGAAAACTAGCCAAAGTKCTGCTGRTATATTTTTAATTTTGCAATTTTATTGTTTCCTAAATTTTCGCAAATTTGTTTCTTTAAAACGAATCGAATTATAAATGTTCCATTAGGATATTGAGCATCTGGGTAGCTTTTAGTCTATGAGCAGCTATTCCGAAACCGCTTTTTTATGCTCTTGTTCATGATTATGACGACAGCTCGGTCTTCTGGTGAGATCCAATTATACGCGGTGATTAAAAATTAGTGCCATGCCTCTGGAGATGTTTCCTAGAAATATGTAGAAAGCACAAAGAAACAATAATAATTGCGATAAACTGAAATATTCGCCAAAAACTAAATAGGAAATTTGGCATCAATGTACTTGATCGCACCTCCAAATGGCGCGTTTCTGACCTATTTATATTACTTAAGGATGCGTTGCTTTATTCGTAAATCCAGAAAGAAAACAGGTGGACCTAAAAGGATAATTGAGAAAAAAGGTCCCCGATTGTCTGCAGGGCGACAAATAAAAAATGCAAAATTTTGCAAAGTTTGGCATGCTTTTAGTTGGACAAAAAAAGGTTTTTGGGCCCCAACAAAATTTTTAAGTTAAACCAAATAACGCAAGACCAAAAAAACCAAATTAAAATACCAAAATCTTCAGTTTCACGGTCTAGAGCTTATGTTGAAGCTTAAACTTCATAGATCATTTAAGACAAAAATTTTATATACAGGGTTGCATGAAAATCACCTAAATCCGAATTGTTACCCGAAATCTGTGATTCTGAAACATTTTTAACAAAGTGAAGATTACTTTCGAAAGTTTCGTTCATCCTTGCAACCCGGTATATTGAATTATTTTTTCCACTGCGAAATTTACGCTTCAGCCTAAACCCTATATTTTAAAAATGGGTTCAAGAGACAAATTTATCACTGCAAGACTAAACAGTTGATTTTTTAAAGACTACTCGGTAAATAAACGATGAGTGAAAATATCAAAACATTTTTTGAGATGTGAGCTCTTAATGCTTGTGGTGTTAAAATACAAAAAATCGTGTTTTCTTTCACCAATTTTTAGAAAATTTATCTGACTCACTCATTTTTGCAAAACCACGCATTAACCGAAAATGAATTGCACTAAATAAAGCTTGAAACACAAATAGCTTAATACTCTGGAAATAATAGAAAATAAAATATCTTTTTTGGGTCTTTCACACTGATTTATGACTGCACAAATAATTTTAAATCGCGTTTAATGTAAAACGTTATAAATATATGCCAAAAATTTCAATGGTCTCATTGTTACCCATGCAGGAGAGACCATGAGGCGCGCACCATTACAGATGTGAGGTTTTTAACCAAACAATATGAAACAAACTGAGAGCAATTATAAAGAACACATTAAACAAACATTTTTGGAAAAACAAAACAATTTGCAAGAAATAATCTACTTCTACTAACTTTTTTGTTAATTCTTAAATGGGTCAGTTCAAATTCGTTTTCATCGGTAGGGTTTTTGCTTTGATGTTGCGGAAGCAAATTCTACTAAAACATAATTACAATAAATMCTAAAACATAAACAAATAATARAGCGATAATCTCTTTCTAACTCTTCATGCGATGTCGGATTTAAATCAAGCACATAGTTTTTGGATGAAGCATCAGAATGTCATTTAGTTTCCTCTTCTTCATCGTCACTTTCGCCAATTTTCTTTTTATTCCTGCGATTTTTGTCTCTTTCTTCTAACTCGTTTTTTTCGGCGAATCATAATGCTTTCTTCTGAGATGTTGTAAAATGAGGCCCCAGTTAACGAAGTTGTCCTTAATTTGCAAAAAATCTATTACTCACAAAACTTTTGTGAGTGCGTAACACTCGTTTTGAACCACATGCACAATGCCTCCAAAGCACTTAACGCAAGAACAAGAACTTGGGACGACAATCGAATATTTTTCCAATAGTTAAGGGTGTACTTCACACCGAACAAAATGACTTCGACCTCAAACCTTTTTCCAATGTCTACTCAGAATCATTTCTGATCACCAGCTTTTAAACATGTTTCCTTGTAAATAATATAAAATCAAATAAAAGAAGTAACCGCATCAAATTGTTGAGTAGGTATTTAAGAGCAAGCAGTTACTTACGCCAAATTAAATCTCTTCTAGGAATAGCTGATCGAATCCAAAAGGAAATCGCAGCCTTGGCACCTGCGTCTATGAAAATCAAAATAATTGCACCTCCAGAAAGAAAATACTCTGTTTGGATTGGAGGCAGCATTCTGGCCAGTCTCAGCACGTTCCAGCAAATGTGGATCAGCAGACAGGAGTACGACGAGTCCGGGCCATCGATTGTGCACCGAAAATGTTTCTGATCTAAAACCACCTTCAGCCTGGAGGGTTTTAAAAAACGCAATACGTTTGTAATCAAATAAATTCACTATATTTCTCTAAAACTTTTTTGTAAGTTGCAACCTTGACACAAGATCGGGATATTATGAGTGAAGAACCTACTAACTAACACTGAGTATGTTCACGGCTGAGAAACTTAGGTGCTAAACTACTCTAAAGATAAGACCTACGTAAAATCACAGTAACGAATAACTTCGCAGCTTTTACGCGCAAGCCTTCGACGATTAGTTTTGGAAGACGCCTAACTACCTAGGAATATTAACTGGGATTGTTTGTGAAGCTTCGATCTATGCGCACGGTATTTCCTCAGCATATACAGATTCTGCAAGCTAAATAGGATACAAACTAACAACTACACTTACGAAAATAGAGAGCCACTTTTTTGCCAAAAATACTAAAACTGAAATAGCTCTATAGGCGAGAGAGAATAGTCTGTTTTAATCGGAAAATCGCAGGTCTTTTATTATTATTTCCGAAGGACCCAGCAAAACGACACTCATTCCAAAGAATAGTGGCGGACGAGGGTTTTTTCATAAATTCAAAGTATTATAACTTTAATACCAATTATCCGATCTCAACTAATTTTTTTTCATTTGTAGTTTAATTCTTTGACTATAATTTCATGCGGAAGCAATCTTGGCTTTAGAAGTGTTTCAACACTATGTTGAGTTGATGTCGCTCTGTGCGTTATAACTCGCTCCTCACTACGCTGCACCTGCAATTACGCTTAACCTGGTTCAAGGTGACTCGCAATGAGCGCACCGTAAGTAAGATAGAGAGAAACTCATAAGAAGAGTAAGACCTGATTTTTATACCAATTTTTTTAATATTTGTGTTGGTACCCTGAAGCAAATTGGGCACGTTTTTTATTGTTCACATTTGAAAATAATATTGTTAATTAAAGCCTCTTTTATTCTTCAATCCTTAGCTCATTTTACACGGATTTCAGGTTAAATGAACATATCCGTCTACTTTGTGCGAGCTCTGTGTCTCGTTTTGCAAGATTTTATCACGTACTGATAAATCAGATAAAAACATGTACTTCGTCCTTAAAGAGCCACTTTGTATATTTCGAAAGAAGCAGCTAAATTTGTTCCCATTTTTCCTACGCATCTAGAGCGGCAACGGCAATTATGAATTTCTGCACATCTCTGTCGTGTAACAAAAATAATGATACTTTGTCGATAGTTTGGAGAGTTGCTGGATCCTTTGTAGAATTAATTGTACCATAAACCAGACTTTTCCCAACTATACACACACTGTATATGTAAACTGTGTAAATTCTATTCACACTTTGTTCATAATAAAAAAATAACTTCAAAACTCTTACGTTCTATTGTGGAAATTGAGGAGCCTTAGCAAAACCGGCATACAGTGACTGAATTAGTGTCTGCAAGTTTTGCTAACAGTATCGAGTCGAGCTCCTCAAATAATACGACTTCTACCTTCGGTTCCGTGACCGTTTCCGTCCAAGGACTGTACATCGCTTCGAGCTGGATCGTCTCGTTAGTACAGCCGGATTGTTCAGCCACGGTAAACAAAAGTTGCTGAAGAAAGACATTTTTCGATTGGTAGAAGCGGTGGAGAAATGCATAATCGCTAATAATTACCCAACTTTCAGGAAAACCTGCGGAATTGGATGTCCGAACGCAGAAACTGGCAGTTCGTCAACCATTTCCACGTATTTTACATCGTCCATTTTCGGCCACAAGGTGTACAACAAATCCTGGTCGTTTTCCCCTTTGGAACCGTTATTGGCTATTCGTTCTTGCCGCTGCTTTAATTTGTCAATCACTCTCTGTTCTCTGATTCGCTGAACATCCCATCTGCAAGGCGATGCTTTGGAAAAAATTCGCAAAAAAAACAATAAACACTGAACCTTTTTCTTCTTCGCTCATCAATCTCGAGCCTCAAGTGCCGCTTGTTGTACACTTCGTCGTCCAAGTTCTCTGTGCCCTCCATCGTGTAGCAGCTGGTAAAGACTTTGACACGCCATCTAGGCACCTACAAAACCATTAAAAAGCCACTGTTTTCATTCAGTTCACTATTCCTCTGCCACTCAGACTTGCCTCCAAGTTTGCACTTCGGCCCTGACTGTCTGCCTCCGGTTCAGCGTTGGCGACATCCTCATTTGCTTGGCAAACGCAGTAGGGTTCATTGGTGGACAGTATTTGACTATCTTTTCCCACACCTGAAAGCGGAAATCATCATCAAAATCCCTATAGAAGAACCCATCCGCCACACTTACGAAGGCGTATCTTTTTCGCTCGCATTAACGTTTTGCTCTCGTCCAACATTGGTTGGTCGTCTTGGGATAAAACTGACGAGCTGCTGATCCGTTTCCGCCTGATGCTCATTCTAATGTTTTTCATCGGATCTAACTCGCAAAAGTTGTTCACTGTAAAGTTGTATTCGGACAACGAGTCTTTGCCGCACTCAGTAGGATCACTTTCCGTTCGAAAACTGTCACTCAGATCAGTACCGATACAGTCTTCAATTTTCAATTCGCTTTCATTTGCCAGCGTCTTCTCGTTCGTATTTATGCTTGTTTGAGATTCAGCCTCGTCCAGAACAGGATTTGATTGGTGGTTGGTTGCTTCCAGAGACCGGCTCAACACATCCTCACCTAATAGCGAAGAAACTCCGTCTTCTTTGCTTTCTTGATCGTATTTGGTGCATGAATCTTGGGTCATATCTTCCGCAGGACTGCTTGGAATCGCGTTTTCTAGATCGACGACGATCGGCTGCTGCTCTGGCTGATAAGGAACTCCTTTCTCTATGCACAAAAGACGCTCCTTGAGCTAAAACATTGATAAATGGTACATTGGACAACCCAGCTGATTGTCTTCCATGTGGCCCATGGAATGACTCTTAGAAAATTGGACAACTTAGCTAATTTAACACTACTTAATGGACTACTCGCGCCTTTCTTGGTCGTTTTATTTGAATTGTTAGTGATCTTGGTCTCCAGATATTTTTTATTGCTTGATTTGAAAAACGAATTTATTGCTGCAGAAAAGAAAATCTGCTCTGCATGTACTTATGCCTTTTTTAAAATGTGGACGGACAAATCCAAGCAGCGGACTGTTTTTTGGAAAAACGCTCGGATCTTTTAATTTTTTAGTTGCGAATGCGATTTTTTATACCAAATCGATTTACGCAAAAATAAGTTACGACCTTCAACTTTATTTTCTCAAATGAAAATTGATGTGATTCTTAAAATAAATCGGCCTTTTCAGGACTACAGAAACCTGAAAGAAATCCTCCGTATTAATTGCTGATAATGTTGTTCTCGGTAATCATACTTAGAATTCAAGGAAGAATTCAAAATTGAAATAAAAAATGGACGCTTCCATTTGAAAAAAATACGCTGATGGTCACAACTTATTTTTGGACCACAATGTATATACTTGGTATAAAAAAACGGTCCGCTAAATTTTTAAATTATTTTAAACATCACTTTTGGGGAGTTTCAGTGTGGAAAAACTTTGGATCGTCATTCAATCAGCAAAAAAAACCTGTAGAAAATTTGACCAAATCGTTGCCAAAGTCGAAGGACCAAGAAGTTGACCTTCAATAATTGGCCAACAAATCGGGTCAACGGAAGTAGTGTGCATGATGAATTTATGCCATGCATGGCAACAATGCGAAATAGTAAACAAAGTGTCAAACTAGACGGCCCCATGTTCGATAGTAATAAATCAATAGATTAATTGCGATTACCATTTCATTTTCCCGCTGAAGCACGTAGATTCGATGCTCCTTTTCCAGAATTTCCTCGTTTTGCTGCTGAATCAAATCGTTGTGCAAAATTAGCCAGTCTTTCAACGACTTAACCTCACTTTCGATCGGTTGACAGCTGGCGTCAGATGAGCTCACCTCCGCATTTTCTGCGTAATTGCCATAAACCCTCTCGTCCGTAAAATCGTCAAATTCAAACGGCGAATTTGTGTACGCACCAGTCTGATTATCGTACGTTAAACAATCTCGGGAATCGATTAACTTTGCGTCGCTTTCATACTGGAAATTGTCGTTCATTTTCGGCACAACTCGACCTATGTTTTGGTCATTGTTTATGCTGGGCAAACGCATAATCGTCCGAAAAACTCGACTGTTTGGCTATAACAGCGGAAGCCGGAACAAGCATTGCGTCCGTTTTTTATGGGGGCGGCAGCATTAACTTCGGAACGGCGAATGCAATAACCACACTAACTGAACGGTCTGATCGCACATAATTCGAACCTCTTGAACTAGGCCCCCAATATGTTGTTATTGCATAAACACTACGGTTTGGGCTTTTAAGGTTGCTGCAGCAAACTCTGGTCCATTTCACGGTGGAATGCAGATGCTTTGAAACTGCCAACCAGAGATAACTGATTTAAGCGGGTCAGAGACGCCCCAAGCGGGCAGAAACATTGGCATAGGGTGGGTAATAACTTCCAAAAAAGCTCCGCGAAAAACGCCGCGCACTACAAACACTAAACAGCGGAAACTCGCTTGTTGTCGTTGTCACCATACAAGACAAGATTGACAAATAGCAAAACACAAACTGTCTTGCTTGTCGATGTTGACACTGACAAAACCGTCGCCGTGACACTGACGATGTGACACTGACGAAACAATGCCAAGTTGATGAAAGGACCAAAAACCGCAAAGAACCCTACTTTTTGATCAATTTATATTAAAATAGGCCAGTTTTAGGTCATGATACAATTAATTCAAGCTAGGCTCAAATAAGATATTGTTTTATATTGTGTGACGTCATGAGGTACTCTCTGCTGTGTTGTCACTTCTAGCACAAGTGGGATAAGTAATCTGGGCGTGGCATGCGGTTATGCTACTATTTTCCTGTCTGAATAATATGCTCATTTAGTTTTTGTTACATTGCATTATTTTTTATAAATCTCGTTTCACAACCTTTCGCATATTGCAACCGAAAACCCCACATCGCATTTGCAACTTAAGACAAACTCTTTTATTTATTCCATCATTAATTTATATCAAAATACTGGTTTTATTAAATGGCATTACAACTTTCTGCTTAGATTTTGCTTTTTTTCCTTATAAAATTCTTTAGTTTTATTGGACAATATTAGAACTGTTCTCTTGGTGCTTATTTGAAACTTTGCTTTTGCTCTATTAACAGTGAAACACGATGGTTTTCAAACGGTGCTCAACTTTTTCTCAAATTTTCGTTACGTTAGTGTTCAAATGCTCCAATTTATTAATGATTCAACTTCCCCTTAGGCTTTCAAAGAAGTTATTTAAAAATTCAACTTCGTCTTATTAGGCGGCGATCGAACTTCCGCTTCTGATCTCGTTCGATTTATTTTAAACTACAGTTTTATCAAACAATACAGTTTTTGTTCTACTTGTTTTGAAATGCTGCAGTTTTATTAAACGGTGTTATTCTCACAGGTTCCTCTTAAGCTTCTGTTCCATTTATTTGAAAACAGTAGTCTCACAAAACGCAGTTATTTTTTGCAGAAAATCTACTCAGGATGGCCGAATAAATTGCCACAAGGGATTATTTCCAACAAAACTTGCTAAAATGAGCACAATTCTTAAAACACTTCACATCACAGCACCAATTTCACTTCCTATGCCCAGTGTATGTTTAAGATCAGGGAGACTTTCCTAGTGCCTTTCCAGTCATACGTACGGATTCCAGTTGCTGCCATCCTCGGGGACTAAGTTATTGGTAACTAACAAGACAATATCCACGATCCACCAGATTCCCAGGCCGCCAATAGTCAGCAGTTTTCCTACAGCAGTTCCTGTTTGTCCCAGACAAAACCTGTCCATGCCCAAGAACCCCAACAGGATACTGTATAGAAGCGTTGTTGTAAAGAAGTGGTTGGAATATTTGATGCATGGAACGCCCTCCTTGAAGAACGTGCGATCCCCAAAGCACTCAATCTTCTCCAAAGTCCTGCAAATCACTTTGGTGCGTCTCACATTCTCGTAGAACATCCCCCCGAACTTAAGGCAACCGTAGCCCAGCTGTTCCAGGGCGGATTTGTTGCCTTTATGATCAACCGGCTCGTCGCAGTCCACGAACTCCCAGGATAAGTAGGAGCATTTCACTAGGGGGCCCAAAGGATCGAAGGGTTTTGAGGAGTTTTTCGAGTCGCTCATCGCGCCTTGGAGTGCGATCAGGAGTATTACTAGTACGTACATGGTCTTCTAGAGCGGTCAATGTGCAACAAACAATCTGGTTTTCTCAGGAAAATTTAACTTATTATCATCTTTAACTGGGTGACATTGCAACAGAAGGCGTTGGACAATAGATGGTCGAAAATAGGTTAGGTTACACTTCCAGCGTTGTTTATTTATATATTTTATGACTAACTAGTTCTTATGCTAAATGCGGCGAATTTTCTGTTGAATGATTGCTGTGAAAGTAAAAAATCTAGAATGTTTCTGACAGATCTGCGTCATCATCAATTCATATACCTACCTACCTACTACTAAGTACACTTCAATTAGCTTTGAATGGAAAATGAGCTTTAGAGACGACGGTATATTAAATGGAAACTTTATCAGAGATTCTACAACACCAACACATTTCCTCTGGAAGACTCCCCAACTTGCTGGGTGGGAATTGCGTCCTCCTTGGGATTATCCAGCCCCCTAAATTTAATGTTGTACTGTTCCCGATACTCATTGATCTCCTTGCCCTTTTTCTCGATTTGTAAGGATATCTTTCCGATAATTTCTTTCAGTTTTTCCGAGTTGTGGATCAGGACAGGTAAAACGTCTTTCACCTTGCGCTCAGTCAAGAAACCACCCACAGATCGGTAGCATTTTCGATCCTCGTGGACGTTTTTCAGCGTTTCGATCACCACTCTGATAGGGCAAAGCACGACTTTAATGTAAATCAGCGGCAATTAACAAATGGGGCCCCACCTGTGCTCACTCTCCTCCAGTTGGAGTTCAGTGAGTTTTGCTGACAAACTCCGTTGTTCGGCTCGCAACGTCTGAAATCCAGCGACAATTTCCTGAGGGTCGGGGCCTTTGCCCGGCTTTTTCTCAGTTTTCTTCGCCTCATTCGACATTTTTGGTAAAAATAGTGAACACTAAATTTTATCCGTACCTGATCCGTCGAAACGAATGTCACTCTCGCGCCCACGGATCAGATTCGCGAGTTTAAAAGTACAAGTGCCCCCTGGCGGCTAAACTGTAACCACACCTGATACTACACTAGGTAACTACACTTGTCACTTAACAACTAAAATTTTACACTTATTTTGATTAGATAGAGTTTTTATGATTAGTTTTGTTTAGTTCTACTCAGCTTTTGCAAGCCTTTAAATAGAAGGAAACATATAAGACGTAAAAACAAAGGTTAAAATATGGGAGGTTAGACTTGTACGGTAATACGCGTTTGAAAAGTTGGCCACCCTGGGGCAACAGTGCTGACAGCCATCTTTGTTTTCATGATCAGTGCATATATCGCTTACTCATAGTTTTCCGTCGAATATCGGGGTTTTAAAGCAGAATTTAGTGCAAGATGTTGCTGAAAAGTGTGGTGATTCTTCTGTGCGTATCTTGCGCGTTTGCCGTAGGTAAGTTTGCCGCTTTTCCCGTCCTGACATGCGGTTAAATATAGGATTTCCGCCACGCAATATGATAAATAGGCGTTTTTTACATGTTCCTAGAAAAGCTCGCGCCTCGCATAGACGGCCCAGTTCTTTGTTCTACTGGCGCTCCTTGCACAAATGCATATGTGCTGAGTGCGCTCAGGTTGAGAATTTTTCAAATCGCCTGAAAATTGGCATCCAATTGGTGAATTTCCTGTCTATTTCTGGTTCGATGCAATTTTCTGAAAGTCCAGTAATTTCTTATCACTCATCAGAAGCACAAGGTTTATGGTAAATTGCTTATCGGCTCGATAAGG
Source organism: Dendroctonus ponderosae (assembly GCF_020466585.1). Taxonomy (NCBI): domain Eukaryota; kingdom Metazoa; phylum Arthropoda; class Insecta; order Coleoptera; family Curculionidae; genus Dendroctonus; species Dendroctonus ponderosae. The sequence goes on from NW_026017213.1 coordinate 1,045,811, forward strand.
CACACAGTTACAGCTTGTTTATTTAATTGACTAAATATTTCCGCTTCTCTATTTATTCGACTAAACTGTCTGGGAATCTTCGGTTGAAACAGCTGCTTATCTTTGTTCATGATGTTGAATCATTCTTCCACTATAGATAATTGCCCAGTCCAACAACTTGACCAGGTCAGTTGGACATTGATTGGACTGAATATTCAATAAATTGAAGTTTATTAAAAACAGGGTGATTTAAAATAGGCGTCATTCTCTGGAGGTGTTGTCTGGCGGTGTTTTAGTACAGCAAAAATAGTAAAAAAATTAACTGTTATTAAAAACTGGTTGTGAAGGTCTCACCAGTTTTGGAAATGCTCTGTTACGCACACTGGGACTCCAGCTAAGCTGTTTTACCCACTAACACCCTTTCCTCACCGCCGAGGTGGTGTTTGGCCCAGCACCGCGGTCATTTCTGTCTTGTTGTGCCCTCGTATTTTACTCCCTCATTATCCCAGTGTATTCAATGAATTTCAAAAGAATCTTGAGGGGGGTACGCATGACCTGGTCTGGTGGAACTTCGTCCCCTCCCAGGAGTCTTCGCCTACCTGTTGCATATGACTTGCAGTGACACACGATATGTAGAGTCGTTTCGTCCTCTAATTCGCACCCCCTGCAGGTCGGTTGATCGCTCAGTCCCACCCTGAAGAGGTGTTTTTTGCAGGGGGCGTGTCCTGTTAAAAAGGCCACTATCCTCCTTATTTTTTGCCTGCTGACATCTAGCAGTTCACTTTTACGCACTGGTTGTGGAGGTCTCACCAACTGCGTTGCGGTAAGCAGTCGCGGTGTCTTTTCTCCCAGTACTTTCTATGTTGTTGGGCATGAGATATGCCACAAGTAGGTTCTTGGTTGGTCTGGTTGCTCGGCCCCTGCCTTAGCAAGATCCGCAGCAATCTCTGCTGCCCAAGTGAGTTTTACTCTGTTTGAGCTCCCAGCCAGGATCGTAAGTTCTTTYACACAATCTAGCACACATTGTGACCTGATTGTGTACGATTCAAGTGCCTTTATGGTGGCTTCATCTCCGGTTACGCAAGGTAATGTGCTTACGTGKGTATGCTCTTTCTCTCATTTTCCGGGCGCAATTTGTTATCGCTAGAATATTTGCTTGGAAGGCGGCAGTGATTTTACCCAGATTTAAGGTAATCCTTTCCCCAGTTTTTCCTCTTTCGACTATACCAGCGCCTGTACCCAACGCTGTTTTTCTGCCTTCCGTATACCATACGGAGGAGTCCCCTGTGATAGCTGATGAAGTCGCTCCACCATCTCGCCCCTCATTTAGAACATGTTCTGAAAGGTATCGAAATGCTTAGAGTTTTGGTTCCATATATATATAGACATTAGTCTAAGGGCTCCAAGATCTCTTTTCCTTGTGAAAGCGATAATAGATATTTTGGATGGGCTAATTTTCAGCCCTTCCGTGTTACACCATTGTTAGTAGATGTTCTGTTGCGTCAGTTCTTCCATGCGACTTGCGGTGGACACAGTGTCTCCAAACTTTCCCTGCACAACAATGGCGTTATCATCTGCATGGCCCAGTGCGTAGAAACCCCTCTTTACAAGAGACAACAGGAGCCGGTCCACCACCAGGCTCCACAGCAGAGGCGACAAAACTCCTCTCTGCGAACATCCGCCCCGCACGCTGACTTTATTGAGTGCGACAGTAACTGTTCTGCAACTCAGCGTGTTTTGAATACATTCACATATTGAAGGATCCACTCCACGATTTTTCACCGCTCTGACTATTGACTAAAAAGAGGTATTGTTGTGCTCCCTCTATGTCCAGAAAAGCCGCCAGAGCAATTTCCTTGCGATCTAACGAGCTTTCTGCCCTCTGGACCAGTTCGTATCGCGTTTGGTAGGCATATTGGTTGTGGTGTAGAGGATTTCTTGTAACAACTTCTTCCCTGATACGCCTGTCGATCAGCTTTTCTAGTGTTTGAAGTAAGAAAGATGTTAGGCTGATCGGGGGAAAGGATTTGGCCTGGGCATACGTCGCCCGCCCTGGTTTTGGAATAAATACTACCTTCGCCTTTCTCCATTCCATTGGTAGGTATGCCAGGTCCAGGCTGGCCCGGAGCATCTTGCACAAAAGGGGCACCAGTAAATCGGCTCCCTCTTGTAGCAGAAGTGGCACTAAACCATCTGTTCCCGGTGATTTAAATCGTCTGAAAGAACTTATGGCCCATTTAACTTTGGACTGGTTTACGATGCTTGAGGCAAGAGTCCAGTGTTCTTTCGGTGTCCGCTGTCGGGTACCGAAAACCACCGGTATCCTGTTCTCCGACTGTTACCAGTATTGATCCAGTAAAATGAGTCTTAAGCATAAGCTCCAGGATCTCTTCTTCTGTTCTTCTATATCTTCCCTCTGGTTTTATCAGGGAGCCCACTTTTTGCTGTGGTTCTTTTAGAGTCTTTAGGTTCTTTATCTCTATTTTGGTTCTTATAGAGTCTAGCGTAGCTCGGAGTATCCTCGATATCCTTGCATTCTTTCCTTCATGAAGCCTTTTTTGCTTTTTTTATGGCGTTGCCATACATCGTTAGGGATGTTTTGTATTCACTCCAGAAGGCCTAGTTTTGTCTAGCCCTGTTAAATAGCTTTCTCACCGTTTCCCTCATCGTTAAGAGTCCCGAGTTCCACCACCATTTGGATGTCCCCGATTCTTCGACTTCAGAGGGCATGCTCTGAGTGCCCCTGGAAGGCTCTGCTGCAATTATGTCCAATACTTGTTCTTCTGTGTCTGGAACCCGAACATCTATTGGCGTCCACTATCTTCCTGGAGCCAATCTGCAGTATCTCTAGCCCTTTGTTGGCGTGAGTTCTTGTAGAAGAGTACTTTTTGAATATGAAAATTTTCCAATCAAAGATGGAACCATTTCAAAATAATGCTTAATAATAAAGTTGTAATTCGATTTTTAACTGTTAATATCTTCTAGAAATTATAAAAAAAAAATATTCCAATATATTCTCGTACTCCTAAGTGAGCCCCTATTGCCCCTTAAAAGGAATGACGCCAATTTTGAATCACCCTGTACAGACTGAAAAGTTTGGAAAAGCATTGAAATTTCTAAACTTAACCAAAAAAAAACAGTGTCGTTCTATGTGGTAAATTTGCTGCGAATAGTACGCCAATTGATTGCGCGACGACGCGGATTAGCCGGAGGCGTCGGTTTTTACTGTTTTTTTGCTCTTTGTTTAATAGAAATCAGGTCAATCTGCCTCAATCCCGTGGTTTAAAGGCGGGTTTTCTTCAAATATATCAACGTTGCCGCCCAATAGGTCCAAAACGGCACCACCGAAAGACAAGGCCCGAGGGCTCTGACTTCACAAGAAGACCGAGCCGGTAAGATACCACAGAATTAGAGTAGGTCGGCTCTCACTCACTCTCACAGCGAAATGGTCCTCTTGACGTCAGAGCAGTCGGGCCTTGACCTGACTTGATAAAACCTGTTCTTAAAGTGGTTGCGTGTTACGCAAGTTAAGAAGCTGGCATGCACCTGGAAATTTATAACAAGAGCATTTATTGATGTCCAATTGAAGTGAATTAACGTTGGCATTGCCACTAATTTAAGCTGATTAATTATTTTTTTACATATTTTATTGTTTTTAGACGTGGCTCTTCCTCCACAACCGCCCAATATAACAATTAGTCCTATACCAGCGCCTACAACTCAAAAACCTACTACAACCAGCTCATCGTTACCGACTACTATTACACCAAAGTCTACAACTACTACAACCCCAACAACCCCAACAACCTCGACCACGCACACCCCACCCACAACGCCCACTACACCCACTCCAAAACCCACTCCAAAACCCACGCCCAAACCTGCAGACAAGCCGGCACTCAACAACTACACCGGGAACTACACAGGTTCAAATAATATCTGTTTGTTGGTTAAAGTGGCTATTCAGCTGGAAGTGCTGAGCAATAAAACTTCATCCAAGGTACGTATTGATTGGCTACTTGAAAAGAGTAACAGTGTCATTGTCCACATCCAGGTGAATGTTCCGGAAAATGTCAAGTACACGGCAGTGTGCCCGTCCAACTCCAGTGAGCAGCTCACGGTTGTTTGGGGAGAAAACAACACCATTTCCTTTGGATTCTTCAAGGAAGGCAGTCAGTACGAGATCAAATCCATTAATGCCACTTTGACCTCAGCTGGTAAGAGCAGTTATATTCTTCAATTTAGAGGGCGGATCTGGTAGATCGACCGGATTGGACAAGGAACAGCATTTCATCACGCCCGTGAAAAAGATCGTACCGGCACCATCGCAAGGCCATGCCCGACTGCTCTGACGTCACGACTATGCCGTTGTCACTCACAGCAGGGTCCTCGTGACGTCAGAGCAATCGGGCTTTGACTTGCGGTGGTGCCGGTCGTTCTCCGCTGGGATCGGGAGATCGGGATCAATAATTCACTGGTAGACAAAATTTGCGCTTTCAAAGAAAAACTATTATAAAGCCTACCTACTTTTATCAAAATTCAAATGATTTGGTTAGGTAGATTTAGGTAGTTTCCGTCTTTAACCGATTCAACAGCGTGTATTGCCGCCTCCAGCTCGAGTAACGTTCCTCAAACCTCTTGGAATGCCATAAAAAGGTTTGTAAGGAATTCTTGGGGTATGTTGTACCAATCTTGGAGAACCGCGTTTTCCAGTTTAGCCAAGTTCTCAGGAGTAGAATCTCATCGTCGAATACGTCGTTTGAGCTGATCCCAATCATGTTCAATCACGTTAAGGTCGGGACTACGCGCTGGCCACACTAAACGTTGAGTGCCAATCTGATTAAGATATTCGTGCACGATGAGAGATCGTGGGGGCTCAGAGAACAGCAGGGTTTCGAAGAAATAGGTCTACAACTGACTCATATTTATCATACGCTAAATAAAAGAAACGGTAATAGAATTCGACACCCCCGCTTTTGCATGTGTTATCGAGTTACCAAAAGCATTTGACCGTGTCCGACTGGAAGACATTATCACCATCGAACGAAAAAACGAACTCCGACAAGAATTATAAAAACAGTATACTGCCTAAACACAGGCAATTCAACCCGAATTAAAGTTGATTATATTAATTATTATCATGAAGAGATCATTGAAGAGATCAGCGGCTTAAATCTCAAATCCCAGATCAACAAAGACTCGTTAACTTCAGGTTGCTTAAGAGATGTCATATGGAACAACAAACATATGAGCATCGATAGTAAAGTTTGAATATACAAAACATGCGTAAGACCAATACTCACCTACGGCATCGAGACCCGAGCAGACACAAACAAAATGTATGTTAAGAACGGCAGAGATGAAGGCTCTAATGTCAATAGCGAGAACAACACTACGGGATAGAGTGAGGAGCGCAACAATAAGACAGACCTGCAAGGTGGAGGATGTAATCAGATGGGGACGAAAGCGCAGAAGATGCTGGCGGGACCATGTAGAAATACTGCACCCCGAAAGAATAGCCAAGATTGTGTCGTATGGAAATCCAGTTGGTAAAGACCCATCGGAAGACCACCGAAAAGATGGAAGGATAGTTGGACATCCATATCACAGGAGAATCAATAAAATTGACCAGACGAAATAAACAGACCAAAGAGTCTTTACAAAAAATAAGATGAAGTAGATTAAAGATCGGTGCGGTCTGGTATTATCATCCATAAACAAGAAATTGTCGTCTATGTGAGGTGCAAAAGGTACGACATGGTTTTCTAAAATATCCTGAATGTACTTCTGGAAAGTTGATGATCTTCCTTGGATCATGACACGGTCCGTACGGGCCTCCAAAGAAATGCCACCCCAAAACATTATTTAGCCAGTTGGGGAACCACACATGCTTGGCTGAATCATTCTCCTGGTCTTCTCCCAATAAAAGCTCGCCCATCCGAAGATTTTAAACCCACTCTAACTTGATAGTAAATGAGACTTTCTTCCAGTCATCCGAATCCCAATCCATCAGTAACTTTCTCGATGTTACTTTGCCTTCAACGGTTGTTTTCAGGTCTTCAAATTTCTTAGCGTTGTCGTCCATTTTATATGTCATTTATTTCATCACTTTATTAATGTCTGCCATTTTATCCAACATCTTTTTGTGTTTTTTTTACAAACTTCTTTTTTGGTATTTCGCCTCAAAATTTTTGTAAAAAAGAGTATGTTAATAAATTGTGTAACAATAGTAGGATAATACAGTATATAAAAATTCGCTCTGATAATTCGTCTGTGCAATAATAATAATACTATAACTGACAATTTGCACAGACGAATTATCAGAACGAATTTTCATATACTGTATTATCCTACTATTGTTAAACAATTTATTAACATACTCTTTTTTAGGTTCATTTAGGTTCTTTTGAAACGATAGCAGAAAATAGCTATCGAAACGTCAAGGTAATTTTTCAAATTAATTTCTTTACTAATTGGAATTTTCTCTTACAGCTTGAGCGTAAGTGTGCCGCAGGATGCCCTCTAGGTGATAGTTCTTGATTACTTTTTGATAAATAATTCGTTCTTATTGCGAAATAGGAGCACTATTTATCAATCTGTAATAAAAGAC
>NW_026017213.1:1052449-1061837 GCF_020466585.1 Dendroctonus ponderosae
AATAATTCGTTCTTATTGCGAAATAGGAGCACTATTTATCAATCTGTAATAAAAGACGTGAGGAAATTCTGTCTTTTTTAAAGACAAAAATTTTGAGGCGAAATACCAAAAAAGAAGTTTGTAAAAAAAAACACAAAAAGATGTTGGATAAAATGGCAGACATTAATAAAGTGATGAAAGAAATGAGATATAAAATGGACGACAACGCTAAGAAATTTGAAGACCTGAAAACAACCGTTGAAGGCAAACTAAAGAACATCGAGGAAGTTACTGATGATTTGGAAATCAATGAAATCGTGGACATTCCTGCAGTAGTGGAAGAGCCAGAATATAAAAATCCAGTAGTTCAAGAGCCGAAAGTTGATCGAGAAGAAGGTACTGTCGAGATCACGAATGAACAAATTGCTCAGGAGCATTTAGAGGAAATTCAGGTGGAGCCCGAAGTGGCTAGTTCTGATCAGAAATTGTCCTTAGTTGGGGAAATAACTGATTCAGTTGTCTCTGAAGGAGATGATGTGGCTTAAACTGATAACTCTTGTGAAAACTTCCCAGGTATTACGCTATCAAAAGTAACTGTGTCAACAGAGGGAAATTCTCAAGTGGCAAAAGAAGTCGACTCTGTGGAAGAGACATTAAAAGCGGCGAAAGTGAAGGAAGTGGTAAAGACCGAAAGTATAGCAATTTTGGAATCACAGGACGAATATGCTGAAGAACTCCCATCAGACAAGGTGATTACGGACGAAGCGACTATTGTGAAGACTGAAGAATTGTCGGTTGCTGATAAAACTGTGAGTGATAAAATCGAATACATCACTAGGGCAGTGGAACATGAGTATGTAACTATGCAGACGTGAGGAAATTCTGTCTTTTTTAAAGGCAAAAATTTTTGAGGCGAAATACCCAACAAGAAGTTTGTAAAAAAATGATGAGATGTTGCAAATGACACAAAACAAGTAGAAACTTGCATTGGAGTGAATAGAAAGGGACCAAAAACAATTGGTTACGGTACTTACCAGCCTACTCGGGGGAAAATGATTTATTCGAAAATATATAGGTGGTGCGCTAATTTTGTCCATCAGTGTATCAAGGGTGTTCTCTAAACGCATAAAGAGTTCTGTTACATTTCTGCTCCATGTGATTATTTGATAGTCCACTGATAAGCGGACAGTCACGGCCCCATAAAAATATCCGGTTATGAGAGAGGTGATATGTAGTTAATTAAAAAGCATTTTTTATAACATTTTTCAACGTAGAAACGTAGAATGTTCTTGTGCCGGTTTACTTAACATATTTAAGAAGAATTGAGTTACTTTTATATTCAGATGGCAACGCAACGAACTATTTCCATGAGAAGTCCGAGTTTTCGGTACCAGACAAGCTGTCTTACTACTGCATGAAGGATCAGGCCTTGAACCTCACCGATGGACAGAGCAACGTGACCTTGGCTAAGGTGCACCTCAGCAGCTTCCAGTACCAGGCCTTTATGAACACAACCAGTGCTTCGTATGCTTCAGGTAAGTCACGACACGCGTCAGCTATGGGAGATTTTCTTACAAGGTGGTTGTTTTCCAGTTTGGGATTGCGACGGAGCCAACACGTCCGACGTCGTGCCTGTAGTGGTCGGGTGCGTACTGGTGATTCTGGTGGTTCTGGTTCTGGTCGTCTACCTTTTCGGACGTCGCAGATGCCAAGCTCGTGGTTACCTCTCAATGTGAGTTTAAAGTGAAGCACATGAGCACACTCCTACATGCATATACGGCCATTCTACGGAACACTTGGTGCCTTCATTGCGTTGCGTTGCGTAGAATGGCCCAATACCAATAGGGAGAATCGGTGTTGGCAATGTTGACTTGTTTTCCAGTTCAGTTTTCGCTTATTGTTTTAAATCCCATGCAGATCCAACACCCTGTTGCTGTTTGTTTCACATTTTCTTAATCCGTGACAATAGCTCGGGATTCAATTCTTTCTATTCATGTTCAGTTTTGTTTTTCGGGGGCTAGCAATGTTAGTCAATTAGTCAGCGGGAGTCAAACGCTCGCTCTAGCTTCAGTTTATGTTTATCAATATTGTATGCTATGTTATGTTTAAGGTAATCATTTGCACAGACCTACATTTGATCTGGAAATTCCAAAATATTCTCGAATTTAGTCCGATTGGGGACCTGCCCAATTCAACGGTATAATTATATGTAATCATGTGTGTTTGCAACTTGTGCCGTGGCGGGCTTGGGCGGAAGCGCATTTTAGTTAAAAAAAAGAGCAAACCTATAATTTGTTACAGTCCCTCGCTGGATGCGGCCTAGTTGAAACGAGTGGATATATTTTATTCTTTAGTTATGGCCGGCAAAATGTATTAAGGTTAAGTTAAGATAGCGGTTTGTTTTTTATGAACATATGATAATCGGGGCTGTGAAAGCTTAAACGTAATTTGGAACGTCATAACAATGTTAATGAATAAAGTCCTTGTGAACCACACTGGCCGTTTCTTTTGCCTTTCCCGCTCCTATTGGTGATGTGCATGTGGGGTTGTCTTTGTTACGGTCTTTAATATGAGCTTTTGAGAAACCGAAAAAGTAACAGTGTTTGGGTTTCATCTCTAGCAGTGATGGGAAAAATCGTATTAAAATGAGTTCCATTTTCAGCGTCAAAACTATCGCGCTACAAAAGTCGCAGTTTTAATGCAATCGTTGTATTCATATCCGCGTAGTGGGAGTGTGGAAAAAGAAGAAAAGTGTACACCGATCGTTTCATCGGTAGTTTCGTGTTATTTTGCTCTACTGATCAACACTGATGAGAGGGAAGGAAAGTGACCTCGAATGGAAATCTGCCAATAGCAAAGGCAGGAAGTATACTGGGTCAAAACAGTTTGATTTAAGGAGACAGAAAGTGGAGGAGAGCAGGTGTGGAATTATTGGTCAATAAAAAATTCGAAACAAGTATAAAGGAAGTACAATATATAGATTGCAGCATCATACAAGTGACAATGGAACTGGCGGATGAAACGACACACATACTAAGCGTATATGCACCAGATGCAAGCAAGCCAAAAGAAGAAAGAGAATAATTTTTCGACACCCTGCAACACACGCTAGAGAAGATACCCAGAAAATACAAAGTCATTATCATGGGCGACCTTACCTCAAGAATTGGCAATTCTGTTGTTCAGGGAATCATGCACATCATGCTTCAACGAAGAGACGATAAATGACAATGGAGAAATGCTGATAGAAGCATGTGCCCACAATGAGTACGTATTAATAACACATATTTTGACCACAGGGAACAACAAAAATACACCTTCGTCAACAGAAGAGGCCAAAAATCGATCATTGATTACGTCCTTACAAATAGGAATGTACACCCCTCTCGGATACTCGATGTACCAATATTAACATCAGCAAATATCGGAACCCAACACGGACTAGTTCTGTCTAGTCTGGACTAGTAAGTACCGTACATCACACATAATAAACTTTACCAAAACAGACTAGACGAGAAGATCACTCAAAATACAATAACAGCAAGAGATAATTTAGAAGACGCAAAATAAAAAAAACAACATGAAGAACAGTACCAAGGAAGCTCTAGGAGAAAGGACATTAAACACAAATAAAAGAAACAATAAGCCATGGTTCACCCCGGAAGTCAAGGAATTAGCATAATAGAAAAAGAACGCTCACATAACTAACATCAACAATAGATCACCCGAAGTATTCTTCGGTTTCAGGTTCTTTCTCTTTTGAATCTCTTTGAAAACAGAACAACTAATGCGATTAAACAACCCAAAAGGACATACTGGGAAAGGTTCTCGGTGGAAATGGAACTCGGCCAGAAGAAGATCTGGAACATGCTACGAAAGAGAAAAAAGCCAGTCAATGAGGAAGTAGTAATAAGTGCAATAGACCAAGAAACATGGGCAACATACTTTGAAAACCTATATGATAACAATAGCAAAAACAGCGATGATACAGAAATCGAAAATCCATCATCTACAGGCGAACAAGAGGAAAGCATAACACTGGGAGAAGTACAAACGGCCATACAGAGATTAAAGAACCGAAAATCTCCAGGCACTGACAACATTCCAAATGAATTACTTAAGTACGGAAGTGCAAAAATCGAAAAAGAATTAGTAAAGTTATTCGGAAAAATGGAACAAAGCGGAGTAATACCCAATGAATGGAGAACTAGATCCTATAAAATCGGACCCGAAAAACTACAGAGGCTTAACGTTACTAAGTGGTGTCCTAAAACTACTAAACTAACAAAAACTTATCAGACAAAATAACTGATAAAGTAGGAATCTCCGAGGATCAGCAAAGATTCCGCTCAAATAGATCAACGACAGACGCAATATTTATATTACGCCAAGAGAAGCCCATTGAATTCAATAATCCAATGTACACATGCTTTGTAGATCTAAAGCAAGCATTTGACAATGTACAGCTTACGGATGTAATCGACCGACTGAACCAAAAAGATGCTAATAAGTGCCACATAAACCTAATAAAGCAGCTTAACATAAACAATAAAACAATGAGAAGAACATAGTGTGGTCTAACAAGAGAACTTAAAGTCTCATCCGGCATACGACAGGGAGATAGCCTTAGCCCATGCCTTTTTAACATTATAATGGACCAAATAATTGGAAAGTGTGAACCAAGTCGATGCAGGATTCAAGATGAACAACATCTGCCTGAGAATACTCTGTTACGCAGACGATGCTGTCTTGACGGCAGAGAGCGAAGATGACCTCCAGTGCCTTCTCTACAGATTCAACCTAACAGCACAGAGGCTTAATATGCAAATTTCGATCGAAAAAACACAATCTATGGCAATATCCAAGGATCCGATCCGATGTAAGTTGGTGGTGAGTGAGCGTATTATACAGCAGGTGATGAATTTCAACTATCTGGGGGTACAGGTATCGTACAGTGAATGAGGTGGAAAACCAGATCAGAGAAGCCGTAAGTGCGTCAGGACGTTTGCGAGATATAATTTGGAAGAACAAATATATGACCACAAAGAGCAAGACACGAACTTATAAGACCTGCGTCAGACCCATAATGACCTACGCCGCCTAGACAAGAGCTGAAACGTCTGTTACTAAAAGGAAAATGAGAACAGCAGAGATGAAAATCCTAAGAACAATAAAGGGGACCACATGCATGATAGGATACGCAACGAGAACACCAGAGGAGAACTGGGAGTGCAGGACGTTGTCAGATGGGTGAGAGAGAGACGACAGAACAAATGAGTCCAGACCGAATTGCAAAGTGGGCCAAAACACAAAAACCAGAAACAAGACGCTCAGCTGGCAGGCCCCCAAAACGTTGGTAGGAAAGCTGGACATCGGGATCACAGGAGGGCTGATCACAGAATTGACAGGACTTAGTCCTTTTACACGAAGAAGAAGAAGAAGAAAGTGGAATTGCAAAGTTAAACGGGAGCTACTGATATCCAAAGTGGGTGCCGTAAGACGCGAGGTGTTATAACGCATTGACGCACAGAGCGGCGTCAGTACAAAAGTGCTACACAACCCAGTGTTTCCCATGTCTAGACCAGAAGCCGACATAAAATAATGGATATTCCAATTTGCTGTTGCCCTGCATGCACTTCACCAGGAACAAGAAAAAGTCGCTTAGAAGAAAAGACAGAGGGTATCAAGAACTGGTAGAAAATCGAACTGTCAACCAGAATACTGCAGAGTAGGGATTTCGGTAGACATTTTTAACGAGAAACACTTGATTGAAACACCTAATTCCGATGAAACTGCGACTTCGGAAAATGATAAAACTCACTACTTGATAAAGCGAACCAATCGCTAATCATCTGTGCACAGGACAGGACGATAGTACTTAAATTCTTAAAATAGTTCCTGTATCTTCGATGTTGGGTTAGTTAGAACTCGTTAGCGAGAACAGGGTATCCCAAGATCATTCTGGCCAGTAAGTGAGGTTTACTTGAGTAGGAGAGGCTCTAACTGTGCTTTCTCAATCTTATCAGATCCAGCCATTTTTCAATGTTCGCTTTTTGTCGACTCACTTGTCTTCAAGTCCCGCAATTTCTTTCCTCTTACTGGTTCCGGTCTGCCCTGGGATTCAGTTCGCATTGATCTTAAAAAGTTCGGTAAAGGACTGGGAGTCCAACGGTCACAGCGGTCCCCTTGCGGGTCCGGGCTGAGGTGAATACTTATAATCCACCTTGGATTCTGCAATCAATCAATCAATCAATCCTTGGTTGTTTTTTCGGGCAAACGTTTCGATCCCGTACCTGCCAACATAGGGCTGCACATTTTGGCGCAGTCTTAGCGGTTCGTTGTCCAACTCAAACAGATGAATGTGAGCAATGCGTTTGATCTGGACTCGGCTTAACAGTGCAACATCAATTTCAATCGCAATTGTTATCTGCGATATTTTAGTAGCATCTCGATTATAACCACGATCCGATTATTCCCATCACTAATCTGTAGCTCTGTTCTATAGACCGATTTTTGCACAGTTTTGGCCGCAGTTTTTTCGGCTTCACCTTGCTAAAGCTTTGCACATTATTGGCCTACTTGTACTGAAGGGTGTGGTTCTAGATGTAGATGATTTACTATTTCAGGTTCGCCGATGAACGAAGCGAAAGCGACTACATTCCTATGAAAACACTGTCCTGCTTTAAGTAAGGCGTCCTGGTTGTTTCCAATCTTTGTTCCTTATGCTACTTTTGATATTATTATTAGGCTGACGACATTGAGATGATCTGGGGGATTTTCCAATTCGTTATCTTAAATGTTCTTAAACTTTTCTATGGATGGTCCACCAAACGCGCCCGGAAAGTTAACGCATGCTTCGATACCGTCAATGTCAATGTCATTGGGTGACGTTGCGCTGAACTAATGACATTTTTCAATCAGTAATTAGTCAAAAAAATGACGTTCTTTGCCTTTTCAGTAACGTCAAGGCATGAATGACGTCAATCAAGAGAAGCCAATGCTTTAGCTTTCCTTTATAGTTGTGTTATTTTTAGTTTTTATTGTTCAAGTCTAACGTTTGTTTTTGGATTGACCATCCAGCACAATTTATCGTTTTACTTACCTTAGTTTTATCTGATTTACCTCGACAAAAGCCAGTGCATTGCACAGTTGGGATGTCGACGTTAGCCAAAGAACTCCCTGCAACTGTACAATGCTGTAACTTTAGAGGCCATTTTTATACAGGGTGCCCCATATTTGATTACCATGGGAGCGGGAGGTGGAAAAAGGCATTTGAGGCAAATTAGTTGAAAACACTGGATCTGTAAAAGGCATTAAATTTTTTTAATAGTTTTTTCTTGAATACTGAGAAAAATTTTCAAAAATTTCGTTTTTATGGCGGACTTTATAGCTGTTTTTGGGTATATTTACTAGGTAATAATTTTATTATAGTTACCTAATAAAAAGTAACTCTAAAAAAGTAAGAAAAACCTGCTGCAACTTGAAAGCCATTTGAAAAATAAAAATTTAGCTCAACAATTTGGTTGCCTGCCTTTTACCATCCCTTGCTCTGTGTTGGATTAACTAGGAGCCATCCTGTATATGCAAGGTGTCCCGTAGGCATATGATCAAAAGGGCACTGCGACGTTCTTTGGCTCAAAAGAAGACGATCTCACTTAAGTTTTGTTAAGAAAAAATGTCTGGATCATCTGCTATTGATAACTGAAGCTTTTTGAAGAAGTGTTTTGGTACAAAAACTGCCAGAACTTTATTTGGAAGCTGGAATCAACTGATTTTTTTGAGTGGATTGAATGGATTTTTCTTATTAAGGCAGGTCAGATCGTTTTCCTTTGAGCCAAAGAATGTCGCAGTGCCCTTTTGATCACGTGCTTTGGACACCCTGTATTTATATCACTAATTTCCTGTAATTCTCATTGAGGAATCTCGCCCGATCTCTGGCAAAACCCGTCTGATTAAGGGAGGAATTGTGATATTAGATTGATAAGTAATGACTGTCGCATCGAATGGCTTTGTGTCAGGTTGTGTTTTTTGTCAAGGCAACGAAATAAGTGTTAATGTTTCAAGTGAAAATAGAGACGTTTCTCTGCGTTTGTTGCTTTTCTGCCCTTCTAAATGGGCTTTGAATGAGGTGTCGGGGGCTATTGCAAGCTGCACAGTCGATCGGATCAGTGCAACCCTCTAGGGGATTAGCGCTGTTTGCAAAAGGGATTAGCAAACTAGTGCGTTGCTGAGCGATTTGCTTAACATCTTTGTTCCGAGTGGGATTTAAGCGGCTTCAGTATCGAGATCGCACCTGCCCAAACCCGCCGCCACTGCCAGCACGTGGCTGCGTTCCCTGGCACGTGCTGGTTCCCATCAGAGTCCTTCAGGAGCCAATTGATCTTTGCGACTCGCTTAATGGCTCTGATGATGGGCGACAGATGCCTCATGCTGCTTCAGCTTGCCAAAACACAGCGGCGGCTCGTCAACGAAATTATTTCCTGCCTAACGATGACCAGTTAAAATTCGAGTTTTTCGATTTGTATAATAATAATAATTCAATTCTCCGGAGTTTTGAAAGGCTTGTACTGAGCGCATCAGTTTTCACCTAGTAACCATCGATACTTTTGTACTACATCTACTACCTCAAGTTCCCGTGCTTCCTGAGCAAATTAATGCAGATTTTTACTATTAAGAAGGGTGTTTTCACTTTTTTTTAATGTTGATATATAGAAAGTAGTTATGGCAAACATTACACTGATATCATTTTTTTACAAAAAAAGTCCATAATAATTTTAAACCAAATTTAAATTCAAATCAGATGTTTTCCACCAAAAACGCCGAATCCGTGTCGTCGGTTGCCTTTACCGATTGTGACGTAGCAGGTCATATCAACAAAGGGTCTCGTGTTTATTTTGTTGTTTTCGCAGCTTTGTTTTATTATTTAAGTTATTGTGATTATCATTATTTTATTGATTATTATTATTGTCTTGCATAATGGAAAATAGTGACATGCAGGGATCACAAAATAAGTGGTGTTTTGTGCCAGGATGCAAGAATACCTCAATAAGTGCTCCAAACAAACT
The DNA here is from genome assembly GCF_020466585.1 of Dendroctonus ponderosae. Taxonomy (NCBI): domain Eukaryota; kingdom Metazoa; phylum Arthropoda; class Insecta; order Coleoptera; family Curculionidae; genus Dendroctonus; species Dendroctonus ponderosae. The sequence goes on from NW_026017213.1 coordinate 1,061,494, forward strand.
CTTTCTAACCGTTCCCCATGATTATGCACGTAGTTTTTTTGGTTTAAAGCAGCGAGACGTGATGTTCCTAAATCAAAATCAATTTTTTTTGTTCCGAGGATCAGTTTAATGAAAGTACGAACAAAAAAATGATGAGGCAGATAGAATATGCCTTCGATCGTACGTTGTGTTCTGGGCAAGTTCTACCTTGTACAGTGCACAAAGAACCCTCGCGTTTCAATTCTACATATCCGATATCACCATATCGTTCTCGTGATGCCCAAAATACAAATTTAAGAGTTCATTTTACTTTTAAAGCAGCCATGTGTATAGGTTAGGTTAAGTTGAATAAGTGAAATTCTATA
>NW_026017213.1:1061887-1063331 GCF_020466585.1 Dendroctonus ponderosae
TCAATAAGTGCTCCAAACAAACTCTTTCTAACCGTTCCCCATGATTATGCACGTAAAGTTTTATGGTTCAAAGCAGCTAGACGTGATGTTCCTAAATCAAAATCAATTTTTTTTTGTTCCGAGGATCGTTTTAATGAAAGTACGAACAAAAAGCTGATGATGAGGCAGATACAATATGCCTTCGATCGTACGTTGTGTTCTAGGCAAGCTCTACCTTGTACTGTGCACAAAGAACCCTCGCGTTTTAATTCCACATATCCGATATCACCATATTGTTCTGGTGATGCCCAAAATACAAATTTAAGATTTCATTTTACTTTTAAAGCAGCCATGTGTATAGGTTAGGTTAAGTTGAATAAGTGAAATTCTATATATTATTTACCTAATTTAAGCCAATACAGCCAGATTAGTATATTAAGGAGAGAGTAACTAATAATGAATTTACGGATTGTTACTTACGCTGCTGCTTTGACATCCTTAAATTCGGCTGAATTAAAGCGTTCGTCGTTTTTAAAAATTCGGTAACCATAAAAATATGTACAAATGGTAAACTTTGTTTATTGGCGCTTTAATGAATCCTTCTGAAGCCAGTTTTTAGTTTAACACAAACTATCATTTATTGAAATCCACAAAATAATTAATGAAACACAACCACACATCTAAACACTATGCACAGAACGTAAACAATCCACCATTTATATGACTAAAGACGTCACGACCAATAGGATTGCGTTTTAGAGATTCATGAATAATTTGAATTCTAGCTGAATTTGTTTATTAAATATTTAACAAAATAGCAATAGGTAGATAGTATAAACTTATTTAATCGATTAATGTTCAGTTTGTAGGAATTTTTGATGCAATGAAAACACCCTATTTCCTTTCCATTCCGCCACTGTCCACGTGGAACAAACAGTTTAACTGTCGCCAAACAGGGAAGGGTCGGAGCGACGTACCCGGAAACCTACAGGTGCAGAATCGGGATTGTGAGCCGGCCTATCGAAAAGGACATCTTTATGGCTTGCTGACCGCTCGAGATGGGGGTTTTCCGTTTTGATTGGTCCATTGTGCCTTTATTAGGATGTTTTTGTTGGAGAGTATTATTGCTCTAATGATTTTAATGCGAGAGGGTCCCGTATCGAGATTTGCGGCATTTTTTCCTGCTGCTGTCGTTGTTGTTGGTTGATCGGGCGTGTTTTTTCGGGGTGGCTTTCGGGAATGTTTTTAATAAACTCCTGATATGGTCTTCCGATGCGTTCCATTCAATCAAATCCTCAAGAGTTGTTTAATTGAAAGAGAAAAAGCCTTTGGAGTGGAGTTGCAGCTGCCTAATCTGGACTAACTTTGGGTTTTGTCGTTGCTGGATTAGCCCGAATAATTTTATCTAGCTTGCGGGTGCAAAATGCTTTATTTTTTTTACCACCAATAGCTTCTACAATCAAAT
>NW_026017213.1:1063871-1064940 GCF_020466585.1 Dendroctonus ponderosae
TGATTTTTTCGAATCTCTTTGGCGACAGCACCAGTAAAAAACGTAAATTGATTTGGTGCGTCAACTAGAAACTTCACATTAAAAAGGCTGGTTTTTATTCACGCTTGTTAATGAATTCTCGGGACATTCGTCAGTTCCAAGATGCTAATGCTTAAAATATATAATTTTTATGCGTCAGTTCGGAGTTAATTTTACAACGACCAAGCGCAATGATTTAATTCCCTTAAGTAAATCCAGGTAAAGACAAATTTCGAAATAAAAAATGAAGTTTTTGTCACTTTTATGCGTCAGCAAGTGCTAAAAGCGTGCACTTTATCTAAGAATGTTTCAATTTTTTCGATTGTCGTTGACTAAACTATCAGTAAAGGACGTAAAGTGTGGCCAGGGGATGATTTGATGCGACAACTGAATACTTCTAATTAAAAATTTTAGTGTATTTCTGCCAGTTGACAGAATCACAGGAAATCGGTTAGTTCCAAAATGCTAATGCTTAAAACTGTGATTTTTATTCGTCAATTCGGAGTGAATTTTACATGGACAAAGCATACTGGTTTCGTTTTAGGCTTTTCTACTGCAATAACTAGGGCAAGACAAGTTGCAAAATAAAAATGCTGTTTTTTGTCAAATTGTTCGCGTCAACAAGTAGTAGGTAAAAGCGTGCACTTTAATTAGAAATTATCTGTTTGATGTGTCAATTGGAGACTTTATAATAAACGTCAATTAAGTCAATAAACGTCAATTAAGCATACGTCAATATATTCATATTAGTTGTTAGTTGGTTGACAAAATGACATTATTTTAGTTCCACGATGCAAATGTTATAATGCACTAATTATAGCTTGATTCAACATGAGGTGAAGACACATTTTGCTTAAAGGTATCAGTTTGATGAGTCAATAATGGATGAAATTCTGCACTCTAAACTAAATCTTAAATTTTTCGATTTTGCGTAACAAAGGCGTGAATCCGACCACATTCATTAATGAAATGCTTATAATCGCCGCTCACATGCTGAAGCATGTCTGACAGTTGATGCGTCACACAATGACTGAAATGCTTCACTTTAGCT
>NW_026017213.1:1065939-1067889 GCF_020466585.1 Dendroctonus ponderosae
CTTGATCTGGATTTCAAGTTACGATTTTTTGTTAACGAGCTTGTAAGTTTGACTTTTAGGGTTTTTAGGCCCACGTTTGCAACTCGGTAAAAATCAGTGTTTGGAATATTGCCGCTCTTTATCCCATTTTTTGCTCTATGTTTTTTCTAAATCTGATAGAAATTTCAAGGGGCGTCGTGCTTTGGGTTTTTAGTTATGATTTTTTGTTAATAGGCGAGTACGTTTGAATTTTGTAGTTTTTAGACTCAAGTTTGCAATCGCCTAAAAATTAATGGGTGTTTGGATGTTTGTACAATTTTTTTCTCAATATTTTCTATAAATCGCGTGAAAATTTCAAATCGCTTCTTGTTCTGGTTTTGGAGTTTACTTTTTTTAACGAGTGAGTGAGTCAATTTTTTATACCCAAGTTTGCAAGCTTACAAGCAAACATTACAGTGACAATTGAAGCTACTTAAAACACATTTTTTAAGTAACAAATCTCAAAAATAATCCAAAATGTTTAAAGCGTTTTCCTGTATGCAAAATCAAAAGATTGCGACCGGACTGGTTACGGGAAAAAATGCAACTTAATGAACTGATCAAGGCGAGGATAATCCGTAAAGCGCCGGGACCCCTCGCGGTTTAGGGAGCCCCAAACAAGTGTTCGCCCCCGTATTAATTCCGAATTAAGGGTGGAGGCGGAGCGAATTGAGCGGCAAGTTTGCTCTGCAACCTGATCGGAAAAGTGCACTTGCTACCAGGAACAGGACCGCATTTGAAACAAAAAAAAACTTAGTAGTGCACGCTCTATTTCAGAAATTGATCCTGAGAAGCCGTAAGCAGATAGATTGTTGGAATCTCTACCAAAAATAGAGCAAATACGGTTCCATTCAACACTCAAAGTTATGGTGTCCATCCGGATCACTACAAGCATATGGAGAGATGAATTAATAAAAATATATAAAAATAACCAGTAACCAAAAAATAAAATTTGGAAAACTTGGATGCTTTCAAAAATATGACAAAATTAGAACAAACATTTCATAAATCAAGTTTAATTAAAAATTGGCAAAGGAAAACAAAGTTTAGTTCAGAAAAACTACGTTAAATAAAGACTTTATTGAGTTTCAGAATTTTTCTGTTCTATTTGGCGGTTTTCGAAAATTCCATTACGGAATTTGCCTGAAAAAGTTGAGTTTTGTTCAAATAGAGCAAACATTGCTCTAATCAAGAGGCAGAATTGGAATGTCCACCAGAGTAGTTCTGGTACTATCAAGAGTAGTTCTTGGACTTTTTTTGAAAATTTTGTACCGATTTTAGCCGCTGCTGAAATATAGCAGACTATTTCAGAAATTCGCTCTGAGGCACTACAAGCATATAGAAAGATTATTTTTTTACAAATACAGAGAAAACACGGTTCTATTGAACAGCTAAAGGTGGAATGTCCATCAGGCTCAACAGTAATTGTGTGTGTGTTTTTGAAAAATTTTTGAATTTTTTTTAGTTTAGTGAAGTTTAGTTTAGAAAGTTGCCAGACATTCCGAACATAGAGCAAGTCTGGTTCTATTGAACAGGAAAAGGAGTAAGGGCCTACAGATTGAAGCGTGATTTTGGAAAGGTGCAACTTTTACCAAATATAGAGCAAATACGACTCTAGTGGAGATGTCAAGATATAATGTCCTGCGGACTGAAGGATGATTTTGGGAAATTTTTGAAAATGTGTTAATTGAATCCGCGATTGAAACAAACGGTTCTTTTTCAAAAATTCGCAGTATCAAGTTCTGGCAAAATAGCAATTTGCTGGTTTTTCCAAAGACAGAGGAAATATTTTGCTATTGAACAGGCAAAGTTTGAATCTCCATCAGGCACAAGTGTAATTTTAGGAAATTTTTGAAAATGTGTAAAATGAATCCCTGATTGAAATAGTGCAGGCTGTTTTAAAAATTTCTTATTTGAAGCACTAACGAAATA
>NW_026017213.1:1068888-1078062 GCF_020466585.1 Dendroctonus ponderosae
ACAAACAGTTTAACTGTCGCCAAACAGGGAAGGGTCGGAGCGACGTACCCGGAAACCTACAGGTGCAGAATCGGGATTGTGAGCCGGCCTATCGAAAAGGACATCTTTATGGCTTGCTGACCGCTCGAGATGGGGGTTTTCCGTTTTGATTGGTCCATTGTGCCTTTATTAGGATGTTTTTGTTGGAGAGTATTATTGCTCTAATGATTTTAATGCGAGAGGGTCCCGTATCGAGATTTGCGGCATTTTTTCCTGCTGCTGTCGTTGTTGTTGGTTGATCGGGCGTGTTTTTTCGGGGTGGCTTTCGGGAATGTTTTTAATAAACTCCTGATATGGTCTTCCGATGCGTTCCATTCAATCAAATCCTCAAGAGTTGTTTAATTGAAAGAGAAAAAGCCTTTGGAGTGGAGTTGCAGCTGCCTAATCTGGACTAACTTTGGGTTTTGTCGTTGCTGGATTAGCCCGAATAATTTTATCTAGCTTGCGGGTGCAAAATGCTTTATTTTTTTTACCACCAATAGCTTCTACAATCAAATWTCAATTTTTTAAAGTTTTATACAGTTTTATTTTACTTGGCCTTTTGCTTTTTGTAATTCACCTAACACACAAAAAAAGCTWTGMCTGGACTTAATTTTTTGATGTTAATGCTTGAATTATGGCAGTTTGTCATTGTCAAAAAACCGACAAAAATGCTTCCGCTTCAACCTTTTTAAAATCCTATTAAAGACATTCACAGCTGTCAATGTCAATTTGATAGAAAAACCTGATTTCTTAGTGAAAGTATGCTTCGATTTTTGGAATTTAGGTGAMAAATTCATTATGAATTAWTTAATGCTATATGTTTTGCTATAATAATAACCATGCCTGTCGGTAAGAAATCTACTTCTAATTGACGCATAAKSATAAACATGTTGAAACTAACCTCYTTATKTTGATGTTATCATTAAAAACATGCATTAAAAAGAAGAAGTGGAGTGGTTGACGCATCAAAGTGACATATTGACTTATAACCTGGGAAATCGAAAATGCKTCTWTGTCAACTTTATGCGTCAACAACTGGAAAAAGTGACCAATTTAATTAAGAACGAKTGATTTTTTCGAATCTCTTTGGCGACAGCACCAGTAAAAAACGTAAATTGATTTGGTGCGTCAACTAGAAACTTCACATTAAAAAGGCTGGTTTTTATTCACGCTTGTTAATGAATTCTCGGGACATTCGTCAGTTCCAAGATGCTAATGCTTAAAATATATAATTTTTATGCGTCAGTTCGGAGTTAATTTTACAACGACCAAGCGCAATGATTTAATTCCCTTAAGTAAATCCAGGTAAAGACAAATTTCGAAATAAAAAATGAAGTTTTTGTCACTTTTATGCGTCAGCAAGTGCTAAAAGCGTGCACTTTATCTAAGAATGTTTCAATTTTTTCGATTGTCGTTGACTAAACTATCAGTAAAGGACGTAAAGTGTGGCCAGGGGATGATTTGATGCGACAACTGAATACTTCTAATTAAAAATTTTAGTGTATTTCTGCCAGTTGACAGAATCACAGGAAATCGGTTAGTTCCAAAATGCTAATGCTTAAAACTGTGATTTTTATTCGTCAATTCGGAGTGAATTTTACATGGACAAAGCATACTGGTTTCGTTTTAGGCTTTTCTACTGCAATAACTAGGGCAAGACAAGTTGCAAAATAAAAATGCTGTTTTTTGTCAAATTGTTCGCGTCAACAAGTAGTAGGTAAAAGCGTGCACTTTAATTAGAAATTATCTGTTTGATGTGTCAATTGGAGACTTTATAATAAACGTCAATTAAGTCAATAAACGTCAATTAAGCATACGTCAATATATTCATATTAGTTGTTAGTTGGTTGACAAAATGACATTATTTTAGTTCCACGATGCAAATGTTATAATGCACTAATTATAGCTTGATTCAACATGAGGTGAAGACACATTTTGCTTAAAGGTATCAGTTTGATGAGTCAATAATGGATGAAATTCTGCACTCTAAACTAAATCTTAAATTTTTCGATTTTGCGTAACAAAGGCGTGAATCCGACCACATTCATTAATGAAATGCTTATAATCGCCGCTCACATGCTGAAGCATGTCTGACAGTTGATGCGTCACACAATGACTGAAATGCTTCACTTTAGCTTACAAAATCAAAGCAAAATCTTCATTGTTGGATTAGATATGATTTTTTTTTAAATAGACAATTTTATCAATCCGTATATTATCGTCAATTATTATAACACCGAACGACAAAAATTCTAAATTAGACGTGAAAATGCTTCTACTTTATCAGCAATTTTTTCATTTATTTATTTTTTTTTCTTCTATTTATCAACGGTTTTTTTATAAATCTGATAAAAATGCCAAGGCGTTTCTTGCTTTAGCTCTTTAGTTATGATTTTTTGTTAATAGGCGAGTACGTTTGACTTTGAGGATTTTTAGGCCCACGTTTGCAAGTCGCTAAAAATCAGTGACTGTTTGAATTATTGCCACTCTTTATCCTATGTTTTGCTGAATATTTTTTGTAAATCTGATGAAAATTTCAAGGCGTCTCTTTCTTTAGTTTTTTAGTTATGATTTTTGTTAATAGGCGAGTACGTTTGACTTTGAGGGTTTTTAGGCCGACGTTTGCAATCGCCTAAAAAAATCAATGGGTGTTTGAATGTTTGTACAATTTTTTCTCAATATTTTCTATAAATCGGGTGAAAATTTCAAATCGCTTCTTGTTCTGGTTTTGGAGTTTAGCTTTTTTTAACGAGCGAGTGAGTTTACAGTTTACACATTTTTTTGCTGGATATTTTCTGCAAATTATTTGAGCATTTCATGTCGTCACTTGCTCATGAGTCACGAATTTTTAACCGGCGAGTAGGTTTGAATTTTGGAACTTTTACTCCCAAGTTTGCACGCTGCTCAAAAATCAAAAAGTAGTTGAATTTTTTTAGCTTTTTTCCCATTTTTTGCTTAATATTTTTTAAAAATCTGGGAAAAATTTCCAGTTGTTACTTGATCTGGATTTCAAGTTACGATTTTTTGTTAACGAGCTTGTAAGTTTGACTTTTAGGGTTTTTAGGCCCACGTTTGCAACTCGGTAAAAATCAGTGTTTGGAATATTGCCGCTCTTTATCCCATTTTTTGCTCTATGTTTTTTCTAAATCTGATAGAAATTTCAAGGGGCGTCGTGCTTTGGGTTTTTAGTTATGATTTTTTGTTAATAGGCGAGTACGTTTGAATTTTGTAGTTTTTAGACTCAAGTTTGCAATCGCCTAAAAATTAATGGGTGTTTGGATGTTTGTACAATTTTTTTCTCAATATTTTCTATAAATCGCGTGAAAATTTCAAATCGCTTCTTGTTCTGGTTTTGGAGTTTACTTTTTTTAACGAGTGAGTGAGTCAATTTTTTATACCCAAGTTTGCAAGCTTACAAGCAAACATTACAGTGACAATTGAAGCTACTTAAAACACATTTTTTAAGTAACAAATCTCAAAAATAATCCAAAATGTTTAAAGCGTTTTCCTGTATGCAAAATCAAAAGATTGCGACCGGACTGGTTACGGGAAAAAATGCAACTTAATGAACTGATCAAGGCGAGGATAATCCGTAAAGCGCCGGGACCCCTCGCGGTTTAGGGAGCCCCAAACAAGTGTTCGCCCCCGTATTAATTCCGAATTAAGGGTGGAGGCGGAGCGAATTGAGCGGCAAGTTTGCTCTGCAACCTGATCGGAAAAGTGCACTTGCTACCAGGAACAGGACCGCATTTGAAACAAAAAAAAACTTAGTAGTGCACGCTCTATTTCAGAAATTGATTCTGAGAAGCCGTAAGCAGATAGATTGTTGGAATCTCTACCAAATATAGAGCAAATACGGTTCCATTCAACACGCAAAGTTATGGTGTCCATCCGGATCACTACAAGCATATGGAGAGATGAATTAAAAAAAATATATAAAAAATAACCAGTAACCAAAAAATAAAATTTGGAAAACTTGGATGCTTTCAAAAATATAACAAAATTAGAACAAACATTCCATAAATAAAGTTTAATTAAAAATTGACAAAGGAAAACGAAGTTTAGGTCAGAAAAACTACGTTAAATAAAGACTTTATTGAGTTTCAGAATTTATCTGTTCTATTTGGCGGTTTTCGAAAATTCCATTACGGAATTTGCCTGAAAAAGTTGAGTTTTGTTCGGGAAAATCATGTTTGAGCGCATTTTTGTGGATTATAGGATTTTTCGGTTCCCATTTGAAGGTTTTAACCAAAAATTTTATCGAGTTCGCGCAAAAATTCCAGACATCAAATTCTCTTAAAATCCGAGAAAAAGTAGTAAAGTTTTGGTAAGAGAACCAAGAAATTGTTTCAAGATTTCACGATTTTTCAGTTTCGAATTGCAATTTTCCGAAAATTTAACCAAATTTGCTTAAAATTCCAGAAACCAAATTTGCTTTCAAATCGATAAACAGTTCGTTTAAAAACGGTTCTAGTGAATTCGAGGATCTTTCTGTTCCAACCTTAAAGTTTTCCAATATTCCATATTTTCGCTAAATATTCAGAATCAAATTCGCTCGAAAATCCCCACAGAAAACGTTGAACTTTGTTCGAGAAACTCACGTTTGAGCGAAGTTGGGTCAGAAAACCCAAGTTTAAAAATACTTTCTTTCAAGCTATTAATAGATAAAAAAAGTTGCAATTCTCGCCACAAATAGAGCAAACTTTGCTCTAATCAAGAGGCAGAATTGGAATGTCCACCAGGATCAAGAGTAGTTCTGGGATTTTTTTTGAAAATTTTGTGCCGATTTTAGCCGCTGTTGAAATATAGCAGACTATTTCAGAAATTCGCTCTGAGGCACTACAAGCATATAGAAAGATTATTTTTTTACAAATAAAAAGAAAACACGGTTCTATTGAACAGCTAAAGGTGGAATGTCCATCAGGTTCAACAGTAACTGTGTGTGTTTTTGGAAAATTTTTGAATTTTTTTTAGTTTAGTGCAGGCTCTATTTAAAAAAATCGTCCTTTGAAGTTGTAACAAAACAGAAAGTTGCCAGACTTTCCCAACATAGAGCAAGTCTGGTTCTATTGAACAGGAAAAGGAGTAAGGGCCTACAGATTGAAGCGTGATTTTGGTAATTTTTTGAAAATTGAATGCACCAATAAAACAATGCAGGCTCTATTTCGATAAATCGCTCTTTGGAGCTCTAACGGAATAGAAATTTGCCAATTTTTCCACATGTACGGCAAACTTAGTCCTATTAAACAGGTAAATGTGGACTTTCCACCGACAGGAAGAGTGACTGAGAAATTTTTGAAAATGTGTATATTGAATCCGCATTTGAAACAGTGCAGGATCTATTTAAAAAATTCGTTCTTTGAAGCTCTGATAAAATAGGAAGGTGCAACTTTTACCAAATATAGAGCAAACACGACTCTAGTGGAAATGTGAAGATATAAGTCTGCAGACGGAATTATAATTTTGGAAAATTTTCGAAAATGTGTATATTCCATTAAAACAGTGCAGTCTATTTCGAAAAATCGCTTTTTGAAGCTCTAACGGAATAGAAATTTGCCAGTTTTTCCACATGTGAGGCAAACTTAGTTCTATTAAACAGGTAAATGTGGACTTTCCACCGAACTGAAGAGTGACTGAGAAATTTTCGAAAATGTGTATATTGAATCCGCATTTAAAACAGAGCAGGACCTATTTAAAAAATTCGCTGTTTGAAGCTCGGATAAAATAGAAAGGTGCAACTTTTACCAAATATAGAGCAAGTACGACTCTAGTGGAAATGTGACGATATAATGTCCTGCAGACGGAATTATGATTTTGGGAAATTTTTGAATATGTGTGTATTGAATCTGCGAGTAAAACAGTGCAAACTGTAATTCAAAAATCCGTTTGAAGCTCTAACAAAATAGAAAGTTGATAGTTTTTTTTTCAAATATAGAACAAATATGGTTCAAGTGAACAGTGATTTTGGGACATTTTTGAAAATGTGTTAATTGAATCCGCGATTGAAACAAACGGTTCTTTTTCAAAAATTCGCACTATCAAGCTCTGGCAAAATAGCAATTTGCTGGTTTTTCCAAAGACAGAGGAAACATTTTGGTATTGAACAGGCAAAGTTTGAATCTCCATCAGACACAAGTGTAATTTTAGTAAATTTTTGAAAACGTGTATAATGATTCCCTGATTGAAATAGTGCAGGTTGTTTTAAAAATTTCTTATTTTAAGCACTAAAGAAATAGAAAATAACCGGTTTTCCCAAACATAGAACAAAAATGGTTCTATTGAACAGGTAAAGTTCAACTGTCCATCAGGATCAAGCAGGATTTTGGGAATTCTTGAATGAGGTGTAAATCCCTGCAACTGAAGTCTGATTTTTGAAAAATTAAAAAAATGTGTATACATATTGAGTCTGCAGTTAAAACAATTCGGGCTCTATTTTAAAAAATCGTCCTTTGAAGTTGTAACAAAACAGAAAGTTGCTAGATTTTCCGAATATAGAGCAAGTCTGGTTCTATTGAGCACGGAAAGGAGTAAGGGCCTACAGATTGAAGCGTGATTTTGGTAATTTTTTGAAAAATTAATGCGGCATTAACACATTGCAGGCTCTATTTCGAAAAATCGTTCTTTGGAGCTCTAACGGAATAGAAATTTGCCAATTTTTCCACATGTAAGGCAAACTTAGTTCTATTAAACAGCTAAATGTGGACTTTCCACCGAACTGAAGAGTGACTTTGAGAAATTTTCGAAAATGTGTATATTGAATCCGCATTTGAAACAGTGAAGGATCTATTTAAGAAATTCGCTCTTTGAAGCTCTGATGAAATAGAAAGGTTCAACTTTTACCAAATATATAGCAAATACGACTCTAGTGGAAATGTGAAGATATAATGTTCTGCAGACGGAATTATAAATTTGGAAAATTTTCGAAAATGTGTATATTGAATCTGCGAGTAAAACAGTGCAGACTGTAATTCAAAAATCCCTTTGAAGCTCCAACAAAATAGAAAGTTGATAGTTTTTTTCCAATATAGAACAAATATGGTTCAATTGAACAGTCGAAGTTGCAATGTCCGTGAGGCTCTAGTATCATTTTGGAAAATTTTTGAAAATATGTTAATTGAATCCGCGATTGAAACAAACGGTTCTTTTTCAAAAATTCGCAGTATCAAGCTCTGGTAAAAAAGAAATTTGCTGGTTTTTCCAAAGACAGAGGAAATATTTTGGTATTGAACAGGCAAAGTTTGAATCTCCATCAGGCACAAGTGTAATTTTAGGAAATTTTTGAAAATGTGTAGAATGAATCCCTGATTGAAATAGTGTAGGCTGTTTTAAAAATTTCTTATTTGAAACACTAACGTAATAGAAAATTACCAGTTTTCCCAAACATAGAACAAAAATGGTTCTATTGAACAGGTAAAGTTCCACTGTCCATCAGGATCAAGCAGGATTTTGAAATTTTTTTCAAAATATGTATAATAAGTCCGCGATTAAAACAACGCAGGCTATATTGCAAAAATTCCTTCATTGAACCTTTAACGAAATATAAAATTGTCCGTTTTCCCAAATATGGAGTAAACATGGTTCTATTGATCAGGTAAGGTTGCAGGGTCCTGCAGACTGAAGTGTGACTTTGGGATTTTTTTGAAATGTCCATATTAAAGCCGCGATTGAAACAGCGCAGCCTTTATTTAAAAAATTCGCCCCTTAAAGCTCTAACAAAACAAAAATTTGACAGTTTTACGAAACATGGAGCAACCTTGGCTCTATTGAATGAGTAAAGGTGTAAATCCCTGCAACTGAAGTCTGATTTTTGGAAAATTAAAAAATTGTGTATACATATTGAATCTGCAGTTAAAACAATTCAGGCTCTGTTTAAAAAAATCGTCCTTTGAAGCTCTAATGAACTAGAAAGTTGCCACTTTCCCTCAATATAAAGCAACCATGGCTCTATTGAACAGATATAATTATAGTGTTGTGCAGACTCAAGTGCAAGTTTTAAAAATGGAAATCAGTGCGGCTCTACTTCAAAAACTCGCCATGTGAAGCTGCAGGCAGATAGATAATGGTTGATTGCACCGGTTTTGCCACAGCTAAGACTAGAAACTTGTGACGAAAATGCAGCAAAGCCAACCCTGTCCACAAATCAGATACAGTCCATCAATTCAACCCGCGGTCGCAAATTTACTACCCTCAACACCACGTGCTATATACGGGGTGTCAACACGTATTCAGCCCTTCCTGCGGATGGACTTGGGGGCCGCCTGCTTGCCACCCCCAAAATGAGCGCGTCCAGCCCTCATGTGCAAGTTCATCTTCCTGCTACCACCAAACAATTGCCTGTCCATCTCCCGGGAAACCGGCAGTCAATCGGTACTTGTCAAAAAGACACCGCGCTTCGAAGTGGTTCTGGCGATTTTCCAGTTGGTGGCAAACGGAATCGTGTATGGTGCGGAAAATGGAAGTGCAGCACCAGTCACCACTTAATAGTCTGCTTCCGGATCCTGGTGCGTCTCCTATTTCCGGATCCTCCTCGGAAAGTCTGGTCGGCGATTGGACGTCACCCCTAATCCCTCTGTCTCCTACGCGAAGTTTCGAGTCCAAATCAGCGCTCAGCTCACCTGGAGCCTTGCTGGTGCCTGGACGTGTTACTGCAAGCGTCTCCATTCCACAAGGCGCCATGACGGTAAACATCGAACCCTTGATGTTGTTAGGGAAAAGCGACGTACAACAGGTGGGTGCCCTGCAGCAAGTTTCTGGAAAGATCGTGATTGATTTGTGGCATGTGTGCAGATTTCTGCAGGAGTCACCTGCTTCGGCACGCTGGATCTGGACAAAAAGTCCAAGAGCGTGTGGAACCCGGAGGTTCATTGGGTGCGGGCGGTGAAGCTGAGCGACGACTGTCACACCTACAATGTGCAGCTGAAGTTCCAGCCTTCATATAGGTAAGCGTTCAATGGTAAGTCTGCAACAGTGTTTTCAATGCGTTTTTTTTTTCGCTCAGGATTTATCAAACGTCCAGGGGCAGGCAGCAGCCGAAATTGGTCCTGCAAGCCGTCAGAAATATAGAACCGGGCCAGGAACTGCAGCTCTGGTTTTCCGAGGATATTTTGGCCATGCTTCAGGTGGTTTTCCTCAATCCTTCCAATATACAAGGTA
>NW_026017213.1:1079061-1083938 GCF_020466585.1 Dendroctonus ponderosae
TCCGAACTTTGCCTGAAAGACAAAAACTTTGAAGAAAACGAATAAGAAGGAAAAAAATCGCTCTTTTAAGCTTTTCCAAAACAGAAATTTGATAGTTTTACCAAATATAGAGCAAACATGGCTCTATTAAACAGGTAAAGTTTTAAGGTCCTGGGACGATTGCGTGATTTTGGGCATTTTTTAAAAATGTGTATATTGAAACCGCAATAGAAACAGTGTAGGCTCTATTTAAAAAAATCGCTCTTTTAAGATCTACCGAAATAGCAGTTTGTTAGTTTTACCATATATAGAGCAAATACGGCTCTACTGAAGGGGTTTTAAGGTCGTGCAGACTGAAGTGTGATTTTGGGATTTTTTTGAAAATGTGTATGTATAAGGTAAATTAGCCAGTAGTCGGACAGTTATCATAAGTCCGAACTTTATTTTTTGATTGCATTTCTGGCATTGAAGTAACAAATCTAAAACCTTTTTTATGATTTGGCTTTAATTTCAATGAGGTCCATGAGGTCGATTTTCGCCAAAAAATTAGTCTCTTAAAATGCCTCGAATTTCGCATCATTTTGATCAGAAGAATGCGAGGAATGGAAGGAACACTTTAAAAACCACGCTGGAACCCTCGGTTTAGAAATAATCGATATTTTTTGCCCATTTTGGGTCTTTAAGCGACAAAATCTTCCGTATCATTGACCCAAACACTTCAAATGTGTATATTGAAAAAGTTCTGAGGTCGCAATCAATCAAATGAGTGCAAAAAACAAGCTTGTTAAATTTTGATTGTTGATGGGAATGAAATATAGAGCAAACACGGCTCTACTGAGGGGGTTTTAACTTTTTTTATGATTTTTTTTATGATTTGGCTTCAATTTCAATGAGGTCGATCAGGTCGATTTTCGCTAAAAAATTAGTCTCTCAAAATGCCTCGAATTTCGCATCATTTTGATCAGAAGAATGCGAGGAATGGAAGGAACACTTTAAAAACCACGCTGGAATCCTCGGTTTAGAAATAATCGATATTTTTTGCCCATTTTGGGTGGTTTTTGACGATTTTTGAACGGTTACGGTCTTTAAGCGACAGAATCTTCTGTATTATTAACCCAAACACTTCAAATGTGTATATTCGAAAGTTCTGAGGTCGCAATCAATGAAATGAGTGCAAAAAACAAGCTTGTTAAATTTTGATTGTTGATGGGAATTTTCATAAGTCCTGCAAGCCGCCAGAATTATAGAACCGGGCTAGGAACTGCAGCTCTGGTTTTCCGAGGCTATTTTGGCCATGCTTCAGGTGGTTTTCCTCAATTCTTCCAATATACGAGGTACGCTTAAAATCCTCCTTTTTACTGCTTGCTGTTGACTAGTGGTGGTTAAAAAGTAACTCGAGTACTGGTTACTCATCCGGATCCGAAGGAACGAATATTGAAAAAAAACTGCGTCATAACGGTCAATAATAAAACTGCCGGTTTGCTCAACTTTGCAATCTGCATATCGATATCGATACGCTAAAAATTATATTTTTGTCTGAAAGTCAAAGAATTTGTCAAATAAAATCTTTGTTGTTCAAAGAAAATCTTTGAAGAAAACAAATAAGAAATAAAAAATCGTTCTTTTAAACTTTTCCAAAATATAGAGCAAACACGGCTCTACTGAATGGGTTTTAAGGTCGTGCAGACTGAAGTGTGATTTTGGGATTTGTTTGAAAATGTGTATGTATAAGGTAAATTAGCCAGTAGTCGGACAGTTATCATAAGTCCGAACTTTGCCTGAAAGACAAAAACTTTGAAGAAAACGAATAAGAAGGAAAAAAATTGCTCTTTTAAGCTTTTCCAAAACAGAAATTTGATAGTTTTACCAAATATAGAGCAAACATGGCTCTATTAAACGCGTAAAGTTTTAAGGACCTGGACAGGTTGCGTGATTTTGGGCATTTTTTGAAAATGTGTATATTGAAACCGCGATTGAAACAGTGCAGGCTCCATTTTAAAAAATCGCTCATTTAAGATCTACCGAAATAGCAGTTTGTTAGTTTTACCAAATATAGAGCAAACAGGGCTCTACTGAGGGGGTTTTAAGGTCGTGCAGACTGAAATGTGATTTTGGGATTTTTTTGAAAATGTGTATGTATAAGGTAAATTAGCCAGTAGTCGGACAGTTATCATAAGTCCGAACTTTATTATTTGATCGCATTTCTGGCATTGAAGTAACAAATCTAAAACTTTTTTTATGATTTGGCTTCAATTTCAATGAGGTCGATGAGGTCGATTTTCGCCAAAAAATTAGT
Source organism: Dendroctonus ponderosae (assembly GCF_020466585.1). Lineage (NCBI taxonomy): Eukaryota > Metazoa > Arthropoda > Insecta > Coleoptera > Curculionidae > Dendroctonus > Dendroctonus ponderosae. The sequence continues at coordinate 1,081,337 of NW_026017213.1, forward strand.
CTCTCAAAATGCCTCGAATTTCGCATCATTTTGATCAGAAGAATGCGAGGAATGGAAGGAACTCTTTAAAAACCACGCTGGAATCCTCGGTTTAGAAATAATCGATATTTTTTGGACATTTTGGGTCGTTTTTGAACGGTCACGATCCTTAAGCGACGAAATCTTATGTATTATTGACCTAAACACTTCAAATGTGTAATTGGGAAGCTTCTGAGGTCGCAATCAATCGAATGAGTGCAAAGAATACGCTCGTGAAATATTGATTGTTGTGAGAATTTTCATAAGGGTTGGGGTCGATTTTCGCAAAAAAATGAAAGTCTCTCAAAATGCCTCGAATTTCACATTATTTTGATCAGAAGAGTGCGAGGAAGGGAAGGAACTCTTTAAAAACCACGCTGGAATCCTCGGTTTAGAAATAATCGATATTTTTTGGCCATTTTGGGTCGTTTTTGACGATTTTTGAACGGTTACATTCTTTAAGCGATGAAACCTTCCGTATTATTGACCCAAACACTTCAAAGGTATATATTGGGAAGCTTCTACGGTCGCAATCAATCAAAAGAGAGCAAAAACCACGCTTGTAAAATTTTGATTTTTGATCGGAGTTTTCATAAGGGTTGCGGTCGATTTTTACAACAAAATTAAAGTCTCTCAAAATGCCTCGAATTTCACATCATTTCGATCAGAAGAATGCGAGGAATGGAAAGAACTCTTTAAAAACCACGCTGGAATCCTCGGTTAAGAAATAATCGATATTTTTGCCCATTTTGGATCGTTTTGACGATTTTTGAACGGTTACGATCTTTAAGCGACGAAATATTCCGTATTATTGACCCAAACACCGCAAATGTGTATATTGGGAGGCTTCTGAGGTCGTAATCAATCAAAAGAGCGAAAAAAAACAAGCTTGTAAAATTTTGATGATTGATCGAAATTTTCATAAGGGTTGGGGTCGATTTTGGCAAAAAAATTAAAGTATCTAAAAATTTCTTTGGATAACATTAGTTATAGTTGGACACACTAAAATAAACACTGACAAACATTAAACATATTTAGAAACTATCTACATTCCCTGGTAACAGTTTCGTTTTACGTACCAGAAAGTGAACACTTTTTTCGGACAGTCCCCACAAGAAATCCCCACTCATTTTTCGCCACAACCCATTTCGCTATTCGACGGGTTCAGGTCTCGTGTTTTTGCACATTTTACTTATTTTCCCTTTATTTATTCATTTTTGAAACACGGCAACAGACGCACGAATAACAAAAGTGTCAGCATCAATGTAAAATGTCGGCCAAACCTTTGAAAATTGAATAAAAAAATAGGAATGGTTCAGGAGGTATACGGCCTCTCCATCCCAGCTTTGTTGCAGTAAATATGCTATGACATATAAGCTATGACAGAAAAGCTATGACAGATAAGTTTTGACAAATGGACGTTTTAAACTCAAAATTTAATGCTGAATACAAATATGAAATCAAAATAGGGACTTTTCATTTAAAAAAGCCAAGATATCGTCGATTTTCGATGTTTCCGGAAGCGTCGCCATTTTCAAAGAAACTATATTTAGACTTGCAGCAGCCGATTATGGCTCTCTCCAATATTCATTTCAGAGTCAAAAAAACATTTTTTTACTTTTAGTTTAGTTAAGGTTTAGGGCTCCGTTAAAAATATATAAGGAATATACAGTTGAGTCCGGATATAACGAACTTGAAAAATGAACCAAAACTGGTTCGTTACATCCAGAGTTCGCTATAAGCGAATAATAATACAAAAACACGTGGTGTATTTTATTTCGTTATTTTTACATAGAGTAGTAGAAGTTAGTAGGTATAACTAAAAAGAACACAAAAAAATAGACAGAACACAATTTGAAATCTACTTCATAAAGTCTGTAATTTTTGTTTGGACTTTTCTGCTGCAAAAATAGACGTTATTTATGTAGTTTTCAAGATCACAAAATGACTCCCAAATATGTTTTGGAACTTGGCGTGATTGTAGAAAATTCCAAGTTTCTGACACTTTTTTGTCATTTCAGAAATGGTTGGAACATCATTATTGTCTACAGTAGAATCAGTTTCACCTAAATCGTCATCTTCCTCATTATCGCTTAAAGCTGTAGATGAGGTTACGGAGTATAATTTGCTCATCGGTCAACATTTCTCTTGTAAGAATGCCATTATCACTGCTCACAGATTCGAAGAAATTGAAATCATTCAATTTGGTTTTAACTTGTTCTTCGACAAAATTGTGCACATCTTCATCTGAGTCATACTCGTAGTCAGAGTCTTTATGCTTTTCTAACCATTCGTTAAGTGGAATTTTATCGTCGGGKTCATAATCATTTTCTTTTCTTACAAATCCACCGTGCTTAAAGCAATTTGCAATGGTTTTTCGGCTAACTTTTTGCCAAGCTCTATGAATGAAATTGATTGCATCTAAGAGATTGATAGAAAATGTTTCATTTTTATCTATCGCCTCTAACATTTTTGGACGGACTTTACTGTACAGGGTTATTCACGCTATACGGCACGGAAGTTTGCGGCTAAACCGTTTGATTTTTAAAAAGTATTATTTTATGAATTGTCCGACGCCTACCGA
>NW_026017213.1:1084937-1090371 GCF_020466585.1 Dendroctonus ponderosae
AACCCTGCAGCATTTTCAAAAACGCATCATTTTCGGTAAAAAATATTAAAAAAATTATGCAGAAACTGTCCTAAATTTCCTACCCCATCTGCCCTAGCAAACTTTATGCAGTCGTGGCCGAGTGGTTAAGGCGTCTGACTCGAAATCAGATTCCCTTTGGGAGCGTAGGTTCGAATCCTACCGGCTGCGCTTTTTGCCGCCACCCTGTATAACTTTTTACCTCCATTCCAGGCGAAAACAAGTACACCTGCTTGCGATGCTCCACCCTTTACGAGTCGCCCAATCCCCTCAAGTTGCATATCACACTGGCGTGCGGCAAACTGCCCATTTCCGCGCTGTGGGAGCGTCTGGCCGCCCTGATGAGGGACCCGCAGTTTGCCCGAAACGTTGGGCCAAAAATCAGCGACTTCGACTTCAAACTGACTGTCCCGGACCCGATTTCCAAGCAGAAAATCGCCCTGGATTTAACAGTGGGCGGCATCAGCTCCCAACCAACCAAAGCAATTTACCGGCCGTATACCGGGTGTTCGGCCTTCAAGCCGTTTAAGTGAGTAGCTTAACATTTTGCGTGTTGGATGGGAGGGAAACGATTTTTTGGCTGCAGGAAGCAAAGCATTGAGTTAACCGGGAATACTAGCCCCAGCCTCAACCCCCGGCCAGGTCAAGAGGTGCCAGCCTTGTGGCCAGTGACCTTCGAAACAGATGTAGTGCAGCTGCATCGGAACTTGATGCACAACCAGGCCTTGAACAATACACAGGCCATCTATACGGATGATGCGCGCATTGAATGTCTGGTAAGCTCCACTAGGGGGAGATGAGAGGGTAATCCGTAACTGCAACACCCTGTAGGTAAGCAGCTTGGGCAAGGCCAAGCAAGGGCACATTTGCCTCTACTGCGGCAAGTGCTACTCCCGAAAATACGGGCTTAAGATCCACATCCGGACCCACACAGGGTACAAGCCGTTGAGGTGCAAGTTTTGCGACCGCCCCTTTGGAGACCCCAGCAACCTGAACAAGCACGTCAGGCTGCACGCGGAAGGAAACACCCCTTACAAGTACGCCTCTGGTTCAACTCCTCCTCCATTTGCCTAACTAGGATTCCATCTAGATGCGATCTGTGCGGCAAGATTTTGGTCCGGAGGCGTGACCTAGAGAGACACTTGAAGAGCCGACACATGGTGGACTTGCATCCAGGGGAGAATCTAGTTCCAGACTCTCCGGCCTCCACCAGCAGTGAGGCGGCGCTAGCTGCGGAGGAGCCAGTCAGTTCCTGTGAGGACTCGTTTCAGGAGGATGAAGAGGATGTGACACTGATCAAGTACGACCAGACTGGAGAGGCCGATGTGAACTAGGACCAATCAAAGGGCTCAAGTGCTTTGTACATACATTTTGTTATTGTTATATAAATTTTATTATTCACTTTAATTCGGTCAGTCGGTCAGCAATAACTATGCATGATTGCATTAATACCCCCCTAGTTCCCCTAGTCGTTTTTGGTGTGAAATAATCCACAATGAGAAACCTTTCCATTCAGGAAAAGTTAATGTTGATGGGGCTTACACACCCTGTAGAGTGGGGGCATGATGGAACCAGGGACCCGGACCGGAACCGATATGGACCCAAAACCGGAACGAAACCGTTTTTTTTTTGGACCGGAACCGTAACCGAACCCATATTTGATATTAACACGCTGTTAGGTGCTGAACCGGAACCGAAATATTTTATTTCGGTTTTTTCGGTTCTGCTTGTAACGTTTGAAAGAAATTACTGTACGTTTTACAAGCCTGCGCTCATCTCGTAAAATCACGTCATATCTAGAACTTCCGATCTAGAATATCCGAAATATCCGACTAAAACGTTGAACCTCATATTCTTTATTTGGTCTTATAATTCAGTGTCTACAGAATGTCTTTTTTTAATCATTTTGTTCTGTCTTTTTTTTTAAATAGATTTATTAAAACTTTCTTAATTTATAGGAATTCTAAATATCCCGTGATCGTCCTTGTTTGTGAATTGAACTGTATCTATTATCAAGGGTCATCACGCCACAAATTTAAAGAAACACCTTGTTCGATCACATGATTTTGCGAAAAACAATTTGAAGTAGAGACAAACACAAAACAACCATCAACTCAACCATCTTTAAGTGATATGAATACCATTAAAGTGGATATAACAGAGAAACATCTAATTAATGTATGTGTGGAATTAGTAACTAGAGGTGGGATAAACGGTTATTTTTCTGTAACAAGGTTACAACGTTCCAGTTCACGTTGGTAATAGGTTTCAAAATGCGGTTCCAAAAGGAACATGCTACTTTTAAAAATTTTCATTAAACATGCGCAATGATGATGGTTGTAGAAATAGTAATGACAAATAATGATTTAGTTCATTAAAAGAATAATTTTTAACTACTGCTTTTAGATAAAATAAAATATTCTAAAATCAAAAACAAAACATGGGTCAGAAGTACGTGCTTAAAGAACAAAAGAACTGATAAACTAGATAAAATGTATAAATAAAAACTTTAATTAAATTATTATTTCAATTATAAAAAGATTAAATAAAATATACGCTTTATTTGCAAAAATTTTTAAAAATCTACTTTTCATTTAAAAATGAATTAACGTTTAAAAACAAATTTTTTTGCAGATGCTTTTTACTGAGATCGAAGTATTACCCGAGTTAATTTTGGTACCACCAAAAAATCCTTTGAAAAAATATGTCCACCTTACAACGCCTATATAACTAACTTTCAATTTGTGCTTTGTGTGATAATATAGTTCTTGTTTCCATAGCCTACTACAGATTCTTATCTTCTTTTGAAGTTTTACGGCAACAAAAGGAGAAAACATACAAACAATTATATCGTTAAATTCAGAAAAAAATAAGGATTTTAAAAGGCCCACAGCCAACCAGTTAAAAAACCATAAGTTTATTTTTTATCTCGTAAATTAAGTTGACTATGACAACGAGGGCAGTTTTAACTTTTTTCTAAGTTTACGTAATGAGTGATAATTAAAAAAGTGTTTCTTTGTTGTTTTTTTCAGGATATTTCAGGAACCAAGTCGGGTACCTAAATTTTGAAAACGGTAATGAATAGGCAATCGAATTCTGCCCAATTTTGCCGRTTTGACGGATTCTCTATCTTTAAAAATGTAGAAGTTACYCATACRAAGATTCAGAAAATGGCCACTCTGTATATAGATTTTGGAATCGTAATGAACCGAAAMAAACCGGAACCGAATTGGAAATTATTTTTTAAACCGGAACCGTAACGGAACCGAAATTTTAAATTTTGCCTTGGACTGAAACCGGAACGGAACRGTTATTTCGTTTCGGTCCGGGTTCTTGGATGGAACCATATTTTTTTTYAAAATGAAGCTGATGCTTTGRTTAKTCAGCATAATGGCGCTATCGATGGAAGTTTGGAACATATTTTTTATGGCCCCAATTCACTTGGACTTGTRRTTTCAACCAGATGCAGCCACGTCGYATGTTCCAGTGYCACTATCACATTATTAGAAGACCAGTTCGTGAATCAACAATCTCCAGAAATGATTGAAAAACTGTCAATTGGCCTCCAGAAAGCCGCGATTTAACTCCAGCAGATTTGTTTTTATAGGGATGTTTGAAGTCGTTGGTCTATGCGAACAAACCTCGACCTATCGGAGCTTTAAAATGTAGAATAAAAATAATAAATGGTACTTTAAATACTTTGTATTTTGGTTCATTTTTGGAACATATCGTCTTTAGGAAACCCTGTATAAAACATGTGCTCGGTCCAAACAATAATTCCAAACATTACAGAGTTGAGATGAATGCATTTCCAATAGAGCGCAAACAAAGGCAGCTGAAACCCACCCTCCACACAAGTGTGGCTAAATGAGCATTTAATGCGGCTCCGAACAATAGCCCGCTCACCCCTCTTAGCACTTGTTCTTTGGCTGCCAACAATCACAGAGGATTAGGAAAAACACAACTTATTTTCGTCCAGCAAGTTCAACAATCGCTCCACATACTGCACGCGGTATCGCAGAAAATCGTTCATCACTTCACTGTTGGATTTCGGCAGGATTTTCACATCCTTCCTGTAGGCTGCCAGTTTGAACTCCAGCAGTCGCCTGGTGCTCAGGCTCAGAACCTGCTCAAAGTCGTTTGGGTACCGATTGCTAAATATGTATGAAGCATAGTCGACAATATTCGGGTAGGAACCGACGAAGAGGATGGCTTTGAGCACGAAAGAAGCCCCGTTTTCGTTCACGTAGAGATCATCCGCATGGAACTCGTAGTTCTTTATGTACTTGTACTGTCGATCATCCAGGGAAACGGCCACACTGTCCAGGATTTCCTGCAGGCTGATCCGGACAAAGTCGAACAGGTTCCCCGGGATGAAGAAGCCGTACTCCATCAGCAGCTTTTCGTTGCTGTGTGCGCCGTAGGAAATGAAGAACTGCTCATACCGTTTAAAGCCACTCAAACTTGCAAGTTCATAGAACGCGCGGCCTTCAACACTCACCACTGTGGCCTTCGTTTTGGCCAAATAATGGTGATTAATCAGGTCCAGGTATGGACACAAAGCCAGAAACGGGGCGTCCGCCAACAGCTCCACATTGGAACTGTCCTTGGACATCAAATACTCCGGATCAACATAAACCGCTCGGGTGTTGACCAGAACATACGCCCACCTTAACGAAGGTTCCTCTAGAAGGTACTCCAAGCCTTTGTCAACCGCCAAGGCCTTCCTGGCGCTTTCCAAACACTCCTGGAAGTTGCCTTGCAGATTCCTGGCCAGATATTTGAGGTCTTCAGGATACAGCTCGATCTCATCCGGATGTTCCATCCAGGGCAAGCCCGGCTCGGGATAGGGAAGCGAGTCAATGTAACTCTTCCATTCGGACTGCGCTCCTTTGTGCCTCTCCTTGACCAGAAACAAGGCTAGAAGCGTCTGGATGGATAAAGGTCGCGTCAACAGGCCCACTAACTTCGATTTCCGGATCGTATCAAAGGTGATAAGCAAGTCAAAGGGAATACGCATCAGCACGTCTAAGGGCCGCACGGACTTAGTGGAGGTGACGCCTCGGCCGGTGTCTGCAAAGCTGCGCAGCTGCAGCTTCAGCGGATCAGCAAATTCGTGGCTTTTCAGCCACTGCTTCAGGCTGATGGCCGCAGGATCGTTGCTCAGGTTGAGGCTGTTCGGCTGGTGCCGGTTTTTGCTTCGGTGCCGCTTGGTGCGACCCATTCCTAGAAAAATAAACTTTTGGGTCACAAGAGTGAGTTTTAATTTGGGTTTCCCATCTTAGCGCTCTAATTTAGAGTCATTTTCATTTGGGTATTTGCCAGTTCAACTACCGATGAGGGCGCTGCCAAACCTAAACACTACTCGCGATCACATTTAGAAATGTTTTTCGGGCTTTGAAGCCGTGGTGCATGG
>NW_026017213.1:1091192-1102719 GCF_020466585.1 Dendroctonus ponderosae
AAGACCATTACACAAAAGACTCAAAGAACACCAATCATACATAAAAAACAGAGAATATCATAAATCACACATTTGTCAACATGCATTTGATAATTTTTCGTAAGAGTGGGGATCGATTTTTCATAATTTTTTTGTCTCTAAATGCTTCGAGACGCCCGCTATTCCAGCGAAACAATGGATAAACACACTGGAAGCTTCAGATACGAAGTAATAGAGGTTTTTAATTTTAGGCAATTTTGGCACATTCGCGATTTTACATACTTTCCCTATTGTAGATCCAAACACTTCCAATCTGCTCAACGAAGAGTTTCTTTGATCGAAAGCAATCGATTGAGCTCAAAAAACAGCATGAATTTTCAACGCAATTTCGCAAAAAAAAATATTTCTCGTAATTCTTTGAATCATTTGGGCTCATCTCAAGGAGGCGAAGAATCCAACAAATTTCGAATATTTTAGACACTTTTCGGACTCACGATGTTTAACTGACGATATTTTCCATATTGTAGATTCAAACACTCTAATTATGCATATTTTCGAGATGTTACATCCAAATGAACCCATTTGGCTCAAAAAACACGTATGTGGAATTCTAATTTTTTTTCGAAATATTCCTAGGGGTGGAGGTCGATTTTTCACTTTTTTTAAAATCTCAAAATGCTTTTCATTTCACATTTTGTTTATCTCAAAGAAGCGAGGAATCGAACGAACGCCTGGAAAAACACACTGGAAGATTAAGATCCGAAATAATCCACATTTACGATCATTTTAGACACTTTTTGAACTTTCACGATCTTTAACTGATGATATTTTTCTACTAGTAGGCGCAAGCACTTTAAGCATATTTTCGAGCTTCCCCTCCTAAGCCCAAATTTCTTTTATTACACATACCACACCACACTGCCATAAGTGGTGTTTTTATTCTGCAAAATCAGATCGATTCGAACATTGCAAATAATAATTTATCTCAGATCTATTGATGATTTCCCACCTGGCACCTGTTGGGATTTGAGGAATTTGACGAATCTTACAACGTTCAAAGCCTCCGAAGAGCAACCTCACCTTCAGGGAAAGAAAAGCCTTGAAAACGCTCAACGAGGATAAGGAGATTCTCGTTCTACCAGCTGATAAGGGCAATGCAACTGTGGTCATGTCATCATTGAACTACGAGGACAAAATTATAGAGCTTTTGACACCGTCAACGTACAAGAAGTTGGCACGGATACTAAGGACAACCAACAAAATAATTAAGGACATGACAGTTTCGTCCGAGGAGTTGGCCAAACTCAGAAAATCAGAAGTACTCCCACCAAGGCTCTACGGACTGCCCAAGATCCATAAATCGGATGTACCACTGAGACCTATTGTGAGCGCTATTGGAAGTCCGACCTATGATATTGCAAAATATCTAACCATTATTTTACAACCCAACATAGGAAAAACGGACAGTTTTATAAAGGACTCATCCCATTTTGTTCAGAGGTTGCACTCGTTATCATTAGCTCTCGGAGAAATCCTTGTGAGTTTTGATGTTGTTTCGTTGTTCACAATGGTACCAATCAAGGAGGCGATGGAACTTATTGAGAGAGAATTTCCACCAGGCATCGCCAAACTGGTCGAACACTGCTTAACCACAATCTACTTTCAGTGGAAAAACGAATTCCATGAACAGACGGATGGGGTAGCAATGCGCAGCCCCCTTGGTCCGGTGATAGCCTACTACTTTATGGAGAAATTTGAGATGGACACTCTGGACACAGCCGCGAGGAAGTCTAAGTGTTGGCTTCGATATGTTGATGACACTTTCGTTGTTTGGGGCCATGGTTTGGTTGAACTTAAAGACTTCCTGAGGCACCTCAACTCAATCAACCCAAAAATACAGTTCACTATGGAAGTGGAGAAGGATGGGCGACTGCCATTTTTAGATGTCTTGGTAACCAAAAAAATCCAACGGGAAACTGGCCCACACGGTGGACAGAAAAACCGACACATACCGACCGGTACCTGCACAGTGGATCAAACCATCATCCCAGTCAAAAGAGAGGAGTCATTAAAACCCTCACCGAAAGAACCAGAAGAATTTGCGAACTATCTGAGTTAGAAAGAGAATTGGTTGGATTGGATACAGCAAAAACGAGTTTAGTAGAGCAATTTGACCAAAAAACAGAGGAGGTCCTCCGGAGAAAACAGATACGCATGATGAGCGTATGGGTTGGACTTGCCTCCCATGCATACATGGAGTCACGGACAGGATCGGCAGGATACTGGAGAAACACAAAGTCAAAACAGTTTTTAAACCAACTCGAACAATCCAACAGACTTTGAGATCGGCCAAGGACAAACGGGATCCTTTATCAGCACCAGGAGTCTACAGAGTTCCGTGCAGTTGTGGCAGAGCATACATCGGCACCACAAAACGTAGTGCAAACACTAGGATCACGGAGCATAAAAGAAGTTGCAGATTAGGAAAAACAGAAAAATCAGCAGTGGCAAAGCACGCACATCTAGACGGCCACCAAATACGTTTCGACAATTTTTCTAAATTTTAAATAAATAACAACATTTCTAAATGTGACTTGACCGGCCGCGAAAGCCTTCACAGACTACTCGCTATTATTAACCGCATAAATCAGCAATACATTGGTAATACCTTCCTGACATCCCATGTTATAGCCTTTGTTTTTAACTCTATAACATAAAACAATGCTTACACACTTTTCAATATGTCTATCTTTGTTGAAAGACTGAGTAGAACTAAACTAAATGACATCTAACCCAAATAAGTGTCAAATTTTACTAGTCAGGGTAGTTATAATTCAGCCGTCAGGAGGCGTTGGGACTTTTGAATTCGCCAATCCGCACAATGCACAATAGATGTGCATTGTATTGTTTTTTGATCAGGCCCCGTACAGGAGTGGGACGGACGTGGATCTTGGGCCTGCTTTGAAGTGGAATGGAGCTAAAATCGATTGTAAACAGATGTAGAGGGGGAGGACACTGACACTTACTCGGGCAAGGACGCGATGCTCTTATAAGATGCTGACATAACCTTAAAAGACGCTTTTTGTAAACAGCTAAGTTAAGTTGATTATTAATTATTCTTTAGAAATTGCACCTATTAAACTTACCCTGTGTTTGGGTCTGTATGTTGACACTGCGACGTCCCTTGGATGTAGTTGCAATTTATGCTTGCAATAATGTTCGACTCCCAGTTGACCTACATTTTCTTCCGAGAAAAACTTGATATTTTCCCAATAGTATCACATATGCCTGTTAGGAGTCCAAATCAGTTACACCGGAAAACTACTAGATAATTTAACATTTTTCCTACAAAATTGCTCGATAAGCTAAGCACCTTTAGCATGCATTGGGCAGCGTTGCCGGCTCAATGCTCGGGTTGCTTCCTCTGAAGATGGGAGCATAACTGCCGAAACGAGCGACAATTGTTAAAATAAAGTTTCGACAAACTGGTAAAACGCTAGTGATTTATAGCGAGTGTCGCAAGTTCCAACGATCAATACTTCACCCACACTCCCTAAGAAGACTGGAAAATGTCGTTCATTATTAAAGGGATTCTCGCCAGCACAAGCACACAAGCAGGGATTTCCTAGGGTCAAAAAACCTGAACTTTGTTAAATAATCGTTCGATTGGCAGCGGAGGACCTCACGCTTGGCCACCGAGATCACCAGACTTAAATCCACTGGATTATTGCATTTGGCGGGGGCGAACCTTACCTTAAACTACCTTAACACCTCAATCCATACGTACACTCAATAACATTCTCAAAAAAATTGTCGCTTGAAGTAAAATAGTAACACAAAGCCAGAATTTAAACAATTTCTGTATATTGCATTCAACAAATTTGACAATAAAATAGCATTTAATAAATATACATAAATATGGAGTGCAACCCTAATCAAAGGCTATAGGTATATTTGAAAATACATATGGTAGTCTTCTTGCCTAGGAGGTGGATGGACCAGCGGTGTTCTTTTCCTGCAATCAAACATCCCCATGTTACAAACACCTGTGCAAGCGCAACGAATCACCCCCTTGCTACAGGGGGTGGTTGCAAGTGGCCGCTACCCCAACTGATACAGCCAGATCGGATGCAGGTTTCACCATAACAACTAAACTGGCCCCCACTTGCTTTCTTTATTATTAATATCTGATATGTCTGGCTAATTGTATTTGGTTTTTCAATATCGAGATGCTGATATCATTTAAATTGGGTCGGAGGGTCGCCTCTATTGTTATGGAGATTAAATCTACAGGACAATATCGTAAAAAATCAGCCGAACGAGGGGTTGGTGTTTGTATAGGTAAATTAGTAGCGGTTTAAATTAAATCTGGTCCAAGAAAGTGTTTTTTTTTGTGCAAAATTTCAAACCTGCTCCATTACGCAAGTGTACGCCGATGCAAACTCTACTCAATGCCAAATGACATTGACAGTAAAAAAGTCAATGTCAACTCACTGACACTGACGTTTTCACCCGTCATGTAGGTGCTTTGAAAAAAATGTGTATTTTCTGTAAGTTGCGGCTTTTCAAATTGAAAATGTGTTCAAAATGGCTTCAAAACTAAATTTTTCGGTAAGTACCTACCTAGTTAAGATATATTGACTAGTGCAAAAAGGATGGTTTTCTCGATTCAAAATCCTTGCAGACTGTTTATTTTTGGGCTGTTTTAAAGCGCAGTTACACGCTCAAGTAGCACATGATGGAAACTCCACCCTCAGCTAATGGGTTTTTGGTTCTATGTGAGTAATTAAGGCAGCAAACGCATCGTTCTTGTTAACTGCCGTTTTTTTAAATTGCCAAGAGGTCAAGAATGGGTCTGGAAGCTGAATTTTCCTTTATTTCTTCTAGTTCCTAATTGTTTCCGATGGAAAATGTTAAACAATACGATTTCAATCATTTAACCTGGAACTGCACACGCAAGTGAAAAATACACAAACTTCACTGTCAATCCAATGTCAAAAATGAATTGTCAATGGAAATATAAACAAATTTTTACGGCTTTTTATAGAAAATCCATCAAATTAGCCTCGATTTTTTTCAAAATATTTTTTCTGCTGATAATAGTTAAAAAATTAAGCTTCACATTGAGAACCGAAATGTGGCACGCGCAAGTGTAGGATGATAGAAAACTCAATGTCAGCCTATTGAAAGTGACATTTGTTTAACTCGTCTTTACATGGCAGACAGAATTAATCGTTTCTGTTGCAAAACGATGTATTTTTAATAGGAAATGTCTCCAAACTGGCCAAACAACACAATTTCCCTTAAATTAATTAGTTAGAAAACGTCGATTAAACACTTAAAACCGCAACTCAACACGCAAGTGAAAGATGACATAAATGTGACAGTGACGCGCTTTGAAGCTTTGAGGTTTTCAATCAAAGCTGTGTTTACAGTGATATAAAATCAATTTTGTAATCCATGATTTCCAACGTCAACAGTCGCTTGCTTTTGCTTTTTGCTTCTTTTCACCGTAGTTTAATAAAAACAGACCTAAAAAGACTCGAAGCAATCGTAATTTAGATCCATCAGCATGCAAATAACTGATGACGTAAAAACCATTATCGGTTTATTGACAGTGACGTTTTGGACGCCATCCGGGTACATTTCAGATGGTCATAATTATATTTGTGTAGTAAATAGATTRAATTTTTATGTAAATTCCGAGTTGAGGATCGTCGAATAATGTAAACTCGACAGATTTTTCAATTGAAAATCCATAAAAAAATCGTTTTTTTTTTTACTTTTACTTTTTTAGTTTTTACTAATTTAAACTTATTACTGYGCACATACGTCTGATATGACACAAAAGTCAYTGAYAACTCAGTGACAGTGGCGCCATTTGACGCAGATTTCTGGTAMATTTCCATTATTTGAATAAAAAAACATGGTCAAAATTATATAAACTCAAAATTTTTCGACTAGTAATTAAGTCAGCAACGCCGAATAACCTAAAGTTTTTCGTTGAAAATTTTTAATTTTGGACGTCTAAGTTGCCATTGCATTAAGGGTGACACACGATTTGGTTGTATTTGATGCTGAAAAAAGTAGATTTTTTGGTTAAAAGACACCTTTTAGCCCGAAAGCAAGTGTTTTCCATATTGAAACTCATATAAACTGTTCTTTTCGGTTATCTAAAAGAATAAAAGTGACACTTTAGTAGGTATATTTTAGGTGAACCACGCGATTTCAATCGAAATTCGCAAGTTCGAAAGACCAAACGCCCCTGGTGGCTAAAATTATAACTGCACGTTAACTAGTAAGTTGACACTTGTTTTGTTGACTTTGATGTCACATTGATTTTGTCATTTGTTTTGTTTCGCTCTAATCAAATTTTGCCAGATTTTAAGGAAATAGAAACAGATTGAAAAGTGTGTAAATATTGTTTTGAGTTATAGATGTCAACTCCAATAAATCAACAAGTCTGTCAAGTCTCAACTATCACTCGACAACGAGTAATTCGACGTTTCGCAGCGCCACCATCGGAAGTTAAACTCGCTAATAATGTACAAAACAATATAACACTGTCTGGTATAGATGTCGACGTGAAAGTCACCAATTGTCACGTGATCTGACGTCAAACTGCTGGCTGGGTGACACCTTTAGCGCAAAGAATTGTCCCAGTTTGGCATAAAATGCTGCAATCCTGCCCGATAATTCGACCCTTTTCCCATAAATAAAGGCGTTTTGCTTCCCCTACCCAACGCTCTACGATTTGGTAAATCCCTGGTTTCTAAAAACATTTTTTTGATATAAACCGACCTTAATTTGTAGCATCTGGTTGTTCAGTGCCCTTTTTGATTTCCTCTTGCAATCTCAGATGCTCCTGCAAGATCATGTCCTCGACTGAAGGTCCTTCCTCTTCCGTCTCGTCTGTGGACGACTCCTTATTGAGGGCCTTGTAGATTTCCGCCCTGTTCTCCAAGATTTCCCTGACCAGGTCTGAAATATCACGGTTAGTTGCTGCTGCTGTTTCCTTGCTTAGGGCCGACCTGAAAGCACATCCCTGCTGCAAACCATGTCTTGGAGCTCGAATGTGACTTCTTTGATCAGCCACGGCATGAAAGACTCGTCGATATCTAGAAGGAATATTTATGGGTAATGCTTGAAATGTGTTCAGGTGTACGCCTAGGAATGTGGGATTAGACCTTCTTTGATGTTATCCAGCAAGAAGCCATCCGCCTCCAGGCCCTCGAGGACCGAGGGCAGAAGATCTGCCATGTAGCCCTGCATTAGAACAGCGGCCGCAATCCGCTCCTCCATTTCCTTCTGGATCTTCGCTCCTTCCTCATGCTCAGCTATTCGGCGCTCCTTCTCCTTGACCAGTCTTTTCTCTCGCTCCTCCAACCTGCAAGCGCTCCAATCAGGCCAAGCCTGTGTAGGCGTCGTGGGCCTACCTTAGGGCTTCAGCTGTTTCGGTGGAGCGCAGCTCCAAAAATCGGCGCTGCTGCTCCCGTAGGGCGGCCAGCTCTTCTTCCTCCAGCACTTCAATAAGCGCCTGTTCCACAGTTTTGCCTACCAGCACTTCCAGAATGGGCTGAACTTCCATGTCGAAGTCAAACAGCTGGAAAAAGTGAAGCTGGTGAGTGGGACAAAGTCCTCAAGATCGTGTTGCTCGCGCTTACATCGCCTGGGTAAATTTGGGTTTCAACATCAGCCCCAGTTTTGGCCGGGACGTAAAATGGAGAGACGGGTCTTTCGACGAACAGGTCGGTTTGAGTGCACATTTCAGATACAGGAGGATTTACGTAAAGTTCCTCTAGGTACTGCTCTGTCTGCATGTTTTCATGGCGTCTTCCTGTAGGAGACGGAGCAAGGACGAAGGTTGCTGTTTTGCGCAGGGCTTTAAAGAGTTGGGCTTACCAGCAACGGGAGGAGGCGACCCGAGGCGCAGCTGGTTGGCCTTGTAGTGCTGGTTCTTCGCTTTCCTCCGGGCCAGCGCTCTTCTTCGTGCTTCTGCAGCCCGCGCCGCTCCCGATTCTCCATCGCCCTATGATTGAGTTGATCAAAATTCCAGCCCTCAACAAGTAGCATTAACCTGATTTCAGGCTGCATCAATGAGGCCATGCATGTGTCACTTAAATTATCTATATTGGGGCTGATCGATACTTAATGCGGACAGTAAAATCGGCACATTTACGAAAGTTCGTTTCGAGTACTTACTTCATCTCTCGAGAGCAGTTTCGCATACGCAAAATGGGGGTTCCATTTGGGCTGCATTAATAGACGCATTGAGGAAAGTTAGAGGTAACAAAAATGGGCCGATTTTTCCTAGGTAACAGTGCCAAATGCTTACCAAGTGGGGCTGGGAGAAGTTGCTGCCACGGAACACTCTCTTATCGTACATCACGTTGCCGTAGTTCATTTCCCTGCAAAAGAAACAGCATTTAATAGCGCAATTAACTACTTTTCCGGCAAAATTGTGGCCCTTCGAGTGGGATTAGGGCGAATTATTAGCTTTGGTCCTCCGAGCCGAGTCTTGAAAGAACATTCCAAAACAAAATGGTCCTTCGAACAGGATCTTGGTTTTGCCCCAGTGCTGGTGGGGCAATTTCAGCCTAAAGTAAAAGCTTCTTGAACTTACTGTTCCTGAAGTGGCTCGACATTTTCTGCGGTGTTTCGAAGGCCAGCCACCGCCCCAGCAATCTGGGCGGCTGCCAAGGCTGCAGCGCACTTTTGCACGTGCACAAACTTGGCCGGAGTTCGGCTGAGAACGCGCGGCTGGCTGGAGTAAGTGAACAGCTTCTTCGCCTCCACCTTGGGCTGTTTCTCCACATCCTCCCGTCCAGGCTTTGCTGCTTCTTTTTCCTGCTCATTGGGCGGCCCCAAGAAGGTGCCTTGAGGCACGGTTGTCACAAAAGGTTTGCGCGGCCTCTCGGGCTGAAGGGGCGTCTTCTTGCTGCCCTGCTTCTCTTCGCGCTGCAGACGACGCAGCTTTGCGTCGAGCGTTTTGGTGAACTTCGCATCCACCTGGAGCCACAAGGGTTGGAATTTCCCCATTCGGTGATTTCCTCCGCAATCACCTACCTGGCTTCTGAGCTCGTCCAGTTTCACGCCCGCATTGCTGTTGTTGTGGTTGAGCTGGCCATGCGAATTGCTCAGCTTCTTCTTCTTCAGCCCCTTGCTCAAGCCGCTGATATTTCCGTGCGACTTTGCCAGCGCCCTCTGTCTGCTCTCCTCCAAGTTGGTCTGCACGCGTCGCGTGGGGTGGACGATCAGGTTGGGTTTCACCTTGGGATCGTTGCCGAAAGGCTTAAAGATGGTCTCCCCCACCACTGCAATGGCAGGCAGATCGTCCTGGTTGAGGACCTTGAAGGCCACATCGTCCTGCTCATCGGAGGACATGGACAGTTTCGCAACCACTGTGTCCATCATCAGGCCGCGTTCATTGCTCTGATCGGCTTAGCTGGGCTGAAGGGTATACAGCAGGGATTTTAATAGAGGAACGAAAAATTTTACCCTCGAGCATTTTCTGATCTCGGATGGATCTACATGCTTTTTTAGCCGTTGCAACGTTTAACTCAAAGTGACTATTGACTTTTATAGCCCATGGGTGCTTTATGTTTAGTTTGATAAATAAACTTTGTCCTACTTTACTGTATCGATAAAGGAACGAGTTGAATGGACTAATTCCTCATTGTGTGGAGCTTTTAATGCAAACGCTAATGATTTCCCTGCTGTTACCCTGCGAGCGAAACAAAGCCGGCTGTGGTCACGTAGAAAAACGGCGTCGCGACGCTCTTGTAGCGTCTTTGGTGCACGCACGGACTGTCTGGACTGACCGTCGGTCAGTTCGAGGATTTCTGGCTGACCCAACGTCAACTGTTGGCGCATGACGATTATTATTAAATTGCCATTAACCGGCATTTGAGGGCAATTCATATGAATTACTTGTTCCTTTTCAGTAATAATTATGCCTGTTCCAACTATGGCAAATTCAAGCAGGTTTCCGTTTGGGTCACTCGAAACTCCACGTCACCCAATATCTATGGGTCTTCTTGCGATCATCGATTGGGGCGACTTTCTTAATAAACTTTTCATGCTGCCACTAATAGTGTTATAGCGTTTAGGAGGAGGGTTTTGTTAAAATTTTAATAGGGTCGTTCACTCGCCTGGACGCGGATCAGGATTGGTCTCATTGGCAAAGCACTGCACTGAACATTTTGTAAAAAACTTAGTGTATCTTATTCTGATAAGGTTTTCACTGAAATGAAGATCACTTCCATTGTAGAAGACACTGCACTAAACAAGGCCTGGATAATACTGTATTGAGTTGCGCTTTTTCAGTTGTTGCCGCTCTCTGAGTGTTATGAGTTAATGAGTTATAACTCATCGGACAATGAGTTATAACACACGCACTGCGCCAACTTCTGAAAATTCCCTGAGTTGCCCAGGCTTAATCAGAGTATTTTTGGCTCTAAACCAATGTTGTTTAGTTCACACTGGTTTGTGGAAAAAACCTGTCAAGGGGCCAGTTGAGAGTGTTTTTTTGGGTTCAAACCAGTGTCGTGCCCGAAGGGTTCGGCACAACATCGACTTGGCATCGCTCCATCGCCAATAGATTCGCAGAAATTGATTAATTAACTTTCGTGCCCATTTTTTCGGGATGGTGGTGCGAATACCAAAGTTTCATACTAAAACTCTCCACTTGGTTTAATCTTGCTTAGTTTAGCAGAAATGCATTTTTGAAGTGCAGTTTACGAAGAAACACTCGCAGCCCAAGTTGGAAGGTTTCTCAAATCGTCCCCGATAATATCGCTGAAAGACGAAACTTTCAAAATCCACATATTAATGTGTGCTCCTTCCAACAGACGCCTTCGCCACGTTCTATTTCACTCGGTTGGGTAAAACTTAATTTTTTGAAAATTACCACACAATTTATGCACAGTCTCTTTTAAATTTGAGTTGCCACCTGCCTAATGATGGCTCAACAGCAAAACTCTCCCCATCCTGAGAAGAAAGTGCGCTCTTTCGAATACACGATTCTGCATTAAGCCATCTCACTCACTTTGGCAGAAATTATGTTTTTTAATTAGCCGCAACTTGGATTTAATTTCTCTTGAACCAGTGTGGCGGCAAAAAACACTGTAAACTTGTCAATTGATTAGTGTTTGCCGAAAAACATCTCTGCCGTCCTCGAAGATCTCGCAACTTTTACCCGCAGAAAACTCGCTTGTGCTTCTGGTTGCTCGAAAATTCAAAAACAAAGAAAAACATCTGGAACGCCAATAGATCAAATTTGACTACTGGTAGTAGGCCTGGAAACACTGTGTTGCCGCTGTCTGAGTGTTATGAGTTAATGAGTTATAATGCATTAAAGCGGATAAAAGCTTTAAGAGACCTGAGACCGGAATAACACTCCAGACAGCTTAAAGAAGCTACGTTTTCCCAGCCACGTAATTGAGTTACTGTGTTGGGTTGGCGCACCAAGCCATTTGCGCAGCACTGCGCTAACTCCTAAAAATTTACTGACTTACCCAGTCCTACACTAAACATTGTGTAAAAAACA
>NW_026017213.1:1102968-1103385 GCF_020466585.1 Dendroctonus ponderosae
GCCAATTTGGGGACTATTTCAGATCAAATCGGTGCCAAACCAAATGTAATTCTGTTGCTTGGGAGATTTACCCTCAGAAGCAGCCTCTTGTTGCATGATCGTTAGTGTTCCATCGATGCTTAGCTACATCCATTATCCATTCAGCCTTCTGGGTTACCAGGGCGGCTTTGTCCCATGTAGGGGACCGAATTGTCCCATTTTCCGACTATGTCCACTTTGCATGCATAGCTAATGAGTAGCCGAAGCACAAAGGAGTATTGCCTAATATTCCACTCGAATTTTCCAGTTTTGCGTCCAATAAGCTCGGCTGATACTTTGTCCACCCAAATAGGGGTGAACGGACGTTCGCTATTGCCGAATACGAAGGTCAGCATAATTGCTGGACATTAGAAACACGCTATTCTTAGATCGCACTTC
>NW_026017213.1:1104384-1109016 GCF_020466585.1 Dendroctonus ponderosae
TTTGTGAAACATTCATTTGCTAAGGTGTTTTTAGTTTTTTCTGCTATGTTGATATTATGTGATTTGAATATATTTTTTATTTTTGTGTTAATTTCTGGAATATATGGTAATGATATATACTTGATATCACCTTCTCTTCTTTTATTTATGTTCTTCCATTTAGTTGAATTGTATATTTTATTTATCCTTTGCTTTATGATTGGTTCAAAAAATGACTTTGGATAGTTGTTTATTAACAACATATTTTTTATTTTTTCAAGATTTAACAATGCTTTGAATTTCAGATCGGATACCCACAATCTTAGCTCAGTATATCATACATTAATTAAATGAAATAAACATAGAATATGAACTAACACCCGGTGTATTGAAAAATTTTGCAAACCAAAAATAATATTCTCAGAATTCAAAGAAAAATAGCTGAAAGTAAAAGAAATCAATATAAACAATATTTTATTCGCTGTATGTTTTATTCGCCAAATATATGTAAAAATGTATGCCAAGGCTTAAAGCAGCAACAACGCTACACGTAAAAACTGATGATGGTGGAAAATACACCGAAACGTATTTTAATTGATAAATAAAGACAATTAATGACTGAAACCCAGGAATTAATTTTGATTTGGAATTGAAACACCGTCAGGAAAGTATATACAATTTATTGTCATTGAAAGATGACTTTGAAACTTTGGAAAATTGAGTCAATTCAAAAAAAACCAAAAGGGCGAAGCGCAATGTGTTAGAGAAATCATCAGATGGCCGAAATCGACCATCTTGTATTTACTTGAAAGAAGAAAGCAGCCTTCAACATTCCTCCTCAGAGGCAGAATCCGTTAACTTGCCTCTATCGCAAAGGAAAGTTTGTGGATGATGGAAAAGGAGAAAAATGTATTGAATGTATTTTGTGCAAAGAATGATGCCATATCGACTGTTCTGGATGTGGAATTGATGTTTTCGTTTGTGAGTTTTGCAAAATCCATTAGGTTGTTTTGCATGCGTTGCTAAAGTATCGCAACTTTTCGATGTTTTAAAACCTCATAATGCCAAGTTTATATTTTGATCATCCTTTTCAAAGAAATTTACCGTTGCTTCCTTAATCAATAATGTTTGAAGTAAGAAATGATGCCTGAAAACTAGGCCTGGGTAACACTGTGTTGAGTTGCGCTATTGAGTTGTTGCCGGTCTCTAAGTTAACGAGTTATAACTCATCGGTTCACGAGTTATAAGTGATTTATTAAAGCTTTACGAAACCCGAGACTGGAATTTTCACGTATAAAAAGGGTTTTTAACATTGTTTCTGAGTAACGTTTTACTGCGTTGTTTAAACAACTAAAAAAAAGTAATCTAGATTTTCCCAGAATCACAACTGAGTCCAAAGAAAGTCGACCAGTTTTATTATAAAATCGAAGTCTTAATTTCTTTTTTGCACAAAAGATTCAGTTTGTATTTTACAGTAAAACGTTAGGAAAAACGTGATTTTTCTGTTCAGAGACAGTGCTGTTTTTAAATATTGACCTAAAAGTGAAGAAATTCCAGTTTCCAAGAGTTTTCCAAATAAATGATTATAAACTATCGGAACTTTAAAAATATTCAGAGCGATGAGGGTGGCGAATTTTCCAAATATTTTTTTGTAAACTTTTAAGTAAAAGCTCTCCGGTCGTTTTTTTTTCAAGATAATCCTAATTATTTTCGGTAAAAAACTGAATACACTTATTCGGTTTTGGTGCTAAATTCGAAGCTGAAATGGGTTTTCTAAAGTTTTCTGCGAACCGACGAATGAGGCTAATTTTCTATCAAAATAAAGTTTGCCATTTTTGGCTGAAAAGACCCCATTATTGTCAGAAAAAAAGAAAGTCATCAGTAAATAATGGTTTTTTTTTGCGTTTTCGATGAAAAACTTTTAGCTTTGTGACCGGTTTTGGAGAAAACCTTAATGGTTTTCGGGGAAAAAAGGGAGAAATTTATTTTCGATTTTGTCTCGAATTCGACGCTGGAAAAAGTTTTTGTAAAATTTTTACAAAGCTGTAAATTTGTCTTGGAATTTTTCGCGTAAAATACTCTAGATCGTCAGTATTTTTAAGTGAAACTCTACAACATAGAGCGTTGTTCAGAAGAAATTAAAAACTACATTTTTTTAACAAACTCTACAGTCTTCAGAGGTATGAAGGCGACGAGATTTCCAGAAAAACTGTTATAAACTTCCGCTTCTTCTGTTCGTTTGTTAATAGAAAATGATTTGATTTTTGTTCCAAATTCGAAGCCGTGAAGGGATTTCAAAACTTTTTACAAAACGACGAAGGATTCGAAATTTCTTTCATAAATTTTCGCGGAAAATACCTAAGATTGTCAGCATTTTGAAGTGAAACTTTAGAGAATTGAGCACTTAGCAGAAAGAGTATCTTGACTAGAACTGGAAAATTCTGAACTTGTAAAGAAATTTTAAAAATATTATTAATAAATGGCCCTTCAAATAATTCTCAAAACAAGTAAAAAAAAGTCGTGAACATTTTCCCAGGAACGGAACTGAGTTATTGTGTCGGTGCGTTGGGATGGAGCAACAAACCATTTGCGTAGCACTGCGCCAACTCCTAAAAATTCACCCAGGCCTACTGAAAACATACACTTTGTGTTTAGGGAGGACAGAAAAAGTAGTAAAAAAATAATTCTAGTCAAATACTGAGATATTTGCAAATAACTAAATCAGAGGGACGGCAACAATGTTTTTGGTAATCTGCCGCATTAACATCACGTCAATATCTGTTGCTTCGTAAATATCAAAAGCTCAAGTAACCATAGATATACAGAGAAAGTGAGGTTGAAATGCAATGAAATAGGTTATGGTGATGGATGTCAACAAAAAACTCCATGGATCAATGATCTATATCTAATTAAGTTAAGTCACAAGAAAGTTTGTGCCCGTGTAATCACCTTATTGTGCACTCTTCGCAACATTACTGGGCTCCCATTAGCTTCTCTAGTCGGTTAATAAACTCGCGCTCAATTTGTACCGGTGTTCGGTAGACCAGAGACTTAATGTGTCCTTGTTTCCTCTGTATCTTACATACATAGTAGCAATAAATCAGTTGTTGCAGATTAGCACATTCGATATTGGTGTAGATTTTGTGAACGAAGCTTTAAACTGAGTCCCAATTTGACAAATGCTTGTTGTTCCCACAAAATATCCCCCCTGGTTACAAACATACCCCCTATGTTCTGTGGTTGTTCCTGACAAGAGCTCCAAGTCAATGCGATCTAAATCCGTAGTGCAGTTTGGCCGAATCGGGTCTTTTAAAAGTCAAACCTCGCTACCAGCTACCATCAGTCTGATTCAGTCACGCAACCGACCCCAGGGTAAATGAGGAGAACTCATTTAATTCACTGGCGCCCGTCTCAAATGAATTAGTCCTGGATATTTGGGTTTTTATTTTTTTAGCCTTCCGGCCGCTACTGATTTGGATAATTCCCCTTTCTTAGAACGAAATCAACAAAGGCCTTGGCTTGATTTGAATGAGATGACCTTTGGATAAGAGAGTCGACCGTGACTTTGAGAAAAAACTATATGGAAAAACCACCCGCCACTTACCCTCTAGTCATTTTCTTGTTATTATACAGGGCCCTCGGCGAGCTGGCAAACGTATACTCAGTCTTCAGCCTGGATTTGCTTCCAGTTTCGGACAGCTCCTCTTCCAGGTTCATCTGGATGTTGGACGCTTGATAGGATTTGGCACTGGGGTCATTTGGGGGTTTTTTGGAGGCGGTCGATCGCTCCCCCATTGTCATCTTTGCTTAGTTGGGCCAAAGGGGAGTGCAACGGAGCACCTGGCCTAGACGCGAAACCCAATTTGAAGCCCCGAAACGTCACGTTTCACCTGGCACGTCACTGCTACCGGTGGTACTGCACTGATATTTGGTGCCCCCTTAATTCGGTCACAAAGCAAAAATGGTTCCATTGTTGCACGACGGTTTTTCTCCGATGCGGTTTCACTTTCGGTGACCAACTGACTTGTTTATGTTGTCATGGTTGCAGTTGTGGGGAGGATTTTTGGTTCAGTGGCGTCCTAATGGGCCTAATTTATACTGAAACGCATTCAAAAGGCGTGGTTCAAATGCCAGTTTTGGCCACATTAGTGACTTTGGCTTGTAGTTTTCCATTGTTCTTGTTGTCACGCATTCAAACATTTTGTCCCGAAAAAGGTCACATTTTCACTTCACTCCTCACTGAATTCACTGTTTATAAAATACTTCTGCGTTCTGAGAAACACAGAATAATAGAGGTTCTTTTTATGGACTGCAAAACCTCTCAATAGAGATGTAGGGAGAATTCAACAATCCCCCAACACGATGGTTCAGAAAGGCACATGAAGGTGAAAGTGACGCTCTTGTTTTAAGTTTACAAATCTTGCAAAAAAATTGAATGATGAAATTTTATGATGAATTCACAGCACAAACGTGGAAATATTGATTAATCAAGTTGAAGATCTGAAGCATTAAAAATCCTTCAGTTTTGTCATAAGCTTAAATTTGGATTTCGTGCTCCTCCCACATAGCAAAATGATATTCCCAGAATATACCTGGAACATTCATGTGATGTACATGCATATTCCTGGGACATACATGAGTTCCATTATGAAC
>NW_026017213.1:1110015-1116097 GCF_020466585.1 Dendroctonus ponderosae
ATCTGCACATATACCCAATATGTACATATATGTACATACCTAGGATATACTTTTTATGAACTTTGATGAATATACATGCATGTATATTCCACGAATATTCATGTTAGGAATGTTCAACCATGTATATTCCCAGGATATTTCCGCAATGTTCTGTATATTTTTTGAACATTCTGGGATATTCATAGAATATCAAATGCTATCTGGGCTAAACAATCAAATCAGATGTGCCTCATTTTTAATACAGTTTTTCTTAAAAACTCTTTAAAAGACAAGTTTTGCAGTCGTTTCCTTATCGCTTTACATTTTTTGATTGAAGCTAAGTCCTGCAGCCGGTTTCATCTCGCTTAAAAAAAGGAAAACTTGCCAGTTTCATCTTAAAAAAGTTTTACATTCTGAGTAGTCGGGGACGACGTCTAAGAGGGCGCATAGAAAAAATTTTGTAGTCGTTTTGAAGCCTTGAAGTAAGTGTTACCTTCAGATTTTCCTGTAAAAACTCAAATAAAATTTTATGATGAATTCAAAGCTCGAATGTGGAAAATTGATTAATCAAGTTGAAGATTTAAAGCATTGAAAAGTTYTTCAGTTTTACCATTAAGATAAATTTKGATTTYGTGSTCCTAAACAGTCAAATCAAATGTGCCTGCKATAAAATAATTATTGATACATTTTTTTCCTACAAGCTCTATAGAAGTCAACTCTTGCAGTCGTTTGCTTATCGCTTTAAATTGGGAAAATTCATCCGTTTAAAAGTCGCAAAAAAGTCGTAATTTTGAGTATTTGCTGACAAATTGAAAGCGTGTACATAACAAAATGTATTATTTATTATAAAGGCTTGAAACAAGTCGGAAAAAGTCGGCTTTAGAGATCAAAATTTGTAAATTTCTAGTGAGATGCAGATGTGGATCTGGAAGTTGTTTTTGCGGTATCGTCTTGCACCCTTTTTCAAAACGTCTTCAAATAGCAAATTTTCACTATTCGCCAAAGAAAATCCTTCAATTTTGAGTATTTTCTTAGCAATTCAACGTCCGGTTATGGAAAATTTCAATTTAATTTTGAAGCCTTAAAGCAAGCAACGTTTTTCACCTTTTGCGTAAAACTTCAGTTAGATTACGATGCTGAAAAGCTTCAAATTTGTAAATTTTCAATGCGAAGTAAATGCGCATCTTGTAATTGGTTTGAAACTTTCAATAAGATTTCATATGCATTCTATTAAAGTGCAGTCTTGCACCTATTCCTCATTGCTTTAAAATAGGAAAATTTGGCACTTTACTATAAAAAACCTTATGTTTTGAATACTTATATTTAGTAATTTTGGAGCTTTGAAGTCGGCACGAATCATTCAGCTTTTATATAAGCAGATATCCATCTTGCAATTGTTCTGACTTCTTAAGTGTAACTTTGACTGAACTTTTTAATACAAATCAGTCTTGCAGCCCTTTCATATCGCCTTAAAATAGAAAAACTCGCCAGTTTTATAGCAGAAGAATCTTACAATCTGGGTATTTATTGACAGATCTAAAGTGTGCATATGGAAAATCGGACTAGTTATTTCGAAGTCTTGAAGCAAGAATGGTTTGCCTAAAATGATTTATAATCTGATGCTGACAAGCAACAAATTGGTAAATTTCCAATGGGAAGCAGATGATTTCGCAAAATATTCTGACACTTTTTGTAAACCTTAACGTGCTTTTGGTCGAAGT
Organism: Dendroctonus ponderosae; assembly: GCF_020466585.1. Lineage (NCBI taxonomy): Eukaryota > Metazoa > Arthropoda > Insecta > Coleoptera > Curculionidae > Dendroctonus > Dendroctonus ponderosae. The sequence goes on from NW_026017213.1 coordinate 1,111,716, forward strand.
TAAGTCAAAGCTTTACATTTTGAGTAGTCGGGGACGAAGTCAAAGCGTGTAGATAGCATTTTCTAGCAAAATCTGCTCGTTGTGAAGACTGGAAGCACGGGCTACCTTAATATTTTCCTTAAAATTCCCTGAAAAATCTACAGCGTAAATTTCGAATGTGTAGCAAACGTCCAAAAACTTCAAATGCGTCCTATTAAAGTTCCGTCTTGCAGCGGTTTTAACATCGCTTTAAACCATGAAAACTCGACGGTTTCGTTATTGAAAAGTCTTATAGTCTGAGTATTTGCAGACGAGTTAAAAATGTGTCTAGGGAAAAATGAACTTTTCAAGCCATTTTGAAGCCTTAAAGAAAGCAAGAATTCGTCTGCTTTTGCCTCGAACTTGATTTAGAATCTGATGCTGAAAAGCTACAAATTCGTAAATTTCCAATGAGAAGCGAATTATCAGACTATGAAGGCTTTCACGGCCGGTTAAATCGCATTTAGGAATGTTTTCCGAGCTTTAAAATTCTGAGAAAAATTGAAAATAAATTCCCATAGACCACGGCTTCAAAGCCCGAAAAAGACTCCTAAATGAGAAGCGAATTGATTTGAAACTTTTAGTAAGACTTAAAATGCTTTCCATTGTTAAACGTTTCTATTGAAAAAGCTACAACCTTCAAGATTAGACTTCAGACTCGAACATTTGTGCTGAGCGTCAGTTACAGTCAATACAGCGGGACACAGAAGGAAAAAATCCATAAATTTTTCGAGGCTTTTACACGGCTACTAGAGTGCTGACATGGAAAAACGTATTTGCAACTTCGGAGACTTGAAAACAAGGATATTTTTGCAAATTAAGAAATTGAAGCACCATGAGAAAATCTTCAGATTTGTAAATTTTTATTGTAACGCTTATTGTTCGCTTTGTTATATCTTAGAAGGCTTAACATTTAAACCCAGTCTTGCAGCTTTTTTCATATCGGGAAGGCGTTTTCCATGGTTAGATTGAGAAATTCTTTAAAGCTTATGGTCAAAATACATTTGTAAGTGTCTAGGTTGAAAAATCAGTGTGCGTACGAAATACTTATTTGTCGCTTAGAAGCTTTGAAGTCATCAAAAATCCATTTGTAGCAAAACAAATGTACAGTTTACAGTGAGCTTCAAATTCGTAAATTTCGATTTAGAATCTGGTGCGGCGGCTACCGTAGCACTTGGGTAAAATAATTTGAAAATGTTCTGGTCAAAATGTGCGTCGTGCAAAAAAACTCGGAAGTCTTAAAGCTAGCAATAATCCTTCAGGTGCCCCCAAAATTTTATTTTAACCTTGCAGCCGTTTTCATATTTCATAGAAATAGAAAAATGCCTATTAGAATCTCGTATATACAAGAGTGTCTGCATGGGATTCGATGCCTTGAAGACAGGGGTAATTTTTAGGTTTTTGCAAAATTTAGTAGTAGTAGTAGTAGTGAAAACCAGTCTTGCACCCATCTCTTGAAGCCGTTTTTATCCTTAAATGAAGAAAATCTCGAAAGTTTATGTTCGCAATATATTTCTATGTCCCCGGCTTTCTGGGCGTGCACACTGAACTCATTTGTCGCTTAAAAGCCTTGAAGCTTGCAGAAATCCTTTAAATGTGGCAAAACATTAAATTTTTCCCTCATAGCATCAAATTCGAAATTTTGCGTTGAAATCGGGAAAAACAGCTGCAACATGTAGGACTTTTTTGAAACAGGCAGGAGGATAACCGTTTTCATATCTCATAAAATTCGAAAAATCCATAAGATTTATTAGATATAATTTCGCATATTGAAGCGTGATAATAAAAGCCCCAGATTCGTAAATTTCCGATCAAAGTCAGATGCACATTTTGCGCAAATTAATTTTTATGTTCTGGAGGGCTCAATAATGAGAAACGTGCAGCCGTTTTCATAACTCAGGAAAGTAGCAGAGCCTGTAAGTTTCTTTACGGGGTTGTTCCATATGTTGAGACTCTCGCAAGGTAGCTTCCCTTAAAAAATCCAATGTGCCCTCCACTCATCCAATAGAACTTGAATGTTTATCTTTCAGTAGGTTTCTTGCAGCCATTTTCCCACTTCCTAAGCAGGAAAATAGTTAAGTTAAGCTCAAGCATCCTTTTCCAGTTGAAGCTTTGTCTAAACGCCTCCAAGTGTTCGAGCTGGCAAATTTAAAAACTCATTTGAGTGTCGGGAACGCAACCAGAAGCCTGAAAAATCGAATGCATATCGCACATTAAAAGCTGTAGATTCTGCAGGGAGCAGGAAAGTGCAAGCTGAAAAATCTTGATCTCTGGAACGTACTGTTATGAGCGTATGTAGTACAAGTACGCACGTGCGTTCATTTTAGGTGTGCACCTGCGTACATTTTACGTACTTTTTAAATACTTTCTATGTATGTACCGGAATATTGATTGAACTTTGCCCCCCCCGTTTTTGCATCTAATCTGAAATTTGGAGAAAAATGCCAAAAACAAAAGTTGTAGATATTAGCGTGTAGTTTATTTTAAGATAATACCAATTGATACAGGGTGTCTCAAATTCCAGGGGCGGACCAAACTTACATTTTTTTTAATAGAATGCCGTAGGTACTTTTTATTGCAAATTCGAGCTATTCGTAAAATTCTAGGCCTATTAGATATAAAGGTTCTATATTGATTTTCAACTGTTATTTTTTTAACCGAACTCCCCATTTACGGGTGTAGACAATCCAGCAGGACATTTTTGCATAAAACGGACCCTGGACGAGTCAATTAAGGGATTTTGAGAATTTTAACACCATATTGTAGTCAGATAATGGGGCGATCCAGTTGTGGAACCTCATTAACCCAGAACAATGAGGTAGCTCAATTAAAGGTTAAAGTCAAAATTTTGGCTTTTTCCTATATTGTGGATTGAAAAATCGGTCAAGACAGCGACATGAAAATGTTTTTTTAGCCTACTGTTTTGAAGACACGAAGACACCCGTCAAAGAGTTTGACAATATTCGGCGTTTTTGACATTCAAAAAGGAAAACGGAAATTTTGCTTCTATAAGAGCCCATGTTAAAGCAAAACATTGAATGTTTGTCGCTAACAAACAAAAAGCAGTATTGGCACGTTCTTTGGTACATTATCGATCTACTGTCGATCGATTTGATTGACACTCTAAAAGTTTGAATTTTCCCAAAACTTTACTCTTGGTGGGACGTAATGACGTCATCGGTCTTATACTTGAAAAGGATTCAAAAAAATCGTGTGTAATGGATTGATTTGAATCACTTAAGACCTCCTATGTCAAAATTTGAGCGAAATTTGACATCGCAAAATTGGGAAGAATTTCGAAAATTTTTCCCCAAAATTTTGTATGATTTTAGAAAATCGTCAATAGCTCGCTTATTATCGAATGTAGCGAAAAAATGAATAGCAACTTTTTTATGGCATCCGATCGTCTGTACTTAGAGAGTAGATTAGATTCAGTTCAGCTCTTTTGGTTACCGAGATATTTGCAGTTTTTTGGAAACCATATTTTCGCGATTTTGTCGAAAACTATGAAAGTTCGAAAGTTGAAAAAATACCATGGAGTAGTACTCAATAAACCCGACATTTTATACAGAATACATTTTTCCACTAGGAAGCTTCGTTTTTGAGAAAAAAACAATGTAAAATTTCAAAAAAATCGCAGGGGTCTACACCAAAATTTTTTATTTTTTTTTCAACCATTCCTTGACAGGTGGTTAGATATGGAAAAGTTACATGAGAAGTCAACTTTGGTTGGTTCAAAAAAAATCCCCTATAAGCTACAAGTGGAAGACCAAAAAGTTTGTACACGCCCTTATGGACGGGAAATTTTCAAAATTTAATAGAATTGTCAAATGACGTTAGAATTGTTTGAAATTCACACCAATTAGTATTGAGACCAATACGAATCAACTCCATTTCAGATCGATTCGGAAAAGTGGAAGAAATAAAAACTCCATTTAACTCCATGTAATCGGTAAGTTGTGGTACCGATCAACTGAAATGCTTCCCAAAAATCAGAAAATGATGATGAATGCATTCTAGTTCGACCGGAACATAGTTAATAGATGTGGTTAATGATTTTTGAATGCCGTAATGAGAAACTATAAGTTTCCGATTTGAGCCAGACCAATGAATCGAGCATTTTCGACTCCTCCAAGTTTTCATGTGACCAAAAATTTCTAAGAATTAAATGAGTTTTCGATTTATGAATTTGAGTATCAAAAATTATGGTTAAGTTTGGCATTGGATATTTTCAAAAATATAAAGGTTATTAAAAATACCAATTAGCTCTAATTTGCCATAAAAAGTACTTACAGTAAAGTCCGCTTATAATGAACCCGGTTATAGTGAACTTTCGGTTAAAACGAACTTTTCTCCTTTAATTG
>NW_026017213.1:1117096-1139665 GCF_020466585.1 Dendroctonus ponderosae
TGTTTTTGTATTATTATTCGCTTATAGCGAACTCCGGATATAACGAACCAGTTTTAGTTCATTTTTCAAGTTCGTTATATCCGGACTCAACTGTATTTCCTTCCTGGATTTCAGTCAGTGTGAAATAAAAATTGTATATCGTATATTTCATTTTAAGTTTAAAACCTTGAAGCCTCAAGGGTTTAAGACAGGAAATACCTAAAAGAATCTAATGTTTCCCAATTATGAGTTTGTATGAATTTTAACTCTGATGATGGCGCTGTTGTCTCGCCGAAACGTTATGAAATAAACGATATAAAATTTTTATTTCACACTGACTGAAACCCAGGACGGCAAAGAATATAATAACAATTACACGCAGTCAGGAAAATAAATCAAAATAAAAAGTACGGCATTCCATTAAAAAAATCTGGGATCAGCTCAGACGCAAGTGTCCAATAGAAAAACTTGCGGAACTTTCCATTCTAATGAAAAGCGACAACCGTTCCATTCAGATACCATTACTTACACCCATGTGGGAATACTGGCTTAGTCGATTTCATAGAACCGGCCTGCTGATTATAACCGACGCCTGCAGAAACAATAGTGAATAAATTACTGAAAACGAGCACATGCTGGCAGTACCAGCAACTAAGACGACAAACGAGCTTCTATTGTTATTATTGTTGCGTGAATGACCGCAAAAATCAGTGTTAATTCTATTTCGGAAACGATTTGTGATAAGCTGATAAGCCGTTGGATGAGGCGCGGAACATCTGCTTTAAGCTCGTCTATCAGATGTCCTGAGATTGTTGAACGTTTGCTGGTCATGTGCGTAAGCCTTGGACTTTGTTGCTAACTAACCGGCTAAGGTAAGCAGATAAGAAGCCATTTAATTTGTCGAAAGTTTAGTTATTTTGTTCTATCAGACTTGCGTGCCTGCTCGGCTATTTCGAGATTGGCTCCACTCCAGGCAATTGTTAACGTCAGCTATTCCTCAGCTGTTGCGAATCATTGCGAAATTCCGATGAATGTTTTCATGAACTTTGAGGAAAATGCGACGATTTACGATAGTTGGAGTGTTAGAAGGGCGATTCTTGAATGGATGAGTTTGTGGAAATGTATGTTGAAACCGAGGAGGAAATTTTACGGTTTTCTGATGAAGGTCTTGTTACGAAGCGAATGGGGTTCTTAAGTCCGCTTAATCCTTAAGCAATCACAAAAATCATCCACAAACACTTGCAGATTTGACGCTCTTGTTTGATAGGCATTTAGTTTGCCTAAGTAAAACCCAAATATTTCTTTTCGTCATGGGGCCCAGACTTTAGGTGAAAAGGGTCCAAATTGAGGGCAAAACTATTCCGCTGTAGGCGCAAGCAACACCTTCAAAATGATCGCACTTAATCCCGAAATCTGATGACTCGGCTAAAAAACCCCTTCCATCGGCTATTTGCCTCCCTTATCTCTGTTTGATTTATCTTTAGCCTCCAATTAATTAATACTTAAGTTGTTATTCAATGACTTACTCTTTAGTGACATTGTTCCCTGTCCACAAGTGCTTAGGTGCGGTTTCAGCCTCTTCTAATGCCCACACATGGAGGACGTAAAAGAAGCCGAGGCGCGCAAGAGCGACAAGCGGACCCACCCCTTTCAAACTGCCGGCATATTTTCGAAAATCTTCTTCACGTGAGTAGCAATCGCTCGAAAAACTCCCAGCTTACATAACATTTTCAGATGGATGCTGTCACTCTTCGTCAAAGGCTTCAAGAAGGACCTGCTAGAGGAGGATTTGTATCCTCATCTGCCTGCCCATGAGTCCACTTACCTGGGGGATAAACTGGAGCGGGAATGGGCGAAGGAGTTGAAGAGGAACGCAAAGGAGCCATCGCTGTGGAGGGCGCTGAGCGGTGTTTTCGGCAAGCAGCTGCTGGTGCTGGCCTGTTGCTACTTCTTCAGCGAACTGTTCGTGAAGTGAGTCGCCATAAAGGGCTGAGTGTTGTGAACTGCACCCATGGGGGTTTCAGGCTGGGGCAGCCGCTCTTCCTCTCCAAACTTCTGGAATACTATGAGCCAGGGTCCAGCATGAGCAAGTCGGAGGCCTACTATTATGCTGCGGGCATTGCTCTGTGCTCCTTCATCACCCAAACCTTCCAGCACTCGTTCATGCTGCACAACTTCCACCTAGGTGAAGTTTGCACAAACATTCGGTGTTCAACAATAATTTGTGCGGTTTCAATGCAGGAATGAAAATCCGGGTAGCCACCTCCGCTTTAGTCTACCGCAAAGCGCTGCGGCTCAGCAAGGGGGCCCTGGCCGAAACCACAGTAGGCCAAATGGTTAATCTCATCTCGAATGATGTGGGTAGATTCGAGCTTGTTACCACCCATATCCACAGCCTCTGGATGGCGCCAGTTGAGACCTCAGTGGTTCTCACCTTGATCTACTTCTACGTGGGGCCTACTGGGATGATCGGGGTGCTGCTGATGTTCCTCTTCATCCCCTTGCAAAGTGAGTAGCAGTGGACGAATCTCCTTGATATGTGACCGCGGGGTTTCAGTGTGGATGGGCAAGAAGACGTCGGAATATCGGCTGGCGACCGCCCTGCGAACCGACGAAAGGATTCGCCTGATGAACGAGATCATCGGAGGGATGCAGGTCATCAAAATGTACACTTGGGAGAAGCCTTTTGCTAAGCTGGTGGAATTCACTAGGCGGTAGGTGTATGTTGAAGATTGAACCGAGATGAAGCCCTTCAATTGCAGGCGCGAGATCCAGCAAATCAAGAAAATCTCCATCATTCGCGGCATCATGATGTCCTTCAACTTGTTCCTGAATAGATCCTCAATCTACATCTGCGTTGTCACCTATGTGCTCACGGGGAGCATCCTGAACGCCCAGTACGTCTACGTGCTACAGTCGCTCTATGGAGTGCTGCGGATGTCGGTCACCATGTTCTTCCCCCAAGGGATCACGCAGGTGGCCGAGGCCAACATCTCGGTGAAGCGGCTGAAGAAGTTCCTTCTCTATGAGGAAGTAGCGGTTGACTCCAGCGCCACATTCTTCAACGGCATCCAATCGAAGGAGCAACTGAAGTCTTCCAAGTCTGAAGGCCCCGTTGGCATCCACATGAACAGGGCCTGCTTCAAGTGGATTAAGTCGCGCAACGATAACACTCTTCAGGACATTGACGTGCAGGTGGGCGCCCAAGAATTGGCTGCAATCATTGGACCAGTAGGGAGTGGAAAGACCACGCTCCTCCATGCAATTCTGGGTAAACGGAAACTTTAGTATATTAATCCAGCATGAAGTAACTGGTGCATTCCCTAGGCGAGTTGGTTCCGTTGTCTGGAACTGTGCAGGTCACGGGGAAAGTCTCCTACGCCTCCCAAGAGCCGTGGCTCTTTGTCGGCAGCGTGAGGCAAAACATCACCTTTGGCCAAAATTATGACGCCCGCAAGTACCACGAAGTGGTGCGAGTTTGTCAGCTCCAAAGGGACTTCAGCCTCTTCCCCTACGGGGACCGCACGGTTGTAGGAGAGCGAGGGGTGTCCCTCAGCGGAGGCCAAAGAGCGCGCATCAATCTGGCCCGGGCTGTTTACAAAGACGCCGACATCTACCTACTAGACGATCCCCTATCGGCAGTAGATGCCCATGTAGGGAAGCAGATGTTTGAAGAATGCATCACTGGCTACCTGAAGAACAAGTGCGTGATCCTGGTCACCCATCAGCTGCAGTATTTGAAGAACGTCCAGAAAATCTACCTGTTTGGGCACGGGAAGATCGACCGCTCTGGGACGTACGAGCAGCTGCAGAACGCCGGCACTGAATTCACTCAGCTGCTCAACGACCTCAAGGACATAATAGATGATGAGGAACCGGATAAGGAAGAAGAGCCAGCATTTGTGGACGTGGTGCCTTCGAAGCGCCTCAGGCGAATATCCACCAAAGAAGTGCTGCCAAAGGAACAAGACAAGGTATGTGGAGTGTCAAAGTTGGAGGGCACAGTGGGGATTGATTATGGCCTGATTCAGGAGCAAAAGCTGGAAAAAGAGAGCAGAGGAGAAGGCACCATTTCATGGACAATCTACAAGTCCTACTTCGTTTCTGGTGGCCACTGGTGCAAAATCCTAACTCTCTTTATAATCTTTGTGATGTCTCAAGGTTTGGGGAGTTTGGCTGACTATTTCCTCACCGTCTGGTAAGGAAGCCGAGAACTGCTGGCTCTAAATGGGTTTTCACGTTTTGCCCTTCCAGGGTCAACATGAATCAACTCAGCAAGGCTGGAGAGGGCCTGGCCGGTGCAAACAGCACTGCAGTTGATCTGCCAGTTTTCCAGGATTTCTGGATTAACACCTTGAACAACGACATGCTGCTGACGTTCTACAGTGCCATCATTTTCCTGCTAGTCACACTCACCATTGGTCGATCGCTGGCTTTTTACCGTTTCTGCAACAAAGCCTCCGTCAGGCTGCACAACAACATGTTCAACAAGATCGTACATGGCACCATGCGGTTCTTCAATGTGAATCCTTCCGGGCGCATTCTGAATCGCTTCTCCAAGGACATGAACCAAGTGGATGAAGTTCTGCCCATGACTTTGCTGGATACTTTGCAGGTGAGTGTGAAGCGCAGTGGTTTTTGCCTTGAATTTCGCAATTTTTCCCAGATTTCCATGAACGTCTGCTTCATCAGCATCGTGGTGGCCTCCGTTAACCCCTGGATGATGCTGCCCACCGTTATCATGCTCACTATTTTCTACTTTTTGAGGGTGGTTTTCCTGGCGACCAGTCGCAACATCAAGCGACTGGAAGGGATCAGTAAGCATATGCTGGATAAACGCCGCTGGGCGACTAGTAATTGTGGAGTTTTGCAGCTAGAAGCCCCGTATATTCGCACCTTACAGCCTCCCTGCAAGGTCTGACCACCATCAGGGCATTTGGAGCCCAGGAAATCCTCAAAAGTGAATTCGACAACTACCAGAACGCCTATAGTTCCGCCTACTTTATGTTTCTGGGTGCGAATCGGACGTTTGGGTTCTGGCTGGATATGCATTGCGTGATCTTCATCAGTTTGGTCACCTTAAGCTTCCTGGTGATGGACACAGGTGGGTTGGGATTTGCTCTCCTAACATAGAGGATATAAAGAGGTTTGTAGAGACAATGGGCGGCAACGTGGGGCTGGCCATAACTCAGGCAATTCAGCTAACTGGGATGTTCCAATGGGGGATGAGGCAGTGGAGCGAACTGGAAAACACCATGACTTGCGTGGAGAGGATCAAGGAGTACGCCGATGTGGTTCCAGAGCAGGATCCTGAGTCCGAAGACCCGCCAGCTTATTGGCCGAATGAGGGCGGTTTGAGGTTTGAGGACTTGAGTTTGCGATATGCCTCAGGGGAGGATTTGGTGCTCAAGAATCTCACCTTTGAGGTGAAGAGGGCGGAGAAAGTGGGCATTGTTGGCAGGACGGGGGCTGGAAAGTCGTCCATCATCATCGCCCTGTTCAGGCTGGCCATCAATGAGGGCAGGATTATTGTTGATGGCCTGGATACAGCCAAAGTCAGTTTCAGAAGGCTGCGATCCAGCATCTCAATCATCCCTCAGGAGCCAGTGCTCTTTTCAGGCACTCTGAGGAAGAATCTGGATCCCTTCGACGAGTACAGTGACGAGGTAAGGTTTTGCATCATGTCCAAAGAAGTAATTCTGATGGAGGATCACCTTTAGGTGCTGTGGAACTCGCTGGAGCAGGTGGAGCTGAAACCAGCGGTATCAGAACTTCCCCAGGGCCTGGAAAGCCGGATGTCGGAAGGCGGATCCAACTTTAGCGTGGGACAACGGCAGCTGGTGTGTCTGGCCAGAGCAATCGTGCGAAAGAACAAAATCCTCGTCCTGGACGAGGCCACGGCCAATGTGGACCCCCACACAGATGCCCTTATTCAGACCACCATCCGGGACAAGTTTGCCTCTTGCACTGTGCTGACGATAGCGCACCGATTGCACACGATCATGGATTCGGACAAGGTTCTGGTCATGGACGCGGGAAGAGTGGTGGAGTTTGGCCATCCTCATGAACTGCTGCTGAAGAAGGAGGCCGGAGTTTTTTACGACCTGGTCCAGCAAACTGGCAAAGCCATGGCGGAGAACTTGGCGGGGATTGCTGAGGAGGTGGGTCTTCTTGGTGATCCAGGAACGGTGATCGAGTGAGGATTTAATGTCTTCTGTTGCAGGCCCACAGGAAAACCAGAAGTTAGGCGCCCTTGGAGCTTAGCGCTGCTGAGCACGGCGCGTAAACTGAGTCTGTGATGGTTTAAGTACCTTCCTTCCTACTAAATATGAAGAGTTTTGATGTGGAGACACTGTGACCTTAATAAAAATTCATTAAAGTTGTCTTAAACCCGAAACTTTTCTTCAAAGCCCACTTATTTCAGGATTAAGCGGGTGACTGCCCAAAATCGGCAGCAATGGAAATTGAACTGTAGTTGCAGGAACTTTCGTTTGTGATGAAAAATACCTCAGTTGAGATATACAATTTTTAACAACTCTGAATAAATAATATAACTAGGGAAATTAAATTTTCGACTCACACTAGAGTTCTTGCCGCTCTCTGAGATAACGAGTTATAACTCATCGGTTAATGAGTTATGAGTCATTGATTAAAGCTTTACGAGATCCCAGACGGGAATTTTATCATCTTAAAAAAAGGTCATGAACATTTTTTATAAGTAACGTTTTACTACTTTTTCCAAACAAGTAAGAAAGGACATATAGATTTTCTCAGCAACAGCATTTAGTCTAAAGAAAGTAGACGAGTTTTCTTGTAAAATCGATCAATTAATTTTTTCGCATAAAGGACTCAGTTTGCCAGTATTTTACAGTAAAACGCTGAAAAAACGCGGATTTTCTGTTGAGAGATAATTTTGTTGAGAAATATTGACCCTAAAGTGCAGAAACCCCAGTTTCCAAGACTTTTCCAAATAAATTATTATAAACTGTCGCTTTTTATGTTCGGGGAAATATGTTTGAGAAAATTAATTTTGTAATTTTTGTCTGAAAAGACCTCAGTATTGTCAGAAATGAAGAAAATCATCAGAAAATAATGCTTTTTTGCATTTTCGATTAAAAACTTTCAGTTTTATGATCGGTTTTGGAGAAAACCTTAATGGTTTTCGGGAAACCCGGGAGGAATATATTTTCGTTTTTGTCCCGAATACGACGCTGAAAAAAGGTTTTTGTAAAATTCCTACAAAGCTATAAATTTCGCTTGTAATTTTTCGCGTAAAAGACTCCAGATCGTCAGTATTTTTAAGTGAAACTGTACAAAATAGAGCGTTTTTGAGTTGAAAGTAAAGCAAAAAAAAATCAGACAAAACTAAAAATCCACTTTTATTCACAAACTCTACAGTCTTCAGAGGTTGACTGTAGGTGACAAGTTTTTCAAATAATTTATTATAAACTTTCGCTTATTCTATTGAATTTTGATAGAAAAATTATTTGATTTTTGTCCCAAGTTCGACGCTGGAAAGTGATTTGAAAACTTTTTTACAAAGCGCCGAAGGAGGCGAGTGTTTTAACAACATTTATTTCAAAATTTTTCGCGGAAGGACCTTGTTATTGTCGGTATTTACAGTTAAACGTGAGTGCAAATTGAGCGTTTAGAAGAAAGAGTAACTAAAACTAAAACTGTAAAATTCTGAAATTTAGAAAAAACTTTCAAAATGTTATTAATAAACAGCTCTTAAAATAAATTTAAAAGCAACAAAAAAATGGTCATCAACATTTTCCCACCACCAAAACTGAGTTAATGCGCCGGTGCGTTGGGTTGGCGCTCCAAGCCATTTGCGCAGCACTGCGCCAACTCCTAAAAGTCCTAAAAATATAAAGTAAATAAATTGTAATCGCGCCAGTCGTCTTCGATGCAAAAAATCCAGATAAATCATTAGCGCGTATTTTTTGTTTTATTGAAAAGTATCAAATGCTAAATATTCCGGTATGTTTCCGCTGCAATTCAACCGCTTTTGCTGTTTTAATCCAAAAACTGTCCTTTCTAACAGAAATAGTCAAGACGACTTTTTGTTCCCAACTGAATGCAGAATTGAAAAATCAATTTTATTTGCAGGAAAATCCTTCTGGAGAAAAATATTGCGTTAATTTTCTCGTACTATTCAACGGCTTTTTTTAAATGAAAAGCTGTAAATTGTAGGAGAAAAACTCACTGAAAGCAGAATTTTCTTGCACACTGAAAGTTGAATTAAAAAAAAAAAATAGTTGGCAAACAACCATTGGCGCATACTGTTTTTTTCCTAGAAAGTATCGAATGCTAAATATTACTGTAATTCCCTCGGACAATACAACGGTTTGTATTTTTTTTTCACAGAAAACCGTGCATTCTAGACGAAAAACCCTAAAGCGCTTTTTTGCTGCCAACCGAATAATACATTGAAAAATTGTTTTTTTCTGCAGAAAACGCATTGGGGTGCCGGTTTTTTATTTCTGGAAAATATCAAAGAGAAAAAATTGTATTTTTTCGGCGACAAGACAACAAATTAATTTTATCCCAGAAACTGGGCATTTTAGCAGAAAAATGCAAAAGTCTTTTTTTTTATAATATGTATGTGCAGAAAAGACCGCTAAGCGCCAGGACACGCATAAGAAACCGTTTCCCACACATCGTCTACAAACCAAAAAAAGCGGGGTTCTTCTTAAAAATTTCAAAATCCAAAACAATTTTTCTGATCTGCTTGTAATTTCTCGGCGCCTACATAAGAGACTTGCACAATATTGTGTAATTCGTGGTACACACACACATACACACACACAAATGGATTTAAAATTTCATGGAAATCGAAGAACAACACTCTCCAAATCTGCCTACACATTGTTGAAATTGGCTTACTGAACGTGGCAACTCAAGTATTTACGTAGAATGGGTCCCACGATAGTTTTCCTTTGATAAGCAGCAATCAGGTCGGCAGCGCACCGAACTGAGCGTCCATATAAACAATTTAAAGTGTATTTAAAGATTAAACTTTCGTCTTGTTGCCACAATGAAAACCCGAAATTATCAGCACTTATTTGCACACTCGATCGTTTCATTCGAGGCGCTGCAATGGAGAGTGTGGAAAAGACCAAAAGTGACCCCAAGTCCCATCCATATCTCAAGGCAAATGTGTTTTCCAAAGTGTTTTTCATGTAAGTCCCAACCGGCCAGCCTGCCATTTGCTAGTGTTTCCTCCTCATTTACATGGTTCCAGATGGACGTTCCCCCTGTTCAAAAAAGGCCTCAAACGAGATCTGCTCGAAGAGGATCTGTATCCTTCTTTAGCTTCACACGACTCCAGCTACCTGGGCGACAAACTGCAGCTGCAATGGCAGAAGCAAATGAGCAACAAGACCAAAAACCCCTCGTTATGGCGGGCGCTTGTAGGGGTTTTTGGTAAGCAGATGTTCCTCCTGGGCCTCGCTTATCTAGCAATCGAGGTGCTTGTACGGTAAGTCTAGACCAACTGTGCAATTATACGATTAATATTGCTAGCAGGGGAAAAATTGCTATAATTTGTTGCTTTGGAATGGTGCAAACTATCTAGTTCCAGTTGCCGTTGCCACGGCAGCGGCCTTTTCATTGGCCCTGGCCTGCAGTGACGCGGCGATTGCGTGAGAAATGGATCAACTGCACCATTGCTTAGGTCCAGGGGCACAATAAAACACGTTTGTGTTGAGCTCGCTTCTCAACTGCTCCAAATCAATTTGGAGCCTGATTCTAAAATTGAATTAACATGTTTAATTGAGTTTTTTGCGCTTTGTCAGGTCTTCTGCCTTTTTCTTCCCTCTATTAGACAAATCGTCCCCATCTTTCTGGGGCCTTTCCGTACTTCTGCTTCATGATTTGTCCTGTGCAATCCTCTCCTTTCTCCTTTTGCCCATTATGTGTTCATTCTTTTTCACATCGCTGGTTTCTGGAAGGATTTTTGTTTTTGTTGTGTCCGGTCGAGTCTCTGCTGAATTGGTCTGCATGGGTCTAATGACACTTTTGAATATTCTCCTTTTCTAATATATTTTCCTTTGTTGCATTTTTATGCTCTATGACTTCGTCAGTATCTTTTCTTTGATATCCTCAAGAGGGTTTAAATTTGAACCTTCCAAGAAGTAGTCTGTCATAAGTATCTAACTCTATAACATTTTCCCGACGAATTTGCGATCAATTGCTTTCTGCAGCTCCATAACACACATGTAGCCTGGTTTGTTGCATTCAAACGACTTCTGCATTTAAAACCACTAATCTAACCAAACATCCTTTATATGGCGCAGTCGGTAGGATTGAGGAGACCCACTCTTATACGTCAACCGGTAATAACCGAGGACTTTTTCAGACTAACAACGCCACTGTTCCTCGCCCAACTGCTCAAGTACTACGAGCCCGACTCCTCAATGTCTAAGACAGAGGCGTATTACTACGCCACTGGAATAGTGGCCTGCACGTTCCTCTCAGCTGCATTTCAACACACTTATATGCTCCACAACTTCCATTTGGGTAGGTCAGTCTCACAGAAGTAATGAGTTTTAAGTGAGATTCCTTCCAGGTATGAAAATTCGTGTAGCAACATCCGCTCTGATCTACCGCAAGGCTCTGAGGCTGAGCAAAAGCGCGCTAGCTGAAACCACAGTGGGCCAAATGGTGAATCTCATTTCCAACGATGTGGGGCGTTTCGAAATGGCGACTGTTCACTTACACAACATCTGGCTGGCGCCTCTTGAGACTCTGATCGTTCTGATTCTCATGTACTTCTTTGTGGGGCCGACCGGGATGATCGGCATCCTCTTCCTGCTCGCTTTTGTGCCTTACCAAAGTGCGTAAATATTTTGCGTTTTTTTCGAGTAATGGTAAGCGGGGTTGCAGTGTACATGGGCAAGAAGACCTCCATCTACCGACTGGCCACCGCGATTAAAACCGACGAAAGAATTCGGTTGATGAACGAAATCATCAGCGGCATCCAGGTTATCAAGATGTACACCTGGGAGAAGCCCTTTGCCAAGCTGGTGGAGATCAGCAGAAAGTACTGAGCGGAAAACCATGTAGATACCATTTGAAAATGAAAGTTTTCCAGGAAGGAAATGGAGCAGATCAAGAAAATCTCGGTTATCCGGGCCATATTGACGTCCTTCAGTCTCTTCGTCAACAGCACGGCCATCTACTCCTGCATCCTCGCTTATGCCCTAACGGGAAACGTGTTGAACGCTCAATACGTCTACATATTGCAGTCCTTCTACGGCATTCTCCGCTTCAACCTCACGGTGTTTTTCCCGCAGGGAATCACCCAGTTTGCTGAAGCGAACATTTCAGTGAACAGGATCAGGCAGTTCTTGACCTACCAGGAAGTCGACTTTGATTCCAGTGCCCCTCTGGGGAGGCCCAATGAAAATTCCCACTCCGTGGGGATTTTCATGAAAAACGCCTGCATTCGCTGGGTAAAATCCAGCCCGGAGAACAATCTGGAAAACCTCAACGTCCAAGTGGGACCTGGGGAGCTGGCGGTAGTAATTGGCCCAGTGGGCAGCGGAAAAACCACCCTGCTTCATGGAGTTCTGCAAGAATTGGTTGTCCAGTCGGGTACTATAAGCGTCAAAGGGCGCACTTCCTATGCCTCCCAGGAACCTTGGCTGTTTGTGGGCAGCGTCCGCCAGAACATCCTCTTCGGACAACCTTTCGCCTCTCAACGCTACCATGAAGTTGTGAAAGTCTGCCAACTTCAAAGGGACTTCAGCCTCTTTCCCTATGGAGATCAGACGATTGTAGGAGAGCGAGGAGTGTCCCTCAGCGGAGGCCAAAGGGCGCGCATCAATCTGGCCCGGGCTGTTTACAAAGAAGCCGATATTTACCTACTAGATGACCCGCTATCGGCTGTAGATGCCCACGTAGGGAAGCAGCTGTTTGAAGAATGCATCATTGGCTATTTGAAGAACAAATGTGTCATCCTGGTCACACATCAGCTACAGTACTTGAAAAATGTGCAGAAGATTTACCTGTTGGGGGACAATAGGATTGAGCAAGCGGGCACCTACGCGGAAATCCAGCAGTCTGGAAAGGAGTTCACTAAGCTGCTAAACGAGCTGAAGGATATAATTGATGATGAGGAGGAAGTGGAAGAGGATGTGGAGGATGATGTTAAACCACTAAGGCGAAGGC
This sequence comes from Dendroctonus ponderosae, assembly GCF_020466585.1. Taxonomy (NCBI): domain Eukaryota; kingdom Metazoa; phylum Arthropoda; class Insecta; order Coleoptera; family Curculionidae; genus Dendroctonus; species Dendroctonus ponderosae. The sequence goes on from NW_026017213.1 coordinate 1,129,253, forward strand.
GGATGTCCACAAAAGAAGTGGTGCCAAAGGACGACAAGGTAAAAGAATTAGCCCCTGCCCATCCTTCTGATAATGAGGCTTTGTCCTCCTCATCCAGCTACCAGCACTGGAAAGAGAAAGCCGAGGCGAAGGGACGGTGTCTTGGAACGTCTACACGTCCTATTTCACATCCGGGGGTCACTGGTGCAAAATCCTCACGTTGTTCATCACGTTTGTCGCCGCCCAATTTTTGGCCAGTTCGGTGGACTATTTCCTCACTGTCTGGTGAGTAGTTTCATCTAAAATTCACCTGCCCACTCAAAGGGGTACTTACCCTTTGCAGGGTGAACATGAACCAGATAAAGAACTCCCCATCCCACGTGGAAACAGCCTTTCAAAGCTTCTGGCTCACAACAATGACTGACCACGTTGTTCTGATCGCCTACACCGTCCTAATTGGTCTGGTTATTGTCCTCACCGTTGGACGATCGCTGGCTTTCTATCGCTTCTGCAACAAAGCCTCCGTCAGGCTGCACAACAGCATGTTCTTCAAAATCGTGCACGCCACCATGCGCTTCTTCAACAACAACACCTCCGGTCGCATCCTCAACAGATTCTCCAAAGACATGAATTTAGTTGATGAGGTCTTGCCCTTGACCTTACTGGATACCCTACAGGTAGCAGCATTACAAAGGCGTTGGCTGGAAGCTACTGAACCTGACTGAGTTTGAAAATTTAGATTTCTTTGAACGTGATTGCCATCACTGTATTGGTAGCCACAGTCAATCCCTGGATGCTGCTGCCCACTGTTGTCATTCTGGGGATTTTCTATGGCCTTCGAGTGGTTTTTCTGGCTACTAGCAGGGACGTTAAGAGGCTGGAGGCAATCAGTGAGTTGTTAACGGTTTTAAAGGCCCAGGGTTTTTATTTGATGTTTCCCAGCTAGGAGTCCCGTTTACTCCCACTTGACAGCCTCGCTGCAAGGTCTGACCACCATCAGGGCATTCGGAGCGCAGGCGATTCTCAACAATGAGTTCGACCACTATCAGAACGCCCACAGTTCGGCTTACTTCATGTTTCTGGCAGCCAATCGCTCCTTCGGATTTTGGCTGGATATGTATTGCGTCATTTTCGTCGCCTTAGTGACTTTCAGTTTTCTCTTCTTGGACACAGGTGGGTGCTGCACCAGGTTTACTCCCATCTCTCCCTAAATGGTGGATTTTTTCCAGAATCTTTCAGCGGCAACGTCGGACTGGCAATCACGCAGTCAGTAAGCTTGACTGGGATGTTCCAGTGGGGAATGAGGCAGTGGAGCGAGCTGGAAAACTCCATGACTTGCGTGGAGAGGATCAAGGAGTATGCCGATGTGGTTCCAGAGCAGAATCCCGACTCCAAAGACCCGCCAGTTTATTGGCCGACTAATGGAGGCGTGAGGTTTGAGAAGCTGAGCTTGAAATATTCCCCGCGGGAGGCTTTTGTGCTGAAGAATCTCACCTTTGAGGTGAAGAGGGCGGAGAAAGTGGGCATTGTTGGCAGGACTGGAGCTGGCAAGTCGTCCATCATCATCGCCCTGTTCAGGCTGGCCATCAATGAGGGCAGGATTATTATTGATGGCCTGGATACAGCCAAAGTCAGTTTCAGGAGGCTGCGTTCCAGCATCTCAATCATCCCCCAGGAGCCAGTGCTGTTTTCAGGCACTCTGAGGAAGAACTTGGATCCGTTTGATGAGTTTTCTGATCAGGTGCCACTAAACTTTACAATAACCCGCAGAAGCAATTAATGCCAGCTTTATTGCAGTGCATTTGGGGCGCTCTTGAGGAGGTGGAGTTGAAAGCCGCCGTTTCCAGCCTTCCTCAGGGCCTGGAAAGCCGGATGTCCGAAGGAGGCTCCAACTTCAGTGTGGGCCAAAGGCAGCTGCTCTGCTTGGCCAGAGCCATCGTTCGGAAGAACAAAATTCTGGTCCTAGATGAAGCCACAGCTAATGTGGATCCTCAGACTGACGCCCTCATTCAGCAGACCATCCGGAGGAAGTTCCGCAGCTGCACTGTGCTGACGATAGCGCACAGATTGCACACGATTATGGATTCGGATAAGGTTCTGGTGATGGATGCAGGAAGAGTGGTGGAGTTTGGACATCCGCATCAGCTGCTGCTGAAGGAGGACGGAGTGTTTTTCCAGCTGGTGCAGCAAACTGGCAAAGCCATGGCGGAGAATTTGAGCGCCATTGCTGAAGAAGTAGGTAAAGCAAGGTGATAACCACAACTTCCCTAACTGGGTTTTCATTGGAATTGCAGAACTATGCGCATATTGCAGCTGAGTAGCAGCAGCAGTGGTCCATTAGAGAAGATGTCCCTGGACATTTAGGGTACTACTGAACATTGAGATTTTATTTATTTATTTAAATTTAGTGTCTTTCAAAAGAGGGACGATTGCCTAGTGGGATGGGAAGGCATCACTTGCCTGAAATTACGCACAAAGTTATATTAAAATAATAATTTTATTGCTAACAATGTACGTCCTGCAAGTTCCAAAGGGACGTGAACAACCCACTCCTAAACCTCTGTCTACCATACTCTGCATTTATTCTCGGGATTCATCCGGGACCCGGCCGGACAGCTGAACACGCGCGCAAACTCGTCCGAGTTACTAAACGGTCCCTGGATCCTAAATCGGGCCGGCGAGTGGTACCCGGTAAGAATGCGCAGCCTCAGCGTTTCCGAACGGTACTTTGCGCACCAGCTATTGCTGGCGGAGATCCAGAACATCTGATTGGGCGTGTAATTCAGGCCGGGCAGTTGGGGTTCCACCCCATTTCGTTTCGTCCACTTCTGGTACGCCAGGTAGGCCTCCTTTACTCCTCCGTTGTCGGCAATGTTTTCGCCTTGGGTGTTGATGCCGTTCAACTAAAAGCAACAGGGGCAACTGTTAGGATGAACACGCTCTGATTAGTTTTACTAGTGGGGCAAAGAGCACACTAGTGGTGACCTGCCTGGGGACTCTCTGGGCCGTCCAGGCAGCCAGACCTACGCCTGAGTCAGAAAATGGACACTCTTAGGAGTTTAAGTTCCAGTTTCTTGACCGATKTCGAATAATTGCAAGATGGTTGATTTTCTTGGGAATTSGGTCTGGGCAGYGGTGAAGAAAAACWTTTTTAGCTACCAAGCTTTCGGCAATTTATTGTCGCCTTCCTCAGGACAGGAAGAGTTATTGCATAACACATCTGATTGAAATTTATTATATTTTWTCTTTCCTGGGTCTCAGTTAAAAGGTGAAATARAAATGTTCATATCGTTTATTTCSTAAATTCATGTTTCAAAACGGTGGCTGMAATCGAAAGTTTTTCTGCKTAAAGAAGATACTTTGGGCCACAAAATGCAACCGAAGTTTTGTGTATTGTTTTGTTTTGTTTTGRTTTTTCTTTTTTTCCCATAAAAAAATGTTGGATTTGTCATGTCGAAAAGAAACCGAAAGAAAKCAATGAATCTAATCGAAAGAAAAACAAAAACATTTAAAAAAGTGACTGAAGAAATAAATAACCARCAAGTTTACAATCAGCCAAAAAGCGCAAACAAATGAACAAAACAAATTAAGAACAATTTTACAGAACGTTTTMKGTGCTGATTTAATTGATGATTRATTGAAAATGTGAAAAAATACATTTGAAAAGTTTRATAAACTWAAGTTGAAGTCAAAAGAGCGTCTAAACAGAAAGCGAAGCMCGAAAAAAATGTGATAAAWGAAAAGTTAAAGAAACGTAAAATAATAAAAAATTAGGAAAATTAAAATGAATGCGTTCAGTGACAAAATTCACAAACGRGTAACAAACAAGATAAAATTYATACAAGTAAYAATGAAAAAAACKAAATTAAAAACARCAAWTAAAAKAATAATTTTAGTAYATTTTCGACACAAACGAKCTTAAAAAATTAGAYGYTTTAACCAGACATAMRATTAAAAAATTAGTTTTCAAATTAGAAARTTTGAAATCTTYGACTCCAGATGTTTTATGAAATCTTTTATCGAGAAGAACGYTTTTYCATAGGAAGCTTAGTTTAGTTGTAYAAAAAAATTAAATATAAGAACGGAAAAAATTGCAAAGGACAACTGATGAAAACATGAAGAATGAAAATTACAAATTCCTCGTTTATTGTTTACTCTGAGCGAAAAGTGAATACCAGTTTTTTGAGGWGCTTTCGTTGTTGAGCAATTTTGAGTTTTTTGGAAAAGCATTTTCGCGATTTTTTCGAAAACTGTTAGGAATGCAACATTGGAAAAATGCAGAGGGAAACTCATAAAGACATGAAGTTAAAAAAGTGCAAGTTCCTCTTAAAAAGAGGTGAGGTAAGAGGAATTTTAGAGGTCTTTTTGTCCTCCTTCTTCAGCGGCAGCTGATGCGGATATCCAAACTCCACCACTCTGCCTGCATAAAAAAAAAAAACCCACTTTAGGCAAAGCCAAAAAGAATCTAATGTTTCCCATTTATGGGTTTGTGTTGAATTTTAAATCCGATGATGGTGCTGTGGTCTCGCCGAAACGTAATATGAAATAAACGATATGAACATTTTTATTTCACATTTTGAGTGAAACGCAGCAAAGAAAAATATATTAACAATTACACGCAGTCAGAAAAATCATTAAAAAAATTGAAATTTATGCATAAACTCTTCCAGCCCTGAGGAGGGCGACCATAAAGTTGCCGAAAGCTTGGTAGCTGAAAAAGTTTTTCTTTTCTTCACCACTGCCCAGACCGAATTCCCAGGAATTCAACCATCTTGCAATGACTTAAGAGTTTAATCGTGTGAAGATTTAAGGTTCAAGCACTTACCATGGAGGCCTGTAGGCAAGCTGCAACTACAGGGTGTACCAAGTTAAAAGTGCAATTAATTCTCTGTTTTTATATACAGTGGGTTCCAGAAGAAAGTCAAAATTCAAATTTATTTACACAGGGTGGCCCTAAAATAAGCACCTGCTTCTACCATAACAGCAGGACTCGAGGCATTATTTCTGAGACTCTCTGCATATGAAGTCGAGAAAGTTGCAGTGATCTAATTTGTTACACCCTGTATAGTAAACTATGTACAATATGTCCAGTTTGGGTGCACAGCTTACAAGTCACTTATGTACATGCCGCTTAGCATTCAAATTACTACATGGACAAGCCACACATTGAGGAAACACAACTACTACTCCCGTCACCTGCACACTAAGCCAGGAAAACGACACTCTTGGGGGTTTTATCGTTTATTAAAAACATTAAAGACACAAACAATAAATTATCGTTAATTTGGCAAGCAGGAGGCATTTCAACATTTCAATTCGGCAACATATACAGGGTGTTTATTTACGAATAATTCCCTGGCGGACTCGAGACGTGGAGATACGAAATTAGTTAAATTAGGGCAAAGTTATGAAAAACTAAACGGAATTTTGAATTTTTCACAGTGAGATACAGTGTTTTTCAAATGCTAAGTTAGTTTTTTATTTACATTGGGCATAAATATCAGAAATAAGTAATTAAATGGCAACGTGGCACTACATGTATGTGAATCACCCTGTATATGCGACAATCAGTGCAAAATCAAGGCGGATTATCAAGTTTCCACTTCAGTTCTGGTGGACAAAGCCGTTCAGGAACTTCAAAGTTTTTTGGTTAGCGCCAACTTTATTGCCCCCCACTTGCCCCGCCACAGCTTAAATCTAGTTAGGGAGTAAAAAGCACCATTTACAGAGTACCGTTAAACTGCCGCTCACTGGGTGGCTTAATACTGACTTTTTGGGAGAATCGAGTCAATAATGGGTGGCGTGTTATTATGGGAAGACGGAAGCTGCCCAGGGACCCTGATGCAGAGTATCGCCTGCAGGCAACTCTCCCCTTTGGAATTGAGCCTGTTTCAACCGAAAACTGTACAAGTTGCTACGTGTAATCCTAAACTAAGTACATATAAGGGCAAATCACAGTGCGGGCAAGCGGACAGGACGAGCCCTACCACACTTGGCATTTCTGCACCGGATTCATTTTGGACCCTTTGGGGCAGCCAAAGTCCTCCGCAAAATACTCCATATCGCTTAAGGGGCCGATCACTCGGTAGCGATCAGGAGCGTGCTCATCAGTGATCACCAGCTGACGCAACTCCTCCACTCTGGTAGCTGAGCACCAGGTGAGGGCGGCCGATATCCAAAACATTTGCCGCCCGTTGAACTTAAGCCCGGGCAAAAAGGGCTCGTTTCCGTTGCGGCCGGTCCACTTCCGGTACGCTAAGTAGGACTCCTTAATGCCCCCGATATCCGCTATGTTTTCCCCCTGCGTGTTTATCCCATTCAGCTGCAAGAGGAAGGTTAAGCTGGTGTTAGTTCAGTCCATGCAGAAGACGACTTGATTCGACGATGATTAGTTGCAGGATAATGTCGGGTTAGAACGTGTACAAGTGGTTAGTGGATGGACGCCCTTATTAGGACACAAATGTTAAAGTTACAGCTTGCTACTTCTAAACGGATTTTTCAAAGCAAGATATTTAACTGGGTTTTAGAACGTCATTTTGAATACGCATTGCTGGTGAAATTGGTTTCTAAAAAAAATCGCTCGGCGGAATGTGCAAGTCCAAACTTGCTCAAGTGACACTACAAGGTTTTGTGATATTTCCGGTTCGATTTTTAGGTCTTTATTGCCTAATTCCGAGTTATGATTTTATAAATCCGCAACGTAACCTATGATTGACTATGCAACTACAGTTGGGGCTTGAATTGGGGCATTTTCAAGAAACGTCCTGCTGAATGTTCTAGTCCAAACCTGCTCGGGTAACAGTGCAATATAGTCACCAGTTTGGACTTGAACATCCAACAGGAATATTTTTCACGATTTCTTAATCCTAGCTCCGACTATAGTGCACGTTGCAGTAAAATTTTAATCGGAACTATTTAGGATTAAAATTTTAGGTTTCTATTAGCACTATTTTTCGAATTATGATTTTTTATCAGCAATGTGCACTATAGTTGGAGCTTGGATTAGGAAATCGTCAAAAATTTTGTATAAAAAAAGCAGAAAGATTTTCACGATTTTCTGATCAAAGCTCCGACTATAGTGCACGTTGCAGTAAAATTTTAATCGGAACTATTTAAGATTAAAATTTTAGGTTTCTATTAGCACTATTTTGCGAATCATGATTTTTTATCAGCAATGTGCACTATAGTTGGAGCTTGGATTAGGAAATCGTCAAAAGTTTTGTATAAAAAAAGAAGAAAGATTTTCACGATTTCCTAATCAAAGCTCCGTCTATAGGGCACGTTGCAGTAAAATTTGAATCGGAACTATTTAGGATTAAAATTCTAGGTTTCTATTAGCACCATTTTTCGAATTATGATTTTTTATCAGCAATGTGCACTATAATTGGAGCTGGGATTAGGAAATCGTCAAAAATCTTGTATAAAAAAAGAAGAAATATTTTCACGATTTCCTAATCAAAGCTCCGACTATAGTGCACGTTGCAGATAAAAAATCATAATTCGAAAAATAGTGCTAATAAAAACCTAAAATTTTAATCCAAACTATTTAGGATTACAATTTTATGTTTCTATTAGCACTATTTTTCGAATTATGAATTTTTATCTGCAATGTGCACTATAGTCGGAGCTTGGATTAAGAAATCGTAAAAAGTTTTGCATAAAAAAAGCAGAAAGATTTTCACGATTTCTTAATCCAATTCATAATTCGTAAAATAGTGCTAATAGAAACCTAAAGTTTTAATCCTAAATAGTTCGGATTAAAATTTTAGGTTTCTATTAGCACTATTTTTCGAATTATGAATTTTAATCTGCAACGTGCACTATAGTCGGAGCTTGGATTAAGAAATCGTTAAAAGTTTTGAATAAAAAAAAGAAGAAAGATTTTCATGATTTCTTAATCCAAGCTCCGACTATAGTGTACGTTGCAGATAAAAAATCATAATTCGAAAAATAGTGCTAATAGAAAGCTAAAATTTGAATCCGAACTATTTAGGATTAAAATTTTAGGTTTCTATTAGCACTATTTTTCGAATTATGAATTTTTATCTGCAACGTGCACTATAGTCGGAGGTTGGATTAAGAAATCGTGAAAAGTTTTGAATAAAAAAAAGAAGAAAGATTTTCACGATTTCTTAATCCAATTCATAATTCGAAAAATAGTGCTAATAGAAACCTAAAATTTTAATCCGAACTATTTAGGATTAAAATTTTAGRTTYCTATTAGCAYTATKWWTYGRATTAWGAAWTYKTGAAAATCTKYMWTSTGYWYTWTAKKCRRARCTTGGWTTRMGAWWTCKYAATCMAAGYTYYGMMTATARWRMASAWKRMAGATTTTCAMRAWTTCWTAATYCRAWWMATARTGCTAATAGRAAYCTAAAATTTTAATCCTAAATAGTTCGGATTAAAATTTTAGGTTTCTATTAGCACTATTTTTCGAATTATGAATTGGATTAAGAAATCGTGAAAAATCTTCCTGTTGGATGCTCAAGTCTAGAACTCTAATCACTTATAGTCTATATCAAGCAGCTCAGTTAGAATAATTTGAAAAATTGCAGCGCTTTGTGCAGTTTTCGGCTCAATTTCTATATCTTTACTGGCTCCGCTTCACAACTAGTTTTGAAGCTTGAATTAGAAAAATTCCAAAAAACGCCTTGTTGAGTGTTCAAGTCCAAACTTGCGCATATAATTTCCGTTTATCGGCACCACTATTTTCAACTCTTTAAAAGTAGAACCAACATGGCAAAATCCAACTTCCTCAACCTTGTCGATTAACAACTACATGATGCTTTTGGCATGGGAAAGGTGGTTTTATACAAAGTGTCCGTCTAAAGAAACTAAAGTACTATTGATTATGATAAAACTCTTAAAAGTAAAACTGGCCTAAGAAGTGTCTGGAAATTATTTTTAAGTGATGTTGTGGTTAATTAGCGACAGCGATGATAATCAGTAATTATTTAGGTTGGTGGGTTTTTCGGTCAATAGATGGCGGCAACAATAAAACACTATTTTTTCATGGACCCAATGGGTATGAAAAAATAGTATTTTATTGCCGCTATCTATTGACCGAAAAACCCACAAACCTAAATAATTACTGATTATTTCTAAGGTTGCAGCGCGATAATTTGGACGCGTAAATGCTACCAAGAAAATCGTCTTTACGCAAATCATACGCTTGAAATTGTTTTACCCTGAGCAAAATTTAATTGTCCCGCTAATAAAACTCCAGTTCAATAGGGAAAAAATCATACAAAATTTCGGTATTTATTAACTTAACTTTAAGAACACGAAATGCAGATTGAAGGCTCAAAAATCTCCACTGTTATTCGGAGTTTATCAGCTCCTTCCTGAGCGAGTGGAGGGTTTCAAAGAAGCGAACTGTGCAATATAAAAATGGCCGCAGCTCCAGGCCCTTCACTAATTTCGCTCATTACAAAACTATGTTCAAACACTCGAAATCTCCGTTTTATTCATGTTTTCAAATTTTCAAATTCGGCCCTTAATTGGGCGCGTCCTAAGAGGTAAAGTGTATGGCATGGAGCGTTTCAAAATATGAACTTCCCCGTTTCAATCCGGTCGTACCTCTAACRATGACGCRCATTTTTGGCACCTGAAAACCGCATTCRAAAGTTCAAAATAGCCGTATTATTTATGTTTTTGTTTAATTGAGAAAAGCAAATAATTGGAGTTGTTTATAGGTGAAAAGTGGCAAAMMAAACGAAGTTTCCCGGATAGAAATGGTCATAGCTCCATCGTTTTTTCTATSGTTTTGCAGAGTGTGTGCAAGCTTTAAAAAGCAATGAAAGCCGTCCACAGTTCCAACGTCTTTACACAGTTCAGGCATCTATGAACTTTGTTTGAAAGTCCAATTCTTTTACGTAATTGAGGTTTTGGAAATTTTAAAAGGTGAAGAGTGTTGGAGCATTTCAAAATGCAATATTTTTATATTAAATTCGTTCGGAGTTCCAGCGTCGTTCCGAAAGTCCGCTATTCAAAAACGTTTTTGGAAAGCCGAATAGCTTGACTTTGTTGCAGCTTTCAAAGTTCGAAAATCGTCCCTTAATTGGACGCGCTCCAAGGTGAAGAGTATTGGAGCATTCCAAATTGTAAATTTTTTCATTAAGTTCATCCGTAGTTTCAGCGTCTTTCCGAACTTCCGGTGTCTGAAAACTTCGTTTGAAAGCCCAATAGTTTGACTTTCTTTCGGCTTTGAAAATTCGGAAATTAGTACTTAATTAGGAGCGAACCAAGGTGAAGAGTAGATAAGTTCTATATTGTTGAGGCGGATTCATTTTTTACAAACTTCTTTTTGGATATTTCGCCTCAAAAATTATTGTCTTTAAAAAAGACAGAATTTCCTCACGTCTTTTATTACAGATTGATAAATAGTGCTCCTATTTTACAATAAGAACGAATTATTTATCAAAAAGTAATCAA
>NW_026017213.1:1139715-1172218 GCF_020466585.1 Dendroctonus ponderosae
ATTTATCAATCTGTAATAAAAGACGTGAGGAAATTCTGTCTTTTTTAAAGACAAAAATTTTTGAGGCGAAATACCCAAAAAGAAGTTTGTAAAAAGGTGAAGAGTGTTGGAGCATTCTAAAATGTCAATTTTTCAATAAGTTCGTCCATAGTTTCAGCGTCTTTCCGAACTTCCGGTATCTAAAAACTGCATTTGAAAGCCCAATAGCTTGACTTTATTTAAGCTTCGAAAATTGGCCCTTAAATGGGAGCGCACCAAGGTGAACAGTGTTGGAGGATTCTAAAATGYAAATTTTGTCATTAAGTTCGTCMGTAGTTCCAGCGTCTTTCCGAACTTCCGGTATCTRAAAACTTYATTKGMAAGCCCAATAGCTTGACKTTCTTCTRGCTTCAAAAATTCRMAAATTRRYCSTTAATTGGRCGCGYACCAAGGTGAAGAGTGTTRGAGCATTCTAAAATGCAAAWTTTTTTCATTAARTTCGTCCGWAGTTCCAGMGTCKTTCCGAAMWTCCGGWATKSRAAAAMYYWWTYKGAAAGCYSAATMSCTTGACTTWATTSWRGMTTTCAAARTTCGAAAATCGKYYCTTAATTGGACGCGCASYAAGGYKAAGAGTRTTKSAGCATTCTAAAATGYAAATTTTKTASATTAARTTCGTCMGTAGTTCCAGCGYMTTTCCRAACTTCCCGTATTCGAGAGTTTGAAAGTGCAAAACTTTAATTAGTTAAAACGATTTTAGTTTTTTAAAAAATCTAAAATCGGACCAAAAGTTTCTAGAAACTAGTTCTAGCATTTTTTAGCATTTTCAGCATATGAGAAGAGTGTGGAAGATTCTCAAAGTACAAATTTTTTAGTTAAATCCCGCCGCTTCCAGCGTCTTACAGTGCGGTTTTCCAAATATAACGGCTTCTGAATACTTCTTTGAAAAATATGATAGTTCCGCCTTACTTGAGTATTAAAAATAAAAAAATCGGCCCTTAATTATCCGTTAAATTTGTCCATAATTCCAGTGTTTTTGTGCATCTCCGTATCCGAAAACTCGTTTTTTTCAACACATTGATAAACATGAAAATATAAGACAAACGACTCTTGTAAAATCGAGGCGTTAAAGCGAGGATTGTAGAGAACTAAAAAATGCATTTTTCCTGCTGCGAATTCATGCGCAATCTTTTTTCCAATAAATCCGTCTGTAGGTTCAGAGTCTTTACGGGTCTTTCAGTATCTGAGAACTTCATTGGAAAGACCAATAGAACAGCCTTTTGGGTTCGTTCTTGGGGTGAAGAGTGTGTGGAAGGTTACAAAAATCGAACTGCTTTTTTAAACTTTCGCCATCTGAAAAAACTCCGCTTTGTTCACGATTTTGAACTTCGTTCCTTGGTAGAATAGGAGTGGAAGGCTTGAAAAAAACCGAATTTTCCCGACAAAATGCATGAAATATGTGCCTTATTCACGTTTTGCACTTTCGAAACAAGCCTTTGATTTGGCTTGTTTCCTCGTAAAAAAACTTGAAAATTTGTCAAAAAAACAAACTTTCCCGGTTAAATGCAACCCGTAGCTCAAGCTACTTCCCAAATTTTCCGTTTCTGAAAGCTGCGCTCGACTGCTCTAAATCGCCGCTTTATTAACGTTTAAAGTTTTTAAACAAAATGTGTGGAGCTTTATAGAAAACAAACTTCTTCGGTTAAATCCGACCGTAGTTCCAGCGCCTTTGTGCGTCCTTTCAACAAATAAAATCCTTCATTTACCATTCCTCCATTTATCAAATTACCGTTTACCATTTACCAAATCCTCGAAAATTTCCCTTTTTTGGATTTTTCAAATCGCAAAATCAACCCATTTTTGGACTTGTTCTCGTTTGAAAAAGTCGCAGGTTGACGGATGGTCTTTACGTTCAATTGAAAACGCGGCTTCTTTGGTTTGAAGTCTTAGCGAAACGGTTAAACATTTCCCAAGATTTTCTGCGGCGACTTAAAACTGGGACTACCGTATCTTATTAGAACTTCCGAAGGAAACTTTTGCTTTAATAAACAACCGAAAAATTCGGGGTGGAAACCTTTCATTGGCCAACACGAATCCAGCATTTTTGTTCTGCAATCGATCTAAACCATTTGATTAAAATATACTTGAAATAAGAGAAACTTTCGAATGTTGAACATTTTTTGAAAGATATTTGTAAAGTTTTACAGCTTGAAAATTTGAAATGTTTTAGAGAATCGGCACAAAAATGCATTATAATATTCAGGATATCGAAATCGTGTTCTGCCCGAAGGGCTGGACGAAATTCGTTCAAAATTACATTGCATTTGAGGTTTTGTGAACAGAAAAGTAGCAAAATCTGGCCTCAATTTTTCAGAATGTTGCTCAAAACCACCAGTTAAATATTAAGTTAAGTTGAGTAAATTTCAAGAATTTCCTTTGTCTCTCCCTTTCTTACTCAACCATACTCTCAACTCAACAATCAAATTTTTGACCGACTTTTTTGATAAACAGCTTTACAGGCAGAAAAACCATCGTTTTTTGGTATAGTATATGCGAAGTCCATTGAGACGTGCGAACCGGTAGAAGAACGTTTGCGTTGTCTGATGCTTTGCATAGACTCTCCCAATTTTACTCCCTTTCCCATAACCTTCCGACAATGAATTGCGAACCTTAAAACAATTTCCAGCCATTTTCCGTGCCAATTCTACTCAAAAAAACGTTTTCCCACGACAGTGAACCGGTCCGCCACTGCCAGAGTCTCCTTCTAAGCCCTTTCGCATGTGGCCACGCCCAAAGCCAAATATACAAAGCAGCCCAAAAAAATTCCCTACTTACATTGAGTTTCAGCTCTGGAACTGTGTAGTTTCCATACTGGTCGATAATGCATTGCGCCTTCTGGACAAACGCCTTCTTCGTCTCCTCCTGCCACCAGTCCACCAGGTTGCCCTCCTTGTCGAACTGCCGCCCCTGATCGTCAAAACCGTGAGTAATTTCGTGACCAATCACAAAGCCGATAGCGCCGTAGTTCATGTATCTGGGCCTATCAGCGCTGAAGAACACTCCTTGGAGGATTCCGGCCGGGAATTCTGGAAAATCAATTAATTCAGTGAGTGGAGAAACATGTTTAGTGCCCGGTCAGTAATAATTCCAGGCTGTAACTGGCACTATTTCCCTTTCAAGTCAACAGTATATATCGAACTTACGGATGCTGTTTTCTATCGCCGAGTAGAAAGCGTTGACCACTGCAGGCCTGCCATGCGTGATCCAGTCGGTTTTGTTGACTGGTTGGCGCAGCCTTTTGAAGGAGAATCTGGTGCCGAAGAGGGTCAAATTGAGGATGGATCGCAGGTATTGGTTCTGGTCCAGTTCCAGCTAGAATTGCCCGATTGGTTTAGTTTTGGAGGACCAAATTGAGGCTAGTAGCACTTACTCCTTCGTAGAATTCCTCTAGCTTTGCGTCGTTCAACATCTCGTCCGGATAGGCGATGTGGGTGGACATGGACCGGGCTTTATCCAGGGCGTTTTGGCGCGTTTTGTCGTCCATCCAGTCCACTTTCTTCAAAATATCCTGGAACTCTGCCCGGATGTCCGACACCATTTCCTTAGCGTTTTGCCTCGCTTCCTCGTTGAAGAACTTGCGGACGTAGAGGGCGCCAGCCGCAATAGACAAACTGGACCAATGAGCGTGAGTGGGGTGAACCGATAGCCAATCAGCGCCTCTTACCTGCCCGCTGAAATGTCAATACACTCCTTCCATCGGGCTTCCCGTTCAGTCCGTCCGGTTACTATGGTAGTGTAGTCCAGCTGCCTCTTCCTCAGATCGTCGCTTAGATAGGAAACGGATGAAGCCACGGCCCTCCACATGACGTAGTTGGCCTGCGCCCTCTTGGGCGTTCGGGACACCAACGCCTCAAAGTCTGAGATGTACTTGGGAATGCTCACCACAATCACCTGCAAAGTTGAGCAACATTTTTAGCACCTACGAGAAGGAAAGCGTTGCTCCAAATACCTCCTCATTGGACACTCGAGTGTCTGGAGCCAGCAGGGTGTTGATGTACTCCAGCCAGGGGATGCTGGGGAACTTTTGCTGCAACTCCCGAATGCTCATCGGGTTGTACAAGGCAGTGGCGTTCCGCCGCTTTTCGCTTGGTAGCGAGATCTACAATGATGTTGTTTTATTTATGTGCATTAATGGGTTTTGGGTACCTACATTAGCGAGCTTCATTTCAAAGTCCAGCGACTCTGCCAGGTCTTTTGAAGCCACTGCTCTATCAGCCCCGAAAAGTACCGCAATGTCCACCATGTAGTCGTAGTAGGCCTTCACGAGCTTGTCGTTCAGACCCTTGGTCAGGAACTCTCTGCGCAGCCCCAAGGAGCCTTGGTCCAGCTGGGGAAAACGACTTTTTCAGTAGGGAGAGTGGAAATAGATCATCAAATAATCCGCACTGGAAGTTTACATCGGTTCCTACTATTCCCTACTGAGTTGGACTTAAGTATCGCATTACCAGGTCTCTTGCGAGCTATTGAAACCATTTTTTATGCAGGGTTTTGACGCTTTCTGCTCAAAATGATCTAAATATCTAAAAACTAGACCAAGAGGAGAACTTCTTTCTACTATAGCAATCAGTAGAAGACTGTACATGAGCCCTGAAAGTTGCATATTTGTCGTAGTCGATGAAGCTTTGGCGCAGCATTTTTGAATTCGACTATTCGGTGCTTTTTACGTTAAGCAAAAACTAGAATTAGGAGAGAAACTTTTTATATAGCAACCAACGGAGGGATTTGCACGTTATTTGAGCTGAAAGTTGCAAATTAATGACGTAGTTTTTGGAATTTTTGTGATTTTTTCAAACCGAGTTGAAATTATTCGGTGCCATTTTCACGTTGAGAGACTCTTTCAAAAAATCGTCCTGCAAAAACTAGGCTTCAGAGAGCAACACTTTCAACAGCAACCAATAGAGGCAGCTTCACGTTGTGTGACCTGAACATTGCAAGTTTATAAAGAAGTTTTTGGAGTTTTAGCAATTTTTTTTAAATCGACTTTTAGTGCCACGTACCTTGCTTTTAGGAATTAAGAGACATTAAAAATTGGTGTGCAAATGTTGGCGTAAAAAAGAGAAATGTTTCATACAGCAGAAAATAGATGATAGTCCACCTTGAACGCCCTGAAAGTTGTAAATTCCGAACGTCCGGCGAATTTTTGAGTTCGACCTGGAGTTACCCGGTGACTCCTTTACACTAAAAGGCACTTACAAAATCGTTATGCGAACACTAGACTTACAAGAAAATCGCTTTATAGAGCAGTAAATAGAGATAACTTCACTTCATGTGTTCTGAACGTTCTCAATTTATGAAGTTGTTTTTTTGGGGTTTGTACGCATTTTTGAATCCGTTTTCAAGTTTGGTCACATAAAAATCGTTTTGCACATACTGGACAAAACCGATAAATATTTTATACAGCAATCAATTGGAGGCACTACACTTTTTATGTCGTGAAAGTTCTAAATTGTTAGTGTAGTTTTTGAACTTTTGACGCAAAGAGTTGCTGGTTTTTTATGTTGAGTCATACTTTCAAAAAATCGTTTTGTAAAAACCAGGTTAAAGAGTGAAATGTTTTATGATGAAAAACCCTCTACTTTCTATGTTTTGTAAGCTGCAAATTTATAACATTTCGCTTTTCTTCTTTCGATCTAGCTTTTCGACTTAGCGAATTTTGCAAATCGACCCAGTGGGTCTTTTACGTAAAGCGCAATTTCAAAAATTTGTGTTGCAAAAACTACACTACGCAAAGAAATGTTTTATACAGAAATCCATAGCAAACACTTCATTTTACGTGTGGTTGAATCTATACATTTATAGCATGGTTTTTGGTTTTTTGGCGATTTTTTGAAAGCGAAGTAGAATTATCCGGTGTCTCCTTTACGTTAAGAGATATTTTGAAAAATCGTTGTGCCAAAATTGGACCACAGAGGGAAATATTTTACCGAGGAATCAATAGCAGACACTTCACTCTATATGCTCTCAAAGTTGCTAACTATTAACTTGATTTTAGGATTTCTGGCCACTTTTTGAAGCCGACCTAGAATTATCCGGTGTCTCTTTTACGTGAAGAGGCATTTTGAAAAATTTGTTTTCAAAAACTAGGCTAAAGAGGGAATAGCGGTAGGTAGTGATCAATAGAGGACACTTCAGGTTATTTGTCCTGAGAGGATTCGCAGAAATTAATAACCTAGTTTTTGGACTTGGTTAACTTGGAACCTAATTTTTGAAAAAAAACTAGAATTATCTAGAATGTTTTTATACCAACGGACAGTTTCAAAATATCGGTTTGCAAATACTAGACACAAGAGAGATATATTTTATACTTCAGTAGTTCAGTAGAGTTCAGAACGTAAGTGTTGGAGGTTTGGCAAAATTTTCAAATCGACCTGGAGGTGCCTGGACAATTTCTAAAAATAATAATATATAATGCGAATAACTGCGCTTTATATGTCCTAAAAGCTGCAATTTTACAATATGGTGTTTTAGTTTTTGCATCGAGTGAAAATTTCCCGGTATCTCTTATGCGTTAAAATTGTTTTGCAAGAACTGGTCTAAAGAGGAACATTTTTTAACCAACCACCGATCGACAGAACACACTTCATTTTATATTTACTGAAGATTGCAGATTAAGTTCTTAGTTTTTACACTTCCAGCAAATTTTTCCGGTGTCTTTTACACGTTAAGAGCCAGTTTGACAAAATCGTTTTGCAAAAACCACACCAAAGGGACAATTATTTTATACAGCGATCAATTAAAGACACTTCACACCAAATATTGTGAAAGTTGCGAATTTATAACGTATCTTTTGGACAAGTGGCAAATTTTTAAAATCGAAATTACCGGTTTCTCTATATTAGGAGACGCTTTAGAAAACCGTTGTGCGAAAACTAGACCAAAGACAAAAATGCTTTACACATCAGTCCATCAAAGACAATTCAGTTTAAATGCCCTTCAGTTAACAAATTTAAAAAGAACTTTTGGGAATTTTGGTGGATGTTTGAAATCGACTATTTGGACTATCTCGGAGTTAAAAGACATTGAAAAATCGCCATAAATAAACACTTTTTCGATAATAGAAGAAACTTCACTTTATATGCCATGAAAGTTGCAAACTCATAACGGAGTTTTTGAAGTGGTGACGAATTTTTGAAACTTGAAACAAAAGCTAAACCAAAGAGGGAAGGGTTTATGAATGGTTTTTGGAGTTTTGGCAATTTTTTTAAATCGACTTGAATTTACCCAATTTATCTTTCCAGTTCAAACACTTTCAAAAAATTGTTGTGCATAAACCAAAGGCAAAAACTGTTTATAGAGCAGTTAATAGAAGATAATTCCCTCTATTTGCCTGTCAAGTTGCAATTTGCCAACGCAGTTTTTAAACTTTTGGCGAATTTTTGAAATTGTCTTGGAAAAACCTGGTGTTTTTTTATGTTACAAGTGATTTTAAAAAACTAGACCAAACTGAGAAATTTTTTATACAGTGATGGATAGAAAATACTTCACTTTATATGTTCTCAAAGCTGCAAATGTATAGCACAGTTTTTGGACTGTTGATGAATTTTTGAAATCGAACTAGATTTGCCCGCTGCATCTTTTAGGTCATGATAAATTAAAAAAAAACGGTTTTGCAAAAACTACACTAAAGAGACAAATGTTTTATACAGCGATTAATAGGAAACATTTCATTCTATTCTCGATCTGAAAAGTTGCGAATTAATAGCTTTGTTTTTGAGCTTTTGCAGAAGTTTGGAAATCGATCAACAATAACCCGGTGGCTCTTTCGCGTTAAGAGGAATTTTCGAAAATCGTTTTGAAAAATGTATACGAAACAGGGAAATGTTTCATATAGCGGCCAATAGGAAATAATTCTCTTGAAAGGCTCTAAAAGTTGGAAATGTATAACGTCGTTCTTGGACTTTTCGCTAATATTTGAAATTGACCTGGAATTATGCGCTCATTTTTACCTAAAGTTTCAAAAAATTGTTTCTCAAAAAGTGGGAGAAAGCGAGGAATCAATAGAAAACAATTCACTTCATATGACCTAAAAATTGCAAATCCATGACATAGTTTGTGGACTTTTAGTGAATTTTTAAATCGACCTAGAATTACTCGATGTCCTTTTAACTTGAAGAGACAGTTTCAAAAAACCGTTTCCTTTAAACTAGACAAAAGAGAGAAATACTTGATACAAGGATTAATAGAAAACACTTCAGTCTATATGTCCAGAAAGTAGAAAATTTATAAACTGGTTTTTGGAATTTTAGTGAATTATTGAAGTTAACTTGGAATTATCAGGACTGTCTTTAAAAAATCGTTATGCAAAAACTGAACTAAAAACAAAAACGCTTTACACAGCAGTCCATGAAAAGGGCTTTTATTTATATGCCCGATTACTTGCAAATTCATACAGTAGTTTTTGAAATTTAGGCAAATTTTTTAACTCTTTGAACTAGAATCACCCGCTGTCTGTTTTTAAGAGTTGAAGGACTTTAAAAGTCGCTTTGTAAAAACTCAACAGCACAAGTAAAGACTTTTATGTAGCAGTCAATAGAAGATTCCTCACGTTATATGGTGTATCAGCTGCAGATTCACAACCTGATTTTTGGACTTTTGAAGACTTTTTCCAATTGACCTCGAATTGCCCAGTGTTGTTTTTACGATAAGAGACACTTTCAAATCACCTTTATTCTTGAGTTTTGGTGATTTTTTGAGTTTACTTGGGGTTTCTGTTTGTCTATAAGAGAGCTTCTAAAACAACTGTAATTTGGAAAACTTCTAATCCACGGTCTTCATAAATCACCCTGTATACTGAGACATTCTCTGGTTCAAAATTAAGTAATTTGGCCAATTTTTTATTAAAGAAAATTGTTTGACTTCTGCTATTGACGGTGAAAGTTCTGAAAAGGTAATATTTTTTTGGAAAATCGGGAACGGTACGATGGATTGCATGGCGCCCTGTATATTTTTTTTCGTACTAAATAGAGAAGACAACATAATGGATCTTGTTAAAATATTGTATTTAAAAATGCTGAAAAAAACATAAACAGTGCAGGAATGTCCAAAAATTTACCACCTGATTTTCATTGAGTATAAAATGCCTAATGCGCCTGATTTGAGTTGTTTATCTTTCCCTGTTTATATTTGCGGCTACTTTCTCAATAAAAAAAGTGAATCATTCAGACGAGTAAACCGGTAAAGGGACCATTATCATGTTTGTACTGTACAAATCGCCAGATTTTCTCTGAAAAAATCGTAAATATTCGCCGTATTACATGCGAGGATCGAACAAAATTGTTAGTTTCCCTGCGCATTTTGCCAGTCGTGGTCATATTTAATCGAAATATCGGCATTTTGGTGGTGAAGAGTAAGATATTGCTGATGAGTTTATCGAAAGTGAACTTTTGGTGCACGTGAATCACAGCCGATAAAGAAAATTGTTCTGGATGGGGCTTCAGCATGCAGAAACCTGGTAAGGTAGATCTCTAATATACTGGGTGTCATAGTCTCGGCCCTACCCGTTATGACCGGAAACGAAACCTGAAGTTTCAAAAACTTCGAATGCACGGTCTACGTAAATCACCCTGTATATACTCACATCGATAATCCTCTTGGTGGAGTTTTTCACGTCAATGCCCACGGAAAAGTCAATAAAATAGTCCACACTGTATCCAGCGGTTCTGAACTTGTACACCGACTGCCGCCAGTCAAAGTCGCCTTCGTTCCATCTTGAGCCTTCTAGGGCCGGCCAGCCTCCCAGCTGCTTCAATATCTGCCTCATTGTGTTCAGCCCTAGAAAAAGAACCGTTTTCAAACCTCCAGGTACTGCGTGAGGTGAGCCTTTTATTACCGTCGGCTTCTATAATCGTCTTATTCATGCAAGCTTTGTAGAGCTTCTTGGTGAGCTGGAACGGTTTGGGTTCATCAGCTTTCAATGGCTCTTCGATCATGGTCCTCAGCTGCTCCTGAAGAGTGTCACTGATGATGCTGCAACCCCAAATAGTATTTAACAAAGCTAAGAGAAACCGGTTGGAGGAGCAGTACCTGAAAGAGGTGACCGAAGACTTGTCGTCCGGGATGTTGGTGTTTTTGATGAAATTGCCGCACGTGAATTGGTAGAAATCATCGCAAGGGTCCACCGACTGATCCATGTATTCCAAAACTCTGAAAGTTCAAATATACAGAGTGTGTATAAAGGTTGATGCATATGTGGACTAGCTACCTTGAAGCTGTGTGAATGCATCCAGGTGTTAAGCACATTTTTTGGCCCTCCTTGGCATCATCAGGCGCATTAATTACATAAGTCTGCTGTCCCTGTAGCGCCTCAGCCGTATAAGGCGTATCTGCAACGATTGCCCCATTAAGTCACGTTGTTTCGCCGATTTTATTCAATTTTTAAACTATTGCTGCAACCGAGTTCACATGCAAAAAGCAAATTGTTTTTTTCTATGTTTCGAAACGCTGGCCGATATGACTAAATTGCATTATGGTAATAAACTGATGGTATTAGCACATGCACTTGCCCGCGATTGTTCAAAACAGCTAATAAAAAGCTGGTTACGTTGGCCGGTTGCTTATCTGCGGTTGAAAGAAGCGAAATTTTGAATTTGATGCGGAATTGGCATATTGATGAAGATTGATAATCAAGTTGAACGAAAATGGGTTTGGATCTATTTTGTATTGCGTTTTAATAGCTGTAGTCAAAAAAAGATTTTCAGGCCTATAGAATCGACTTGGAATAAACAGCTGGTTATTTTACGTTAAGAGAAACTTGCAAAAAATAATTCTGCATAAACAGGCCAAAAGGGAGACATGATCTATATAGCAATCGATAAAAAACACTTCACATTATATCTTCTGCAACCTGTAAATTTATAGCAAAGTTTTTGGAGTTTCGGCGAATTTTCAAAATCGACTTCTGGTGCTCTGCTGATTCTTTTATAAGTGTTCAGAGACACACAAAAAATAATTTTTCAAAAAATAAGCAAAAGCAAAACCCATTTTATACGAGAATCAAAAGACGACACCTAACAGTACAAATTCGGATAGTTGTAAAATTGTCGGACAGTTTTTGAAGTTTCAATTAATTTTTGAATCCTATTAAAATTGCCAGAAGTTTCATTTTATTTAGAAGACACTTAGAAAAAATCCTAATGCGAAAATTAGTGTCGAGAATGTAAGGTTTTACACAGAAATTAATAGAAAATAGTTTATTTTCAATGACTTAAAATTTGCAAACTCATTAAGTTGTAGGTATTTGGAGTTTTCGCGAATTTTTTTAGCCAACGTGAAATTAACTGGTGTTGCTTTGACTTTAAAATGCACTTAAACAATTTCGTTGTGCCAAAACTTTATTAAAGAGAGACATATTTTTTGCAGAAGTAAATAGAAAGTATCTCAGTCTTTATGTCTCCAAACGAGCAAATTCATAACATAGTTTTTGGAGTTTTTGCAAATTTTTGAAATCGAATTGGAATTACACCGTGCCTTTTTTTAATTTCAGAGAATAAAAACTTGTTTTGCAAAAACTTGACAAAAAAAAGAATTATTTTAGACAGCAATGTATACAAAATATATCACTTTATGATCCCCGTAATTTGCAGATTCGTGACGTAGTTATTGGACTTGGTGAATTTTTTAAATCGACTTAAAATTATGCAATGTTTCGTTCACGTTTCGAGACGCTTTCAAAAAATCGTTATTCAAAAACTTGATTTAAGAGAGAAATACTTTACACAGCACTCAATAGGGAAAACCTCATGTTTCAATATACGAGCTGAATGCAAATCCATATAGAAATTTTTTGAGTTTTCGCGCATTTTTGAAATCGACTTGAAATTAATCGGTATTTTTTTGACCTTAAGAGACACTTTCATAAAATCGTATTTCGAAAACTAAGCAAACTAGAGATTTTTTTCTATACAGCAATAAATAAAAGACACTTTACGTTATTTGCTCAGAGAATTGCAAATTTCTAAACTGATTTTGGGAGTTTTGGTAAATTTTTCCAATCGACTTGGAATTTCTCAATGTCTCTTCGGAACCGGCGAGCGTTTTGGTAAAAATTGATAACAATAGTTCACGAATAAGAGCTTTAATCGATTTTCTATTGTATTTTACTTAGCTGCAGCCAAAAAATAGTGTTTAGAATGTTGACATTTTTTTTAAGTCGACTTAACTTTACCCGGTGTTTGTTTCACGTTTAGAGACACTATCAAAAACCATTCTCCATAAACAAACCAAGACAGAGACATGATTTATATAGCAATCAATAGAAAACACTTTACTTTATATCGTCTGAAAGCTGTAAATTAATAGCAAAGTTTTTAAAGTTTTGGCGAATTTTTTAAATCTACTTCTGGTGCCTGGGGTTTACTGTGTATAAGTGTTCAGAGACCCGAAAATCGTTTTACAAAAAGTGGCAAAAGCATGAACCAGTTTATAGGAAAATCAAAAGAAGACACTTAACAGTACAAATTCGGATAATTGCAAAATTGTAGGACAGTTTTTGGAGTTTTAATGAATTTTTGAATCCAGTTAAAATTGCCAAGCATTTCATTTTCTTTAGAAGACAGTTAGAAAAAATCCGAATGTGAAAACTAGTGTAGAGAATGTAAGGCTTTACACAGAAACTAMTSSAAAATAATTTATTTTYCATGYCTTAAAATTTKCATATTGATAAAGAGGTATTCAGTTTTCGCGAWTTTTTTTAGACGACGTGAAATTAACTGGTGTTTCGTACACGGTTCGAGACGYTTTCAAAAAATCGTTATAAAAAAACTTGATTTAAGACAGGAATACAGACAGCACTTAATAGAGAGAACTTCATGTGAAAATATACAAKTTGAATGCAAATCCATGTCCAAATTTTTCAAGTTTTCGCATATTTTTGAAATCGACTTGATATTAATCGGTACTTTTTTTMCCTTAAGAGACACTTTCATAAAATTGTTTTTCGAAAYTTAAAAAAACTRGAGAAATTTGTTATACAGTAATAAATAAAAGACAGTTTACGTTATTTGCCCAGAGAATTGCAAATCCCTAGCTTGGTTTTTGGCAGTTTTGGTAAATTTTTCAAATCGAGATGGAATTACCCAATGTCTCGTACGGAATTGTCGATCATATGGTAAAAATTGAAATTAAAGTTTTAAGAATAAGGACTCCCATCGATTTTCGATTGTATTTTACTTAGTTGTAGCCAAAAAATAGTGCCTCGAATGTTGCCAAATATCTGCGGAAAGCAGTAAATTTATAGCGAAGTTTTTAGAGTTTTGGCGAATTTACAAAATCGACTTCTGGTGCCCTGGTAAATAATTTATTTTCCAWGACTTAAAATTTSTAAATTCATAAAGTTGTAGGTGGTTRSAGTTTTTGCGAATTTTTTTAGCCGAGGTGAAATTAACTGGTGTTGTTTTGACTTTAAAATGCAATTAAACAATTTCGCTGGGCCAAAACTTTATTAAAGAGAGAAATATTTTTTGCAACAGTAAATAGAAAACACCTCAGTCTTTATGTCTCCAAACGAGCAAATTCATAGCGTAGTTTTTAGAGTTTTTGCAAATTTTTTAAATCGATTTGGAATTACACGGTGCCTTTTTTTAAGTTAAGAGAATTAAAGCTTGTTTTGCAAATACGTGACAAAAAAAAGAATTATTTTAGACAGCAATGTATACAAAAGATATCACTTTATGCTCCCCAGAATTTGCAGATTTGTAACGTAGTTTTTGGACTTTTGGTGATTTTGTTAAATCGAATTAAAATTACGCAATGTTTCGTTCACGTTTCGAGACGCTTTCAAAAAATCGTTATTCAAAAACTTGATTTAAGAGAGAAATACTTTACACAGCACTCAATAGGGAAACTTCATGTTTCAATATACGAGCTGAATGCAAATCCATAGAGAGTTTTTGTGCATTTTTTAAATCGACTTGAAATTAATCGGTGTTTTTTTTACGTTAAGAGCACCTTTATAAAGTCGTTTTTCGAAAACTAAACAAAACTAAAGAAATGTTTTATACAGAAATAAATAAAAGACGCTTTACGTTATTTGCTCAGAGAAGTGCAAATTCCTAAACTGGTTTTGGGAGTTTTGATGAATTTTTCAAATCGACTGGGTATTACTCAATATCTCTTCAGAATCATATTGGTAAAAATTAACAATAATGGTTCACGGATAAAAGCTCCCATCGAGTTTCTATTGTATTTTACTTAGTTGTAGCCAAAAAAATAGTGTTGAGAACGTTGGCAGTTTTTTTTTAAATCTACGAAAAAGCAGGAACCACTTTATAGAAGAATCAAAAGAAGACACTTAACAGTACAAATTCGCATAATTGCAAAATTGGAGGATAGTTTTTGGAGTTGCAATGAATTTTTGAATCCAAGTAAAATTGCCAGGAGTTTCATTTTCTTTGAAGAAGACACTTAGAAAAAGTCCTAATGCGAAACTTAGTGTAGAGAATGTAAGATTTTACACTGAAATTAATGGAAAATAATTTATTTTCCATGACTTAAAATTTGCAAATTCATGAAATTGTAGCTATTTGGAGTTTCTGCGAATTTTTTCAGCCGACCTGAAATAACTTGTGTTTCTTTTACTTTAAAATGCACTTAAAAAAATTCGTTATGTTAAAACTTTATTAAAGAGAGAAAACATTTTTGCAGCAGCAAATGGAAAATACCTCAGTCTTTACGTCGCCAAGCGAGCAAATTCATAACGTAGAATTTGGACTTTTGGCAAATTTTTTAAGCCGAATTGGAATTACACAGTGCCTGTTTTTTTAGTTAAGAGAATAAAAAATTGCTTGGCAAACACTGGACATAAAAGGAATTATGTTATGCAGCAATGTATACAAAATATATCACTTTATACCCCCCGGAAATTTACAGATTCGTAGCAATTGTTAACTACTTCGCAATAAAAATGATCAAATCACCCAAAAATGTGCCTTATAGCAGAAAAACTGAAAATCAATTTTTTCTTCCGCAATGAATGTAAAATTGAAAAACTATTTCAATTTGCAGGCAAAGCATTGACGGGCATTAATGTTAAATATTGAGGTTTTTTTTCCGGACAATGCAAGAGTTTTTTTTTTATTCAAAACTATTGGTCTCTAATACGTAAAAAAAAGAACTGATGCGAATGCGAGCAGTTAATTTAGTACAAAACATTTGTTGGGATGTGAAACTTGCCTTTGAAAATATTTCTGTGCGAACTGGCACTTTCACACAAAACACCTTGTCGCGTTCTAAGATGATAAATGTATTCTGGCCTTTTTGGCAAATTCGGAGGTTTATTCTACTTCCTCACTGTAAGATTAAGGTTTTCAGTTTGGAATGCATTTTCATTGTGTGATCAAGTGTCGTGTGGAATTTTTGATGGGTAGAAAATGGAGGATGGTGCGCCAGCTTTAGAGAAAGCTCGTAAGGATTTTTTCTGATTTATAATTTATATACTGCTGAAGTCAATGTTTCGGAAAGCAACTGTTCATGCATTCTTTACATTTTGCCCTTGGATTCATCACAAATAACTCGTAAGCTTCGCGTTTTTTTTAAGCTGGCCAACTTTCCGAATCCGAAACAGAAAATTTTGGTCCTGCATATTGAGCGAATTATTCCCTGGTCTTTCGCTGTTTCAACTAAAATTCCTTAAGCAATTAACGTCCCAAACATGCACTGAAATGACTCAACAGTTATGCAGATGGTGTTGAGAGCAACGAGCAAATTCCCCAAGGTTTATTGCTCTTGTTCTAATAAGGTAATTATTTATTGACGTTCTAGTTTCCTGCCGGACATACTTGCCTACATTCTGCGCGAGATTAATTAGTTAATTAGCAATTTATCCAAGCTACGACCAAACCTGTGTCTTTGAGGAGATTAAAGTGTAGTGAACAGTGTTTGGTGCTGTAGTTTGAAATGAAGATTTGAGCCCATAGAATTTCGCACTTATTCTTGCATAATATGAGATTTTCCCAAACTTTCTCTAGTCTCTAGCTTGTAAATTGCACTTACTTGTCACTAGTGTGCTTCTGTTGTACAAAACTGTGGCTAGGGCTACGACTAATGATATAACTATGAGTAAAACTATTGCAGTGATCAGCGTCAGGCATCGTTCCATGCTTGTTCTTCTCTTCCACCATGTCGGATTTCTGCAAAAAAAACACCTCAGTCAATCCATGATTTTAAAAATATTACCAAGAAAAATTGCATATTTGCAAAAAAGTAAGTGGATTCAAGTCTGGCTCACATGGAGCCCAAAGTTCGGGAGTATTACTCAGAGTAATTGTTTTAGGAAGGTTAGTGCGTAAACTATGACGCATTAAGTATGGGAAGCTGTGAGTAAATGCTACCTGGAACACTCCTCATTATCTGGCCCAATCTCCCCTTATCATGCATTAGCACAGTCATGGCTGAATCCTTTTCAGCGAATAAAGGAATCGTCTTTGATCGATCCCCCGATAGAATATTAGAAGGACGTTTTTAGTGCGACCAAGTAAATAAACTGATCACAGACTCAGTAAATCCTTCCAGTTTATCTGGTTGAATCAGTTCTCATTGGGTTTTGGCCAGTTTTTGAACGCAACTCTCTGGCTGGCTGATTTTTTATCATACGCCCCTGGTATGGGGGGAAGGCGAGACAAGGACAGCCTAGTTGCCCTGGAAACGCCTATGGCCCTCGCTCTCGGGCCCATTGCCGGACACATCCGAGAGCACGCGAGCCAGCTCGGATGTACTACGAGGCGTGTGCAAGAGTTTAATTGCATTTTTTCATCTAATTCGAACGCAAACAACTGATTGATGAAAGTAGTCAGTAATTTTAACGCTTGATAGGTTTGCCATTACCTTTCACTTTTTACGGTGCTTTCACTGCAGGTCATGGCGTTTTTGACCAAGCAACCATATGCTTTTCAATAACAGAAGAAGAATAATTTTAGTGTATTTACGTACCAAACACTTATCAACATCACATTGATAAAATAAACCATGTAGTATCCATATCACGACATTTTTGCTGTAGGTTTCTGATTTAATTGGCAATCTGAATAGTAGTTTTGCCCCAATTTGGGACTCAATTAACCCTGTACCTGAACAATTTATGTATCAAAGTGCCACGCCCGATTCAAGGTGACGACCTACTCAGTGATATATTTAGGTTGTCGATTCTCAAAGTCTTTGATTTTTTTTAAATAATTAGGCTATAGAAAGTGATTTTCCGATAGAAAAGATGCATGAGAGGATGAAGGATGAAGGTTGGGAGCGTTAACTGTAATAAAGAAGTTAATGATTATTTGCATCTGAATCGCTTCCTGAAGAAGAAACGATTTTTTTGCGCCATAAAGTTTGCTGATTTGCGTCATAAAGTGCATGTGATTTGCTTCACAAATTGAAAATAACCAGCAGCAATAAGTGCTTGAAACTGGTGACTTTTTGGGCTTTTAGGCGGTCTGAAAATATTTCCTTATTCAGTTTCCCATTTTTTTTTATTGACATCATGATGTTTCTACAATCTGCCCAGCGATTGAACAATCAGTAAAATAAATGTAAAAGTTTCTCAAATCTGTGTCGTCTCCGCAAGGTTCCGACCAACAGTCGCAAAAGGGTCTTTAATGGCGAAGTTGTGCCAAGCTCTTCGGGCACAACATTTTTACCGGAAAATGGTCAATTGGCACATTAAGAGTGTTTTTCGGGTGAAAATCGCTATAAAATCTGTGTCGTGCTCGAAGAGCTCGGCACAATAGTCGCAATAGAGCGTTTAATGTCGAAGTTGTGCGGTGTTCTTCGGGCGCAACATCGATTTTCACCGGAAAATGACCAATTGACAGGTTTAGAGTGTGTTTTGAGTGAAAATCGCTATAAAATCTGTGTCCTGCTGGAATGGCTCGGCACAACAGTCACAATAGAGTGTTTAATGTCAAAGTTGTGACCAGTTCATCGGGTATAACACTTAATTTCGCCTCAAAATGTTCAATTGGCAAGTTTAAAGTGTTTTTGTTCCGAAATCACCATAAAATCAGTGTTGTGCCCGAAGAGCTCGGCACAACAGTTGCAATAGAGTGCTGAATGTCGAAGTTGTGCCGAGCCCTTTGGGCACAACACTGGTTTTCACCACAAAATGGTTAAATCGCAAGTTCAAGGTGTTTCTGCGCCAAAATCACCATAAAATCATCGTCGTGCCTGAAGGGCTCGGCACAACAGTCACAATAGAGTGTTTAATGTCGAAGTTGCGCCAAGCTCTTCGRGCACAACAGTSATTTTTGCCACAAAATAGTCAATTGGSAAGTTTAGAGTATTTTAGCCCCGAAATCACCATAAAATCAGTGTTGTGCCCGAAGGGTTCGGAACAAAAGTCGCAATAGTGTTTAGTGTCGAAGTTGTGATTAGCCCTTCGGGCACAACACTGGTTTAACCAAAAAATGGTCAAATCGCAAGTTTAGGGTGTTTCTGCGCCGAAATCACCATAAAATCATTGTCGTGCCCAATGGGCTTGGCACAACACTCGCAATTGAGTGATTAATGACGAAGTTGTGCCGAGCTCTTCGGGCACAGCAGTGATTTTTGCAACAAAATGGTGAATTAGCAACTTTTCAGTGTTTTTGCCCCGAAATCACCATAAAATCAGTGTTGTGCCCGAAGGGTTCGGAACAATAGTCGCAATAGTGTTTAGTGTCGAAGTTGTGCTTAGACCTTCGGGCACAACACTGGTTTTCACCACAAAATGGTCAAATCGCAAGTTCAGCGTGTTTCTGCGCCGAAATCACCATAAAATCATTGTCGTGCCCGAAGGGCTCGGCACAGCAGTCACAATAGAGYGTTTAATGTGGAAGTTGTGCCGAGCTCTTCGGGCTTGATTTTTGCCACAAAAATTTTGGGCAGTGATTTTTGCCACAAAATGGTCAATTGGCAAGTTTAGAGTATTTTTGCCCCAAAATTACCATAAAATCAGTGTTGTGCCCGAAGGGGTCGGAACAACAGTCGCAGTAGTGTTTAGTGTCGAAGTTGTGCTTAGGCCTTCGGGCAAAACACTGGTTTTCACCACAAAATGGTCAAATCGCAAGTTCAGGGTGTTTCTGCGCCGAAATCACCATAAAATCATTGTCGTGCCCGAAGGGCTCGGCACAACAGTCACAATAGAGTGTTTATTGTCGAAGTTATGCCGAGCTCTTCGGGCACAACAGTGATTTTTGCCACAAAATAGTCAATTGGCAAGTTTAGAGTGTTTTTGCCCCGATATTACCATAAAATCAGTGTTGTGCCCGAAGGGTTCGGAACAACAGTCGCAATAGTGTTTAGTGTCGAAGTTGTGCTTGGCCCTTCGGGCAGAACACTGGTATTCACCACAAAAGGGTCAAATCGCAAGTTCAGGTTGTTTCTGCGCCGCAATCACCATAAAATCATTGTCGTGCCCGAAGGGCTCGGCACAACAGTCACAATAGAGTGTTTAATGTCGAAGTTGTGCCAAGTTCTTCGGGCACAACAGTGATTTTTGCCACAAAATGGTCAATTGGCAAGTTTAGAGTGTTTTTGCCCCGATATTACCATAAAATCAGTGTTGTGCCCGAAGGGTTCGAAACGATAGTGTCAGTAGTGTTTAGTGTCGAAGTTGTGCTTAGCCCTTCGGGCACAGAACTGGTTTTCACCACAAAATGATCAAATCGCAAGTGCAGGGTGTTTCTGCGCCGATATCATTCATTGTCGTGCCCGAAGGGCTCGGGACAACAGTCACAATAGAGTGTTTAATGTCGAAGTTGTGCCGAGCTCTTCGGGCACAACAGTGATTTTTGCCACAAAATGGTCAATTGGCAAGTTTAGAGTGTCTTCTTTGCGTCGGAATCATCATAAAATCAGTGTCGTGCCCGAAGGGCTCGGTACCATAGTCTCAATAGAATGTTTAATGTCGAAGATGTGCTGAGCCCTTCAGGCACAACACTGATTTTCACCACAAAATAGTTTAGTGGCAAGTTTTGAGTGTAATTTGGTTCGAAATCGTCATAAAATCTGTGTCGTCCCCGAAGGGTTCGGAACAACAGTCGCAATAGAGTGTTTAATGTCGAAGTTGTGCCGATCTCACTGGTTTTATGGCGATTTCGGAGCAAAAACACTCTAAACTTACCAATTGACCATTTGCTGGCAACAATAACTGTTGCACACACGTTCAGAGTGTTTTTTTGCGTGAAAATTGCTATAAAATGTGTGTCCTGACCGAAAAGCTCGAAACAACAGTCGCAATAGAGTGTTCAATCTCAAATGGTTTGGGCGCAAAAACCCTCCAAACCTCCCGATTGACCAGTTTGTGCCTAAAAATCAGAAATGTGCCAGAAAAGTTGAAAAATTTTAATAGTGGCTTTTCCAAAAGTGAACTGAACTTCAGAACTCCAGTTCAAATCTAAAATTTGGCTTCGACATTGTGATATTCGAGTTGAGTCAAAACCTTTTTTTATGAGACGCAGAATGCAGAATATAAAAAAATGCCTACATCGAGCCAATGACATTTTGTGTAAAACGCCGACGGGAAAATTTTCAACCGAACTAAACGTTCAAGAGTTAATATTTGGCTTTAAAGGCAGCAAAAATTAAAAACTGGTTTTTCCAAACAAAAAATTGCAAATTAAAACAGCCGTAGAAAATTTCCCTGAAGTTTTATTACTTCAGTTTGGTGGCGTGGCGACTGATCCGAGCAAACCACCTCTGAAGACGTCAGAAATTTGTTTCCACCAGTACCTAAAAACTCGGAAAACTCTGCAGCTTCCAAATTGAAAAACGCTTTCAAGGGAAAACTAACATTCCAAGATTTCGAGCTAAGTTTTGTCTCAAGCATAAATTTGAGGGACTTGAAGTCAAAGACTTACTTTTGAGTAGCTAACGCTGGTCTGGGCACTGGAACATAGGCGACACTCGTAAGAGACGCGGGCATTTTCTCGCCTCCTCCTCGCATGCAAGTGCGGATCAAAAACCTCAAAAATGCTCAAATTTGGTGGACAACTAGCGATCAACCTTTCAAACTCGACCGCATTATTCGTGAATGAAACGCGTACTGAGATTGATTTTTCATACTCACGCTGTACCAGTTTATCAATGGGATCAAGTTCAATGGCAATCGGTCGAGCCGACGCACTATTTGGGGCAAATAATCACACATCCATGCTTGCGGGAGAACTGCAAACCCTCGGCTGTTCCATGATCCAAACGATGTCCATTAGCCTAAGCGCTTCGGCTTTTAGAAGCGGCCAAGACTTTATGTCGCTCATAATTCCGGCTTCTGAGTTTCCACTGTCACATTCGCGCAAATCCAGAAGGTTTAGAAGCTTTCACGACTCTTGCCAACTGTTAATTTAACTCTTTCCTTTAATGAATTGATTGTGGCTAGTCCCGGATTTTATGGCCAAAAATGATGAAGGT
This sequence comes from Dendroctonus ponderosae, assembly GCF_020466585.1. Classification (NCBI taxonomy): domain Eukaryota; kingdom Metazoa; phylum Arthropoda; class Insecta; order Coleoptera; family Curculionidae; genus Dendroctonus; species Dendroctonus ponderosae. The sequence continues at coordinate 1,161,124 of NW_026017213.1, forward strand.
TTTGGTGAAGATTGCCAAGATACCAAGTTAAGGAGCTGATTGATGAGTTGAAAAATCAACAGGCAAAATGTTCAGTTTCCTGAAAAAACATCTGTATAATTGTACCTTTATGTACTTTCTATGTTATGGCGTTTCCCCTGGCATGTTATTATGCATGTTTCCTGTTTGTTACATGCAAACAATTAATACGAAGGAAAAATGAAGGTGGATTTGGAAAAGCAAACTGCATTGCTGGTATTCATCGGCTCCAATCTGCTGTACGTAAACCCGGAAATCTACTGTATAATAAATGAATGTTTGCATGAAATCGCCCATTTATTGTATGCTCCACTGGGCGAAACACGCACAAAGACACGAACATTTTTATGTTTAGAACTTCGGCTTTCCACTTTTCGTTTTGTAAAATGACTGTTTAGTTCTGGGCTGCTGAAACTAGCAAAATTTGCGGTGAAAGCTGATTTATTCACTTGTGTTAGTTGAGAAAGGGATTTCCCGTCTTTTGAAGTCATTTTCAATAACTTGAAGCCGCGTTTTAAGCGTCCAAAGTCAATTTGCAGTGGAAGTAGTCAGACTTCAAATAAATTATTACCGAGTTTTTATTTGCAATTGCCTTCAGGGACAAAAATCTGCTGATTTTCAAGCAAAATTACTTTAGAAAGTGGTTGTTTATTTATACTGCGCCGCTAATTTAACGCATATCGTAAACATTCCTTAGTTTTTGACTGCGAATATATTCTGAGTCTGTAGCCCAATTTGAATAATCACTTCGATACAGGTAATATTTTAGATATTTTGCATTCTGAAACCAATTTTCGAGCTGTCGACGCCACTTATCGAATGGTTAACTAATTATTTTGTTTAAATCTCGAACAATATGACCCTTTTTTCAGGGACTCTAATATCAAAAACCTGAAGAATATCAAAGTCTGAAGGCTGCTTACCAATCTTGTTTAATTTTCAAACTACTATTTTTGATGATACCATGACTTGAAGTAATTTTTCACTTGAACTAGTAAAACTGCGATTTTTACCAAAGTCTTTGAAGATAAAACATTTTTGCCCTTTGAATCAGCAGATGATTTTAAGTCGGTTAAGTCGCTTTCATAACAGCTGCACATCTGTTACGCGCTCTTGGAAAATTAATTTGCTCCTTTCTAAAGGTGATTATCCAAAACTGTTGAAGTTAGAAGCTTACGGCGCAATTATCAAAGACTTTTCGTTGAATTGTCTTTGGTTTCCCAGTGACTTTTTAATGTTTTATCCGTTGAAGTTGGATGTCGGTTAGTGAGTACTGGCTTTTGAACCTTAATTTATTAGTACACATTTTTTTTAAATCGCTTCTCACACTCATTGGTACGACTTTTCTACTTTTAGAATTTGAAAACGTTCAAGTTGCAACTTTATTGCGTATTGAAGGCGGCATCTAATACTAATTTCTCAAATAATTTTTTTTCAAAAGTTTTTACACTCGCTGAGTTTGAGCTCGTTTTGCTCCCTAGCTGTTGCCGCTCTCCAATTTGAGGCTAGAATAGTTTTCATAGCTACTTCTTTGGCATTTTTGGGGATTTTGAAATTTTTGAAATATATTGACATTTAACGAAGTTACGGGCAAAAGAGCTCCACTCTTTTGATATGCGCAAATGGTACAGGCGAACAGTTGCCAACATTCAGGGTTTATTATCTCCCAAACCGTTGCCAATGTGGATTTTTGTGAAGACAGCTGAGCTCTACCGAATAACAGTGCCAATATAGAGCGTTTTTCCTTTTTCAAATATTTTAAACAGTGGCGGAGTTATTGGCAAATAAGTGTACAAACAATGTGGGTGGCAGTTGAAGTCTCTCCAGTTTAAGAACTTCAAATTTAATTTTCTCCGAAGCTACATACGAAAACGATGTTAATGAAAATGGAATTTTGCTTAAATTTTAGTCTTAAGTAAAAAATTTGCACTTTTGCGATTTTCAAAAAAAAATTAAATTTTTTTAAAAAACTAAAATTTTTGCTGCAAATTTTTTTAAACCATTCAGTGGCTCTAAAAAATATATATTTGGGTTAAAAACATCTTGGTGCGCCGCCAAACTTTACACCTGATGTCCTATTTTGAAAATGAGTTAATCGTGGCAAAAATTCAAAGTATTTTATTGGGAAAATCGTCTTTTCGCCTTTAAATTATCATAACTTGCAAGTTTTTGAAACGATTGAAATTTTCCTGGCTGTGCATTATTCTCTAATTCACTAGTAGTTTTTCACTGGGAAAGTTCTCCAAAAATTCCTTTCATTAATTTTAATTAAAGCAAGTAATCCGATAGTAGAAAATATCATTGTCTGCTAAACAAACGGAAGGTCCTTTGATTTTCCGGAAAGCGTTTCTAAAACTACACCTTTTTGATGAACAATTTCTGCAATTCGAAGTAAAGGTGAAAAGATGTTCAAAAAAGCATTTTTTTTATGTGTTGTTTACCGATGAAATCACATTCTTCGGTGTTTAACCATACACTTTTCGAGCATTTTTGACTCGATTGGTCATTAATAAATTGAACTGTAGTTATTAGGAAAGTCAGGGTTATTTTTTTATATGGATTTAGCTGTTGCAGATTTCAGTGCCTGAAGAAAATACTTTGTTTAAAGCCAAGATTGATAAACGATTAAGAACTTTTTTGCTGTTAAATTGAATCGATAGAGGAATTTTGGCTGATTTTTGAAATTTTTGAAAACTCAATCGGTTATAATGCTCGCTAATTTTTTTGAAAGTTCATAAATTGTAATCAAGAGTAGATAAAAAACCGTTTTCGGATTTTCGTAGAAGAGGCATGAATGAGTGAGATTGGAGTTGTTTTTAAAAATTCATAAAATGTAATCAAGAGCAGGTAGAGGTAAAAAAACTTGGGATTTTTGTAGACTAGAGTTCAGTTATCACGTGCGCGGTATTTCAGTTCTGCGAAACTTTTCACTGATTTTAGAGAATTTTTTACATAAGATCATAAAAACTGCCGTCGTGATAGTGCGCGCTTCAACTTAAAAATTCATAAAATATGATCAAGGGCAAGTAAAGAAAAATAATTTTTGCCATTTCACAGAAAATGTACAAGTTATTAAGAACTCAAAATTTTTAATAAAGCTATTTTGCAGGCATTTTTCCTAAGAAAATGCTCCATTAATAGTGAACCTTTGCAAATTCATAAAATGTAATCAAAAGCCGACAAAGAAAGGAAATTTTAAAAGACGCAGAAATTGATTCAGCTTTAAGGGTGCAAATCATCAGTTTTGCAGCAGGAATTTCCGTTGATTTTTCAGACGTAAAACAAGTGTCCATAAAATCTTTCAAAGAGAGAGGGTTTTTTTCAACGAGTTCAGAGAACTTGATATGTATTAAAGTGTGCTTTAAAAGTAAAGAATCATTAATAAGGTTCAAAGAATACAGTTCTTGCAAATTCATCTTTCAGCATTAACGATTGAAAATATCGAATTTCGGTTTCAAATTTTTGCACTGAAACCGAACAAAATTTGCACCCTTTATTAATTTTTGATAAAAACAAGCCGAAAGTCGCTCAAATTTCCTGACAGGGTTTTTAGAACTACACTTTTTGAGCTCTTGTGTAATATTTTCGGATTAAGCGCCTCAATAAATATTAGCGATTAAAAAAAAATCAGTTCCACAAATCTGCCTTTTGCCCTAAGTTCTGCATGGTTGTGCGATTTTGAATTTAATCTGGTTTGAAAGAGAAATGTTTGTAGTTTTAATTGTCATATTATGTGAAACACCTTATTTTAAATTCTATTTCCTGCAACAAATTCAACATATTTTTGATTTTAACCAGAAAACTTATTGACAGGGTTATGCAGCAAATTTCTACATATGAAAAGCTGTTTGTCCAAAAAAACTAGTGACCTTAAATCCACGAAGAAAACACTGATAAGATTTGTCTTTTCGGCCCTTAAATTCTCATTATTTTCAAGTTTCTCAACCGGTTTCAATTTTGTAAAATGCGAATTTTTGACAAAATCACTCGCTTCAGAACGAATTTTCAATGATCCAAATCGAGTTCCAAACCTGAGTGCCTTCTATTGACTGCTAATTTTGCATCAGTCGCTTTTCTTCTTTTTTAACCTTCCTACTCCATTTCCATATTAAGCATGTTTCAAACTGTAAAATCGTTGTTTTCGATTTTGATACAAACATTTTTATATCTGAAACTCACTTTAATCACACTTTCTATCTCAGTTAAGCATTACTATTTAGTGTATTATTTTTAGCAGTCTTAGAAGTTTCTGAAGATTTCTATTTCCTGAAGTCACTCTCGCGCTAACTACAGCTTTGTATTTTTAGCAATGCAGAATTTTCGACGGCGAGCTTATTACCATTTCAAGAAAAAGTGATTTTTTGTCAGCAGTTGTCTCATCTCATCAATAAGTGATTTGCTTTCCGCTTCTTCATGCACTTTTGAATGTATAGATAGTGTTGAAGGCGATTTTAAAAACTCCATTTCGGACCAAAGTGGGAATAAATAAATTTCAGAAAAATGGTTGACTGTTTTTGGCTTTGCATCAGCAGTTTCCTTATTCAAGCAATACTCGTCTTGCTTTTATCTGCTTTTGAGGCAAATATCAACTTGCGAAAGGTTAACCAAAGATTTGTGTGCCTTTTTAGACGTTCCTCAAAGTTTATTACTATAGTTGGTCCATTTTTCACTTGTATTTCAATCCGTCTTTTGCACAAAATATCATTGGTTTGGTGTACGCATTATTTTTTAAAATCTGTATTTTAAACCCGAACTTCAAGCTCTAGACGGCAGTTAAAAAAGTAATTTGCAACCTGCGACATTTACTCGTTTCATTACATTGAAGGAAACTTCAATATCCTCGACTGATTCATAAATTTGAACCCTTTTAAGGGAGCCTTGAGCCATTTTCTGCTGTTTCCAACTCGCATTTCACATTTACCACAGATATTGTTGGTTTATTTTAGATATTTTTTTGAATATTTACCCTGCATTGTGAAGCCGATTTTCAAGCTCTTGAAGCCACTTATCAAGTGACCAATTGTATAAGAAAACGTTTTTATTCAAAAACAACTTTAAGCTTCAGCAGTACAAAAAACAAAAATTTGGCAGTTTTAACTTATGGTAATATTTTTCAAAGTCAATTTTCATGTTAACTTGCGCCTGTTTAATACATTGCGAACTCAAAACGTTGGAATTTAAAGCAGTTGTGGCTTTTGATGCCTAGATTATTACTACTTGAAGTCACTTCATTCTAACAGCTGATATGCATGCAAAAATGTGCCAAGGAAAAACCACAAATTCCTGAATGCGGCCGACAATAATACACTCGATAGAGAAAATCCGCAGCGTTAAATAAGGAAAACTCGACTAACGTCTCTATGTTGTCTTCAGTTACGATTTGCTAACTTGAAATGAGCAAAATCATTCAGTAGAGCCAACTTTTAACTGGTTAAACGAGGCAAGTGTTTCCTTCTGACCTGCCGAATACATTTTTTTTCCAGTTCTTTCGCTTTAAAGCTACAAAAACGAGCTGGATTGGTTCTCTCTAAATTGTCCTCAACCGCTCAGTTGTAACTTTTCGAAAAAGTGAGGGAAAGCTATTAATCTAAAGTAAATTTTTGGGTTTGAAGAAGTGTAAATGTGTCCGTTTCACAGTCATTGAGTGTTTAAATTTTCAAGTTTTTCGCATTGAGCTCAGATATTAATATTTTTCCTTCTTCTTGCGCTCTAAAGATACAAAATTAACTAAATTTGCTCGCTCTAAACCTAGCGAATAGCGAAAAAGTGAGGAAAATTATGTTTTGGCATGGATTTTGGATTAAATCTTGTAAACTTGTCTCCCACTTCTTATATAGCTTAGTAACTATAAACATAAGTGATGTCACTCTTACTGACTCTGGCTTACTTTTTTTGGAAAACTCGCTTTTGTAGGAAATTTCTGGAAGTTTCCAGGACGTTTCAAGTTACTAAAGCGAGTAGAAATTACGAGTTTTTCAAAAATTTATCAACAAAAAACGAAAAATTCCTAAACGCGGCCCAGAAGGATTACTCGAATGAGAAAATATGCGGCTTTCAATCGGGAAAACTTCACTTTAATAGGAAATTTCTGGAAGTTTTCAGGATTTTTTTACAAACTAAATCGAAGCAATTGGTTGTTGGACAATACGGATTTTTCAAAAGTTTGCCAAGAAAAAATGAAAAATTTCTCAATACGGCCGATAACTTCACTCGGAAGAGAAAATCTGGTGCTTTAAGTGAGGGAAAATTTATTTGATTATGAAATTTCTGGAAGTCTTCAGGACGTTTTCATTTAATAAGGGGAAGCGATTGGCCGTTAGTATAGATATACGGATTAAAAAAAAAATTGTCAAGAAAAACCCCAAAATCTCTCATGCTTGCACAGAATATCACGCGAAAGAGAACATCTGCGACTTTAAATAAGGATAATCTCACTTTTATAGGAAATTTTTCTGGAAGTTTTCACGATTTTTTTATACACTAAATCGAAGCGATTGATCGTTCTACAAGACGGATTTTTCAAAAGTTTGCCAAGAAAAAACGAAAAATTCCTCAATACGGCCGAGAACTTCACTCGGAAGAGAAAATTGGGTGCTTTAAGTGAGGAAAAATTCACTTGATTAAGAAATTTCTGGGAGTTTTCAGGATGTTTGCAGTTACTAAGGGGAAGCGATTGGCCGTTGGTATAGATAGACGGATTTTTAAAAAATTGTCGAGAAAAATCCCAAAATTTCTCATGCCTGCACAGAATATCACGCGAAAGAGAACATCTGCGGCTTTAAATAAGGAAAATCTCACTTTTATACGAAATTTTTCTGGAAGTTTTCACGATTTTTTATACACTAAATCGAAGCGATTGGTCGTTCTACAAGACGGATTTTTCAAAAATTTGCCAAGAAAAAACGAAAAATTCCTCAATACGGCCGAGAACTTCACTCGGAAGAGAAAATTGGGTGCTTTAAGTGAGGAAAAACTCACTTGATTAGGAAATTTCTGGGAGTTTTCAGGATGTTTGCAGTTACCAAGGGGAAGCGATTGGCCGTTGATATAGATAGACGGATTTAAAAAAAAATTGTCAAGAAAAAACCCAAAATTTCTCATGCCTGCACAGAATATCACGCGAAAGAGAACATCTGCGGTTTTAAATAAGGAAAATCTCACTTTTATACGAACTTTTTCTGGAAGTTTTCCGGATTTTTTCAGATACTAAATCGAATCGATTGGTTATTGAACAACACGAATTTTTTTAAAATGTGCCAAGAAAAAAACAAAAATTTCTCAATACGGCCTATAACTTCACTCAAAAGAGAAAATGGTCTGCTTTAAGTGAGGAAAAACGCACTTGATTATGAAATTTCTGGGAATTTTCAGGATGTTTGCAGTTACTAAGGGGAAGCGATTGGCCCGATTGGAAAAAAATACCAAAAATCTCTCAAGCCTGCCCAGAGTATGATTCGAAAGAGAAAATCTGCGGCTTTAAATAACGAAAATTTCACTTTCATAGGAAATTTCTGGGAGTTTTCTGTTTTTTTTTCGGATAGAAAAGCGATTGGTCGTCGGACAACATGGATTTTTCCAAAATTTGCCAAGGAAAAACCAACAATTCCTGAATGCGGTCAATTACATCACTCGAAAGAGAAAATGCGCTGATTTAAGTGTGGAAAACGCACATTAAATGGATTTTTTTGAGAGTTTTCAGAATTTTTTGAATTACGATAGTGAGGCGATTGGCCGTTAGTAAACACGAATTTTTGAAAAATTTGTCAAAGAAAAACAAAAAATCCTTGAATTCAGCCCAGAACATCACAAGAGAAAATCCGTTGCTTTAAGCGAAGAAAACTCGCTTTTATAGGCAATATCTGGAAGTTTCCAGGAGTTTTCAGTTACTAAGGCGAGTCGATGGCCGTTGGAGAACATGATTTTTCCGAAAAATTTGACAAGGAAAAGACAAAAATCCTACAATCCGGCTCATAATGTCACTCGAAAGGGGAAATGCGCTGCTTTCTGTGGCAAAAACGCACTTTAAAAGGAACTTTCTGGGAGTTTTCAATCTTTCAGTTACGAAGAGCTAGATTAACATCATGCGACCTTTTCATCTCTTTTTCATTTTCTCTCATTCTCATCATATTTTTCATTTGACTTTTTCTACTCTTCTAATTACCGGTGCCTCCAAGCCAGTTATCACTTCTTTAGTGCAACTCCTGAATCGCAATCGATTTCTGAAGCAGAATATCAAGTTTTAAAAATAAATTATTTTCTGAAACCAACGCCGGATTATTCAATTTGGTGATTTTCATCAGCAATTAGGTCGCATTTAACCAATTATTTCGTTATTTTCTGCAGTTGCTAATGCCCTCTATCAACATTTCAAAGTTTGACTATTTTCAGCTTTGGCCAACTCGCATTTCACAAAAAATATTACGCGTCATCTGAGAAAAAAAGAGTCTAGTGGAAGAAAAAGGAGACTTCTAGTTCTTTATATGGGCCAAAACATCCACACGAGTTGTTGATGTTCCGTGTTGAAGTTGATATCAGTATGGATTTAGTTGTCTTTCCATTCAGGCAGGAAGTACGGTTTCAGTCAGTAGGATTTGAGGGATTCGTAGAGTTTCTGCAAGGAAGACTGTGTCGTCAGCATATCTAATTTTTGTGTTCTGGCATTGACATCTTCCAAATACAGATTCAACAAGGTTGGTGAGAGAGCGTAACTCTGCCTGACGCTCTTTGGTGGTGTTTTGCTTCTTCCCTTGCTATTTTCATCCCTAAAGAGTGATTTGTTCGAATACAGTTCCGATTTACACCAGAAAAATAAAATTTGCCTACAATGGAATTAGAATTCTGCTCGAGTTCTTCGCTTTTCCTTCATCATCTTCCATTGCTTCACACGCTTTAACCTTTTGAAGCCAGTTTTCAGTGTTGCATATCTGAATGTTGAAGCGAAACCATAAAAGTCGCACGATTCGAATAATATTGATGCATTAATTCAGTGCCAAATGCGATTTGCATAACCAACAATTCCGAAAAAAATGTTTCTTGTTTGGCGAACACATCGCCATGTGAAGGCAAGACTGGCCAATTAATTAATATGGATGTGCGAAGCGCTTATTAACCAGAACAAAACCCAGAATTCAAGCAGCACAATTTTCACATTGGCTGCGAAATTTGTTTGCCGTTAGCATTAGTTCTTCTGGGCAAATTGGGTAAATCTTCCATGATGTAAATGCTGAGTCCATCACCTTTACTGGGTGGATTCTTCGATGCTTTTAGCGTTTTCTGTGACGGAAAAAGCGACCTTTACAAGTCTGGAAGTCGCAAAGTGGCAATCGGTGTTTGGTCTGTACGTGCACGAGTAAAATTCCCTTATTTATGAACTGCTCCTTCGGAATATTCGACGAGAAATTGTTTTGAAAACCAGCAATGCGTTCTGAGATTTGACGACGACGGAATTGTGTATTTTTTTAATTTGCGGCCTGTAATTGCGTGTTAAACCCTGGAATTCGATGGTTTTTCTTGCTTTTGATGAGTTTGATTTTTTATCATTTCACATTTTTTAAATTGGAAACAAAGTTTTGCAGCGAAAAATCGTCTCTCGAATGGTTTGGAAGAACATGCCAAAAATCCTGTGAGTAAAAATTGGAATGGAGGTTTTAAAAAACTCGCATCCACAACACCTTGTGGTGTGCTTTTGGGGTTTTCTCCTCTGGATCAGTGGGAACTTTTTTGAGGAAACTTCCGAACCTTTTGGGGTAAATAATTTGCTTATATCTAGCGTTCTGTGAATAAATATTTGCAAAAAGCCTCACTATTTTGCGCCATTTCACACTTTTTTCATGCAAAGCTTCCTGGCGAAAAGTTGAGTTCTCGATCAAATATCCGGCATGTAAAGAAATATCTGAGGGTTACATAAAAAAAGCCTGCCATGAATGAACTAAACCCCAATTCTCTCGTTTTTTTGATTGGAGAGAGATTATTTTTTCAGAGCAAGTAGTGTGTGTAAATTTTCGTCCGTTATTGAAGGAAAAGTGTTCAAACTTAAAAATTCCAGGAAAATTGTCTGATGATGAACAAGACAAATATCGCAATTGGGTTCATAGGAATTTTCCTTCTCTATCTAGCACCCTAAACTTCAATTCGCTGGTTTATTTGATTGGAGAGAGATGATTTTTTCAGAGTAAGTGGTCCACAAATTTTTGTCCGTTATTTAAGGAAAAGTGTTCAAACTTAAAAATTCCAGGAAAATTGGCTGATGATGAACAAGACAAATAACGCAATTGGGTTTATAGAATTTTTCCTTCTCTATCTAGCACACTAAACTTCAATTCTCTGATTTATTTGAGTGGAGAGAGATGATTTTTTCAGAGCAAGTGGTGCACACATTTTCGTTCGCTATTGAAGGAAAATTTTTCAAACTGAAAAATTCCGAGAAAATTGCCTGATGATGAGCAAGACAAATAACGATATTGGGTTCATAGGATGTTTCCTTCTCTATCTAGCACACTAAATCTCAATTCTCTCGTTTATTTGTTTGGAGAGAAATTATTTTTTAAGAGCAAGTGGTGCGCAGATTCTCGTCCGTAATTGAAGGAAAAGTGTTCAAACTTAAAGATTCCAGGAAAATTGTCTGATGATGAACAAGACAAATAACGCAATTGTGTTCATAGGATTGTTTCTTCTCTATCTAGTACACTAAACCTCAATTATTTCGTTTATTTGATTGGAAAAAGATTATTTTTTCAGAGCAAGTGGTGCACAAATTTTCGTCCGTTATTTAAGGAAAAGTGTTCAAACTTAAAAATTCCAGGAAAATTGGCTGATGATAAACAAGACTAATAACGCAATTGGGTTTATAGAATTTTTCCTTCTCTATCTAGCACACTAAACTTCAATTCTCTGATTTATTTGAGTGGAGAGAGATCATTTTTTCAGAGCAAGTGGTACACACATTTTCGTTCGCTATTGAAGGAAAATTTTTCAAACTGAAAAATTCCGAGAAAATTGCCTGATGATGAGCAAGACAAATAACGATATTGGGTTCATAGGATGTTTCCTTCTCTATCTAGCACACTAAATCTCAATT
>NW_026017213.1:1173217-1179555 GCF_020466585.1 Dendroctonus ponderosae
TGAACAAGACAAATAACGCAATTGGGCTCATAGGATTGTTTCTTCTCTATCTAGTACACTAAACTTCAATTATTTCGTTTATTTGATTGGAGAGAGATGATTTTTTCAGAGCTAGTGGTGCACAAATTTTCGCCCGTCATTGAAGAAAAAGTGTCCAAACTTAAAAACTCCTGTAAAAATGTCTGATGATGGTCCACGGCGTTTTGAATGTGTCTATTTGTCAGATATTAGATGGACAAAGTCCTGGCTAATTTGACCAAATAACTTTTGTCAGACTTCATATCTTTTGGCGAATCATCTGAGAACTTTGCTGCTTCTCTGCGAAAGCTTCTCTATGTATGTTTGAAAAAGCAAGATTGACGGGAATTCAAGTGTGTTCACCACAATCAAGGTCCACCATCTCTTCTGCAATTCCTACAGCTGTAAACAGTAATTAATTTTCAATTAATCTGGTGAATTAGCAAGTCAAAGTTTGACCCTCAAGCGGGTTTCTGTTATAAGTCGGTCGTGCCGATTAATTGCGCCTTGGATGAGCCATCATCAACAACCCATTGTGAAGATGAATTAATTGTTTTCGACCGCAAAAAAGTGGCTTAATTTGCTGTTGCGATTCTGGGAATGGATCCAAACAATGCTTAGTATTTTTTCAATGAGGATGAGTTGAAATTTTCCGTTTCATTGTCATGGCAGCTGAATGAAGATGACCGTGAACTTTGACGGAGGATTACGAATTGACTGAAGGTTTTGTGTTTTCATTGATCTGGGACAAGTTTTTGCTCAGAAATCGACGGCTAAAGCTTTCAAGCTTCGGTCAGGTTGTTTTCCGCAAACGCGTCCGCAAACACACAGTTTCTTGACTTAAGAAATCATCACCTAGACCTAGAAGGAAACGCGTATTTGCCCATGATGCCTATTAAGCAAATTGAAGCAATTTGCTCCGGCAACCGGATTTCTACGAAGTACCATCTACTGGGACACTGAACTGAGACAGTGTCACAACTTGAATGTATTTGCAATTTGCAAATAATTCTGTAATCGATTTTTTTCTGTTCTTCAAATGGTGCCTTGACGTGTTACAGTTGCGCTCCGTTAGCGTCGTATTTGCAATCTGAAAGACATACAATCGCGTTGCCTAATCGCTTGAAAATTTTTTCGTTCGTGCAGCACCCAATTTACAAACGCTCGATTATAGAGCCGAAGTTATTCTTTAGAATACCGCAGATCGGATGTTTTCCCCAAGAGTGGCGACTTATTCAATCAGATGGTCTGAAGTTATTTGGAGCCGGAATTGGGAAATTCGTAAAAATATCAGCTGAAGTTGCATCTGGAGCAAATCGGTAAAATGCAAAAAATGCGAAAATGTGAAACCGTTTTTCACACTTTCCATAGTAGACTTTTCTTAGAGCCAAATCTCAAAAAGTAATAAAAAATTGGGAGCCTTTCCATCTGAACCATCACCATTCATAAAACTGAATGTTTAGTTTCCTTTCGTCTTCTACAGCGCTCATATTCGTATCTTTCTGCATCCATTTTTGTTTGTTTGAGCTGTTGGGGGTCTTCAAGCTAGGGATTTTTCCAAATTTTGTTGCCCGCTGTTTCCTGGGTTTATTGAACCAAAGCTCAACAATTAAATTTAAAAAAATTAGAAAATCACGGTCGAGACCATATTTTTACCACTTATGACGAAGTCTTGTTGTGCACCTTTACTCTGGTTGTTTTGTTTTGCCGCCTTGAATTGTTGAAAACCTTGTTGCTTTCTATCCCCAGAAGGGACTAAAGTTAAAAAATTTGCAAAAAAATAGTAAAATTCCGATCTCAACCCAATTTTTGTCACTTTTACAATGTGAATTTTGCTCTCTTACCAAGTAACTGAGATTTTTTCATGTGCTATTGCTTTGGAGCAATCATTTTTTCAGAACATTGGGACTTGCTGCTTTCAGATGTTTCAACCAAACATTTAAACAATTGAACTGTCGGCATCATCAGGGCAGATGATTTTGACATCAGTAGGTTCAGGTCTGGAGACGTGTTAATCTCAGGCGTCCGTCTAGCCTGTTAGCACTCATCAACTCGGTTGAGCCGGAAAATGACTGGCGATGAGAACTGATACGCTCCAAACCAGTCCTGGGGATGCCTGAGATTAACACGTCTCGAGATAGGCACTGACTTTTATAAATTCTTTGAAAAACTTGGAAATTCTCAATCGCGACTAATTGTTTCTCATTCATTAAATCAAATATTTAGTCAAATATCATGTTTGTGTTTTTGGCCTCGGGAGTACGAAGTTTGAAAAATTTAGTTGTCGGGCTATTTTCCGCCGTTTTGAGTCAAAATCCCGACCAATTAAAAAAATTATGAAGATTCCCATCCTCCGTTAGAAGTTTTACAACTTCTAGTCAAATGTTTGTTTTGAGCAAAAAAAATCAAATTTTTATTGCTTTTTGTTGAGTTTATTAGTGGAAATCGCCTCCACGTTAAAAAATTACGATCTAGACCAGGTTTTAACGCCTTTGCGTATGTTGACTTCGGATTATTTTTGTTTTGCAGCTATAAATTGTCCAAAACTTTGTTGCTTTCTGTCTTCAGGTGGCACTAAAGTTTAAAAAATTGCAAAAAACGCAGGCTAATGCCGATCGAAGCCAACTTTTTGCCACTTGTAAAAGGCAACTTTTTCTTTCTGACCGTGTACCCGAGACTTGTTCGTGTGTTTCGTTTTTGCGCGATATTTTTTTTAAAACATCAGTACTCGCTGCAATCAGGTTTTCCAAACCAAGCATTTAAACAATAAAAATTGGGCCCGGTTAGAATGATCAAATGTTTCCGGTGAAAGCCAGTAAAGGTCTGGAGACGTGCTAGTCTCAGGCACCCCCAGGGCCGGTTTCGATCTTTTCAGCTCTCGTCAGTTGGGTTTAATCTGAAAATAACCGTTAACCGGTCCTGAGAGCCGCACGACTTCAGACCTGCACCTACTTACTTTTTATACATTTTGGAAAAAATGGAAAATGCCGATCCTGCCTCTGAGCTATTAATTTTGAAAAATATTCTTTACCAGCTTCAGTTAAATAACTTGAAGTCGAAATACAAAAAAATTGAAAAAGATTCGGTGTTTTCTCTAGACGGAAAAGTTCAATTTTTCATTATTTTTTAGCTTTAAAGCTTTTGGTTCAGTGGTTGTTTTCAGTTCCAGCTTCAGTCAAACGCTTCAGATTCGTTTTGTCCATAAAATGTATTTTAACGTCTATCGCAATAATGCTTCCACTGAACCATTTTTATCTCACAAGACAAACTAGACAATTGCGAATCTAGAAAATGTCCATTTGAAATAAGCATTCTCTATTTATAGATCGGGATTTTGGCTTTCGAACCGTATGACGTACATATTTTTCCGTTTATGCGTTTTCAAGTTATGGATTTTTAAATATATAGTTGCTTGCCGTTGCCACGTTGGTTTCAGCTAAGTCTTCAGAAATCTGCAGAAATATTCGGAAAATGGCCAAATTTTCGCCACTTATAACGAACACTCATTTTATGTGCTTTCTTCTGCAAACTATGTATTTTTCAAAAATGTTTTGCTCTGGAAATTGTCCTCAGCAGCTCAGATGTTCACTTTACATTCAATAGACTTCCGGTATATGTTGGTTCAGTTACAGTTTGCAAATAATCTAGATTGTCTGTCTCTAAATTGTCTTCAGATGATCATTTGTAAGTTCGCGAAAAATTTGGAACAGTTTTCAAACTGAAGCAAAGTTTTACGGATTAAAAATGGAAATGTGTCTCTTTCAACGACCATTGAGTAAGTGATGCTTTAAATCTTAAAAATTAGAAAAATTCTATTGTTGACTTTTGATCCGCCAAATCATGAATTTTGTTTGATCTTGTTAAATGCAAGTGCTTTCTTTTAACTCTCATCTCATCGAGTGCATTTTGCATCAAATCTTGCAAATTTGACAAACTCTTCTGTTGATGTCCTTAGTTAAAATTTGCTAACTTGTGAAGAAAAGAGGAAAATTATTCAGCCAAAAGAAATTTCAACTGGTTAAACGAGGCAAACTTTTCTTCTGACCTGCGGAATAACTTTTTTTAGTTCTCTGACTTCAAGCTACAGAAACTAGTTGAACTTGATCTCCCTAAATTGTCTTCAACTTTGCGAAAAATTGAGCAAAAGTTATTCGTCTTCAGCAATATTTTCGGTTACGAAAGTGTGAACGTCTCCTGTTAACAGTCTTCGAGTGTGTACATCGTGGAAATTTGAAAAATCGACTGTTTACCGTCTCTATGTTGCCTTCAATTACAATTTACTAATTTGAAATGAGCAAAATCATTCAATAGAATCGCATTTTACCTGGTTAAACGAGGCATCTGTTTCTTTCTGACCCACCGAATGCATTTTTTCAGGTCTTTCGTTTTAAAGCTACAAAAACGAGCTGGATTTGTTCTCTCTAAATTGTCTTCAACCGTTCAGTTGTAACTTTTCGAAAAAGTGAGGAAAAGTTATTAATCTAAAGTAAATTTTTGGGTTTCAAGAAGTGTAAATGTGTTCGGTTCACAGTCTTTGAGTGTTTAAATTTTCAAGTGTTTCGTTTTGAGCTCAAAGATTAATATTTTCCCTTCTTCTGCTCTAAAGATACCAAATGAACTAAATTCGCTCGCTCTAAATTGTGTTCAGCCGCTCCGCTGTAAGCTAGCGAAAAAGTGGGAAAATTATGTTTTGAAATGGATTTTGGATAAAATTTTGTAAACCTGTCTGCAACTTCTTATATAACTTAGTAACTACAAACATAAGTTGTCACTCTTACTGACTCTGGCTTACTTTATTTGAAAAACTCGCTTTTGTAGGAAATTGCCTACTTTTAAGGCCAAAAGGCCAACTTTTAACTGGTTAAACGAGGCAAGTGTTTCCTTCTGACCTGCCGAATACATTTTTTTCCAGTTCTTTCGCTTTAAAGCTACAAAAACGAGCTGGATTGGTTCTCTCTGAATTGTCTTCAACCGCTGAGTTGTAACTTTTCGAAAAAGTGAGGTAAAGCTATTAATCCAAAGTAAATTTTTGGGTTTGAAGAAGTGTAAATGTGTCCGTTTCACAGTCATTGAGTGTTTAAATTTTCAAGTTTTTCTCATTGAGCTCAGATATTAATATTTTTCCTTCTTCTTGCGGTCTAAAGATACAAAATACTAAATTGTGTTCAGCCGCTCCGCTGTAAACTAGCGAATAGCGAAAAAGTGAGGAAAATTATGTTTTGGCATGGATTTTGGATTAAATCTTGTAAACTTGTCTCCAACTTCTTAGATAGCTTAGTAACTATAAACATAAGTGATGTCACTCTTACTGACTCTGGCTGATTTTTTTTGAAAAAGTCACTTTTGTAGGAAATTTCTGGTTTTGTAGGAAGTTTCCAGGACGCTTCCAGTTACTGAAGCGAGTCGAAAACACGAGTTTTGTAAAATTCGTAAATGCGGCCCAGAATATTACTCGAAAGAGAAAATATGCTGCTTCAAATGAGGAAAACTTCACTTTAATAGGAAATTTCCGGAAGTTTTCAGGATTTTTTATTTTCTAAATCGAAGCGGTTGGTCGTTGGACAACACGGATTTTTCAAAAATTTGCCAAGAAAAAACTAAAAATTTCTCAATGCGGCCGATAACTTCACTCGGAAGATAAAATCGGGTGCTTTAAGTGAGGAAAAACTCACTTGATTATGAAATTTCTAGGAGTTTTCAAGATGTTGTCAGTTACTAAGGGGAGGCGATTGACCGGTGGTATAGATAGACGGATTTTAAAAAAATGTCAAGGAAAAACCAAAAATCTCTCATGCCTGCACAGTATATCACACGAAAGTGAAAATCTGCGGCTTTAAATAAGGAAAATCTCACTTTAATAGGAAATTTTTCTGCAAGTCTTCAGTATTTTTTCAGATACTAAATCGAATCGATTGGTCATTGAACAACACGGATTTTTAAAAAATTTGCCGAGAAAAAAACAAAAATTTCTCAATACGGCCTATAACTTCATTCGAAAGTAAAAATGGTCTGCTTTAAGTGAGGAAAAACGCACTTGATTATGAAATTTCTGGGAGTTCTGAGGATGTTTTCAGTTACTAAGTGGAAGCGATTGGCCGCTGGTATAGATAGAAGGATTTAAAAAAAAAATTGTGAAGAAAAACCAAAAATGTGTTAAGTATGCGCAGAACATCACTCGAAAGAGAAAATATGCGCGTTTAAATGAGCAAAACTTCACTTTAATGGGAAATTTCTAGGAGTTTTCAGGATTTTTTCAGATACTAGATCTAAGTGTTTGGTCGTTGAACAACACGGATTTTTTCAAAAATCCAACAGGAAAA